>NW_024580666.1:12587619-12753011 GCF_017639235.1 Corvus kubaryi | reverse complement strand
TTAACAGCTGATGGGGATGGTAATAGAATACACTGCAACCCAGGACACACTAACACCTGCACAACCTTGTATCTTTCTGAAACTAGAAAAACTGCCATAAAATGTTAAACAACCTCTATGGATGTGTTCCTTTAGCAGGAGAATAATCTACCTCTACCTTGAATTAATACTGATTTTCCCTTGAGAGTTCAGTTATCCAGCTGGTAAACACACAATGCTCTCCTTAGTTATTCCTCAGCTTAAATGTATAGAGATTCTTCCAAAGGGTATGTGATTCTTCAGAGGTCTGTGAAAACAGAGGAGCTGTTTTGGAGGATCAGAGAGAAGATAACTCTTAATGTATCCACCTGTTATTTCTCAAAGTGTTTCAAAATAGAACTGCATGCATGGGTAATAATTCTTATATGAGTGAAAATGGTGCACAGAGTACTGCAAGGTGGGTGTGCTGATACTGCCTGGTAGCTGGAGCTCCTGCAGGAAATTTTTGAGTTCAGATTTGCTCTGCTGTCATTTGCACATGTAAGATACTCTCCTAGTCTTAAGAACATATGATCATAAATGTTTTAGAAAATATTTTGGGAATATGAGTAGAAGTAGATTATGTAGCTGTTTCTTGGATCCTAAAAAATTTCATTTATGTACTTTTACAATTCAGTGTACTGATTATATAAAATTGAAATTAATGTAAGTATAACGCCCTTCTGACAGTAAATATGATCAGACTTGTTTCTCTATGGACTATTAAACCATATGACAAAAACTCTTGCTTTAATGCATTTGAAAGAAAAAAAGGTCTGGCTGTAAGTTTTAGAGGTCTTCTGAAAGTGTTTTGATAAAAATAGATCAGAGTGGAGACTGAGACAAAAATGTGCTCAGAAAGAAGTAAGTGTGACCTCATCTTATGTCAGAACATTTTTGTTGTATTGCATTGTTTCCCTCTGTTGGTGAAAACATTATCACAGGCTGATTGCTCAAGGTCATGACCCGCAGATATAAGATATTTTGAGTGAGATATTTTCAGTGCAGACAAAAAACTGTTTTGAATCTCATCGTCCAAGTGAATATCCTAAACTTTACACTTAAAAGCACACACTTAAAGTGAACAGAGGTTTCTATTTTATTTTGAAACAAAAAATGAAAATAAACTGTAATAAGAATCAGATTATTATCTTCTGCTGTTCCATTTACAGATCTTGTAGCTTAAGGCAAGGATCTATATCTGCTTTACAGAGGATTACAGCAGTCACTTGGTAGTTCATAAGACACTGGAAACTCAAATGGTTGCTTATTTTCGACTTACAACAAGAAAAGGGCCAAGGACCTGCTGTTAATATCACTTTATCATTCATGTGACCGTTACTAGGCTGCCTTTATCAACACTCTAAGTGCCATTTACCCATGAACTGGTACTTGAACAGCTTGTATAGTGAATCTCTCAAAAATAAATCACTATCAAAGCTTTCCTATCCCCAGACATGTGACTATACCATTAGGAATATCTGTTTTCCTGCATGACCTTTTTCGATATATTCAGAACTGCCTTATTATTCTTGACACCACCAGCGTTTGACACCATGTGAAAAACTCCAAAATGAATGTATGCAGGTGTAAATGCTAAATGAAATCTTGTCTGACTTTTCATTACCTTCAGAAGGAGCTATATTCTCTTTTTACTATGACTGTCCTCTGGAAATAGTAGAATATCTGCTCAAGGGTATTTTTCAGAAAGGCATTTTCTGCACAGAGTATTTTTACATTATGGAATACCCTGCTGATTTTGAAACACTAATGTTATGTTAATTTATCTGACAATGTAAGACCCTCTTGTGACCACATGAACACTAGTCAAAACCCTAAATATATCTGATCATCTCATTTTTTCAAGCTACTAAAGATTGCAGAGATAAATTGTCACACATTGCTTTCCCCAAGGACAGTCAAAGGTAGGTGTCAAAGCAGAGAAGACTAATTAGTCACCTTCCACTACTTCAGGGTCTGAAGAACAGGTTTTTGTAGTTTGGATAAAGTGATCATCTACACTTTCTTAGGCAGATTGTCCCTCTCCATTTTCCCCACCCTGTACCATTTTTAAGGGAACCTATAAGTAAAAGACTGTGATACTGAAACCCTATGTTTGCAAAGTGCTTTGAGCATCATCAAATCTTTGTGTAATGCATTATTTTCTTCATGGAGTCAATTGGTCTTGGCTGTGTTTTGTTTAAGTGTGTAGTCTGCTATTTAAGTCTGTTTATCCTCACATCTACAGACATGTATTTTTTATCTTTTTAATGCATGTCAAGATTCTGCAACTTTAAAGCTTGAAGCCATCTTATACTTCTATGTGTTTAATGTGCATGTTTGGTAAATGATTGCCCATCCTCATTCAAACTTTCGTCTTATGATGTCTTTGAAATAGCTTAATGCTGCATTAATGCAGAAGATAAGTTCTTCATAGTTTCCAGTGCAGTGAGTTGGTTGCTCATTAATAGCTGTTTGGAATTTCACCCAGTGTAAGCCAGTCAAAATTATTTTCTATAAACTATCCTGTCACATTTTGCACCAAACATTATTTATCTAGGCACAACTATTGCTCAAGTAAAACATTCACCATTTAATAAATTTTTTAAAATCTCACTATACTCCTGTAATTGATAACACAAAACTACAATGCAGAGGCATAAATTCTTTTTTAAGTAGGTTTATTTTACCTGTTAAAGTCAGACAAATCTTCAAGCTCGGCCATTCAATTCAGATTGTCCACATCCATACTAGACTTTGAGATGGGCATATGGGATGGGTATGTTAGATTTTCAAGAGAGAAGGGGCTTCCTTTCGTGCTGTAAGAGAATGAAAGAAAAGTTGTGACAGATGCTCCAGAAGGACTTCTGCTTACTCTGGAATATGGCCAAACCTTATTAAGTTCTTAAAAATGTTGGGTTCATCATGGAGCAAACACTCCCTTTCATCTTTGACATCTATAGAGCGCATAATAGAATAAATTTATGAGCTGATGTCCTCATCATGCTTTTATTTTCATTTCCATTATGTTCCCTCTTCATTTAGTCAGTCATAAAAAATTAGAACATTTGCTCCCATCTGAACTGCAGTTTCCAAACCTAAAGTTGCTTAAAAGATGAATCCGGTAAGCCTGTAATTAAACACGGGGGAAAATATGAACATCAGTTATGGGTCCATGTTAAATCAAGAAAATAAAGGAAATTCTGACTGTGATTAAGGATGAGAGACTGAAACCAAGAATTTAAAGAGTTGTGGGTTTTTTTCCCTATTGTATAGCTAAGAGTATTGGATTGTATGTTGTAGTTATAGCAAGATTTTGGGCATATCATTCATTCAATGCACTCAAAACACATGAAAATGCAGAATACATTGAAGACTAAGAAACAGCAAAACTTATGGATGATTTGCATTTCTTTCCTTTCGTACATTGAATCATACCAAGCAAGTGAATGATTTCATTCTTCCTCTATTAAATATTGCAGTTTAATGTGTCATTATGAAAAAAAAAGAGACAAAAAATAAGCAAGCTCTATTTTACTTAGGATTATGAAACAGAGAAAGATTTGACTCAAGGCACAGCTTTTATTATATCTAAGCTGCTAACTTTTCTGTGAAGTTCTGTGAAATTAGTGTTGATCTGTTGGGTTTTGTGGGTTTTGTTTGGTTGGCTAAGGTTTCTTTTCTCTTCACAGCAGTATGTAGCACACCTGAGTTGTTGAATTAAAAGTTTAATCTCTGTATCGATGAAATTTAAACTGAGATTTTGCCTCTGGGAATGTAAATGAATCAGATTAAACAACAGAGTGTATATGTCAAGCACTAGAGCTGTGTGTCCCACTACAGGATTTTACTCAAATTGTAGAATAAGCACAGGCTGTGGGATGTTACTGGTGTACTGATTGTATGGAAGCCAGGATTTCCAGACTCTGCAGATACTCAGTGTTAAAACAGGGACTCCAGAAATCCCAGGAAGGGTGTTTGGCCAAGAGAAAACCTTCCTGATAACCCTGAAGTGGGAAGAACCTGAAAACTCCTGACTCCTCAGCATATTTAAGCACATTCAAAGAAGACTAGAAGCCCTTGGGACTTAAGAAGACTGAGAGCTCTTGAGACTCCCAAGCATCTCGGGGAGCCATGAATATTGCAAGAGCTCTGTGATCACCAAGGTAGGAGATTGCTTGTCAAGACTCCCTTGAAGCTTAAGAATCTGAGTATCTTAAGTCCTTTTGACCTGCTTGAGGGAGCACAGGGGAAAAAAGAATCTTTCAGGTCTTTCATATGGGTTAGTTTAACTAACAGACAGAGAAACAGTCAACTTTGAAAGAGCCAGGATCACCCAATGGAAGTCCAGTACATACCAGTACTTGGTCAGTGACACATGATATGACCAGGTCCAGGTAAAAATTTCCTTCTTTTTAGGCTTATTGTAGAGATTGCATGCAAAGAGTATTTAGACATACCCCTTTTTTTTTTTTTTAAACAGAACAGGAAAAGCATGCTAATAAGAAAATATTAAACAATTATGCATTATCAAACCAAGATCTTCTTCAATAACTTGTCCCTCACAATCATCAAGAGCACATTCTTAAAGTAAAAAAAAAGGAGTCATACTCTAGATTTCCCAATTCACCCGCTTCACATCACTAATAATTCTGTGGGCCTTCCATCTCAGGTCAGCAGTCTCTCTAAACTTACAGAAGGTACTCCATTTCTCTCAACACACTTCCTGTATTTTGATCTATATATTTTTTTAATATTACTTTTTTGAAATGGGATGGACAGGACTGCACACAGCATGCAAGAGCATGCATTCTAACAAAGTTCCTATTTGTTCTTTTTTTCTATTCCTGAGCATGGCTAACATTCATTTTACCTTTTTGACTGCTGAAAATTCTGTATGATATTTTCAAAGAGCTACCTGCAAAAATCTCAGGAGCTCTTTCACGTCATAATAAACCAGAATCTTTTATTGTAAGTATGTCACTGGGTGACATTTTAAAAATTAATTACCTTGTGTTATTTCATTTGAGTTAATTTATCTTCCTTTTTTTTGGGATGTTTAATTCAAATATTATAAGGACCTTTTGTAATACTTCACATTCAGCTTTGCCCCTTCTGCCTGATTTTATATTATTAGAGAGATATATCACATCATTGCTGCTATAATTTTCAGATTTATTTGTGAACACATTTGACAACAGAGACAAACCAAAAATGTCACTCTGAGAAGTCCCTGTAGTTGTGAAAACTGACCATTAATTCCCATGTTTTCCTTCTTACCATGGTTGAATCTTCCCTTGTATTTCTGACGTCTCCGTTTATTAAGGAATTTTTGTTCAGAATATACTGAGAAGCCAAGAATACTTTATTAACCAAATTGCTTTTCATTTTCTAACAAATTTATTGCTGTCTTGGAGGACTCTTGTGGATGTGTCAGATGGCTTTTCTCTACGAATGCAGTGTTGATTCTTTGCAGCACCAGTATTTATCCTCAGGTCACCTCTTGTTTCTACCATTTTGTCGACTGTGGATAGTGGTGCTGATCTATAGTTATCCAGATCATTATCCAGCTTTCTTTCATAAGCTGGAATTGGTACAGTCACAATTTATTCTCCTAACACCAACTCCAGTTTAAGCAGTACTTTGAACTCACCCATAAAGAATAGCTCCAGAGAGGGAAAATCCTCACCTCCTTTGTAACGAAAACCAATAAATAGAATTAATCTTCTTTTTCTGATAAAACGTTAGTGTTCTCATATATTCTATTTATTTTCTGTATCTGCCTTATATATCTGATTTTTCAGGTTTTCATTAAACAATGAAGCAATGAAAACTAAATGAACATATTCCCTTTTCCTCTACATCATGTATTTCTGATTTTGAAAGTAGTATGAAATCCAATATTAATCGTATTACATTTTTCATCTTGTAATTCAGAATGTGAATGTGACTTGTGGTGGATTATTTTGGGAAATGCAGTATTTCATTAAATGAAACGAGTGATACAATGATTTCATCCAGACCTACTGTGGAAATTAAACTACTGTTCAGTAGGACTTTTAAAACTGAAATAATTTATTTTGCAAGGGTAAAGACAACTTAGTGATGAATTTAGGTTCACTTTTTAAAGTGCATTTCAGAGAGAAGTTAAGGGCAGCATACATTTTGTAACAGATAAAATGCAAAAAAAATCAGCACTCTGTAACTCAGAGTATTCTTGAATTAACTTTTAAATCATCTCAGAAATGGTATCACCTGTAATATCCCGTCCCACAAACAGTGTAAGTAGTGTAACTTAGCTAAAACTAAAATGCCTTTCATAGACCACTGAGAAATCACTTAAAGTATCCTACATAGAAGCTTGCAGAGGCAGTAGTTTGGCAAACTGTTCCTTTGCAGGTAATTTAGAGGGAAGAACTCTGAGTGTTAAACCTGCAGTTTATGATTTGGGATATCTCTGGTTTTGTACTTGCCTTTTGTGATCTCAGAGCCAAATAGTAGACTGATCATAACGTTAAAGTGCAAAATCTAGTTCCCTTAATGGAGGAGTAAGCTTCAACTGAGAAGCATCACTGCAACCAGAGCAATGTAAGCCCAGAGTCTCATGATGCTTAAACACACTCAGCTGGCCCATGTCATTTTGTCAGTATATGGTGGATTTGCATCCAGAAAGATTCAGGTTGAGTATTAGTAACAAAAGGGTTACTGAAGCATGGAAAGAAATAGCCCATTGAGACTTTGTTATCTCCTTCACTAGAGAATGTAAGGACTGGCTACATAAACATGGATCAGGAATGACAAATATATAGCTCATCTTGCCTTGTGCCAGAGAGCTCAGTGACCTCTTAAAGGCCCTTTCATCTTTATCTTGCTACGATTCTATGAAGATTTGAAAATAAATACAATAAAAGCTTTGAGATGCAGTAAAGGAGCCATATAATGTTTTGAATAGATGACACCAATGATGTCTTCCTGGGAGTTTTGCCAGGTAAGTGATTTTAAACAACAGCTTTTCTGAACACTTATACTACTGAATCCCTCAGTGTATTTTCATTGAAGCCTTTATTCTTAAATCCATGTAAAAAATTAGGCACCTGAACAAAAGGGAGACAAATTCTGATCTTTAGAAATTGAGCAGTATGCTATAAATGTTAATAAATGTAAATACATCTCTAAAGAACATTTCTATAATGTAGATCTTTTCCTATTTGACCTCTTTCACTTTGGACTGCTTTGGAGATCATCTGATTAGTAGCATGTACATACAAATCCCAGAGAGTTTTATGAATCTCTCAAGCCTCTTAATACTTCCAGTGGAAAAATGATAGTTTTCTGTGGTCAAAGCCTCATTTTGGTAAAAATTTTAAAGACAAAATCAAATGATAGTATTAATTGCTGCAATATAATTTAGTTATGACAATATATGTGAAATTGAAAATTACCTTAAAAAGTACTTGAAAACATAAAATAATATACACTTAAAAGTTAAGTATGCTCTGTGTGACATTATTTTATATCCTAATAAATCTCTCATTTGTATAAAAATAATATAGACCTTAATTAATTTATCACAATATATTTTCTTCTAAAAAGAATTTTTTCCCACAAGAGCAAAGCAATAGCACCATCTAGAAGAAGACTACTTTCAGTTATATGTTAGTTCTTTCATATCTTTTTTCCTCCTTCCTTTGTACTGTCTGGAAGATAGCCCTTCTGTGTCTCTGTCTTCTAATTTGGTAAAATTGGTATAGACTTTTAATACTGTAATTATTTGCATGAAGTATCAAAAATTTAAATTAAATTAATATTCTTCTATATAAAGTAAGGTCTCTAAAAGCTTTTCAGGGAAAAAAATTCAGAAAGAAAAGGATTAATTAGCAGAATTTTATTTCTTTATATTAGACTGAGAAATTATTCAAGCATTCTTGAAATTTTACAAAGTATAAAGACAAAATCAGGTACTTGGCAGAAAAAAAAGCTTACACAAATGGATAAAGCTTAGAAAAGTATGAGAAACCAAGAATGGACCCTAAAATCAAAAATGCTAAAAGACTTGAAATAAGCCTTGATTCTTGATACGTTTTCCAGGATTTTTTCTCATATTGATAATAGTGGACCAATATTAATATGCTATATGACAATAGTGCAGCTGAAAAAATTTTGTCTCATATAATACCACGATAATGCAGATAAAATTTTGTGCCACAAAAAAGATGCTGACATAAAATTTTGTCTGTAGGCAAAGAACAGTTGCTCAAGTGTCCAGTGCATCAAAAGTTTCTTAAATTTAATCTGATGCTCTTGTAGGGGTGAAAAATAATCTGCAATAATTTTTTTTCTCTTTTTTCCTTCCTTTCTTAGCTAGATGATTAAACTTGTTGTCTGTGTCTTCCTCTGCAAAATTTGAATTGATCTTTTAGTTTCCCTGGGTCCTGGCCATAAAGTAGAAACTGAATTAGAAATTATAGGGAAAGTCAAGTATTTTAGAGAAGGAAGGACAAATGTAGTCTGTGTTCTTCTAATTCTTCTTGCACAAACTGGAATTTTCTCCACATGGGAAATGTTGTGGTGACAGGTATTTCATTACTGCAGTTCAGCTATGAGGTGAGATAACCATCTAAGGCATAAATAATAAGACAGATCTGTGTTGTGCAAAGAAGCTCTGTACACAGATACCAGAGCCAGCCCCAGGCAGTGCTGATACCATCATCTCACACAGCTTCCTGTTCGAGAGAATAAACCTTGATCTCATGGGTGCCTTGTAGCTCAAGCTTCTTCAGGCCATGGTGCTGACCCAGATGGAGATTTCTGTTTGGCAGTGGGGGAATCAGTGCTAGTTTGGGACCAGCCATGCTGTGCTCTGTGGCACACTGCAGACAGACCTGCAGACTTTAACTGCTCCATGAGGAGAGAGGCCCACCAAGTATCTGAGATTATAAAGTTGTAGTAAAACCAAACTGCCTAAAATTCTTGTTTCACAGAATCACAGAATGATGAGGGTTGGAAGGGACCTCTGAAGGTCATCTAGTCCAATCCCACTGCTGGAACAGGTTCACCTGCAGCACTTTGCACAGGATCACATCCAGGAAGGATTTGAATATCTCCACAGACAGAGACCTCATCACCTCTCTGGGCAGTCTGTTCCAGTGCTCTGAACAGTGCTTCTTCACATGTAAAGTGCCTTCTTTGTGTATAATTTAAAGTCTGGACAAGATGGAAGTTGTAAATTTGCAAAGCATAGAAAACACTTCACAGCTTCAAAAGAGAACCTCACATCTTCTGTGGACCTATAGGTGGCAATTGTCACAACTGCACAACCGAGGTCTGGCATCCTGTGCAGTGCAGTTATGGTGCACTAATTGATATTCCTACTCAGCACAGACTGGAAGAGAATCAATAAGAAAAATGGCAAAACATAACCAACAAATATGGCATATAATCTTTTGTCCTTTTTTGAGTCAGCTTATAAAGAGCAGGAACAAGAGATATGCCTTTAACATATTTCAACTTGCATTTAAAATGTATTAAGTGTAAGTGATTTAGACTTTTTTTATTTCGTGTTCTAAGTACAAAGAATCAGGACATTAGTATTTAGTGTTCTTTTAATTAAAATAGCAGTTTACTCTAAGCCCTAGAATTAATTACTTTTTGAACTGCTTCTCTGCTCTGCTAATAATGTTTGACAGTTTTAAAATAGAATAGCTAAACTTGAGCTTATTCAGTTTAGTAGGCTGATGCAGAATGCACTGGGAAGGATGAACTGTAATTTAAAAAACTGTCATGTGCAAGAGCATACTATTCATTTAATGATGAAGACCTCTGTCAAAATTTGCATACACACACAGTGAATGAAAGGCTATTCAGAAGATTGAAACTGAAAGTAGTTTTAACATTATTGACTTAATGATACTAAATTTTGTCCTAGCTATGACTTTAAAAAGAGCCGATTATTTTTTCATGAGATCAGACCTTGGAAAGAAATAGTTTACCTTTCACAGGAAATGTGTGATAAAAATGTTGTGTTCAACATATTTTTCTTAACTATGAAGAAGTGTTACAGGGCTTAAATGACAGGACATGCATTTTAAACTAGAAACAGAGAAGTTTTCACCTGGTAACCACTTATTCATGTATAATAGTCAAAGAAGGACTCTGTAGTTACCTTCTTGGAAAAATTGACACTTTAGTTCATACTAACGTATTGCCCCAAAGCATAATGCAATCATTTGGCCTTATTTAGAATATTTTAATGCCAGTTTCCTGAAAGCAAAACCCCATGTATACAGATTCCTAGGTCTGTCAGTATTTGTAATGAATCAATTCTACCTGAGAAAAGTCTTCATTATTATCCATTAATATCCAAGTATCTCCACTAGGACTATGACTACATGCCTTATATATGTACTCTTTCCATTTCATGCCAACCTTCCCCTTTGTCCCCATCTCAAGATTAAGAAAAGGACACTACAATGAAAGTCTAAACTATGTGTTAATCTAGAAGTTAGTCTTTTAAAATAAGACTTCATTTGGACTGATAAATGTGTATCCCACATCTTCAGTGAAATTTTGTAGATTTACACCTGCTGATCAAGCCAGGCTTCTCCTTCTAATTCAGCATTCCCAAATAACTCTTCCCCTTCTGCTGTCATCTCAGTCTAGTTTGCAGCCATCAGTTATTTACTTGTAGCTTTGCTGTGTGCACTACATGTGCAACTCATGTGCTAGATATTGCGAAGATGCTGACTTGGAAGTTAGAAAATTGCATGCAGCTTTCAAATTCTTTTTCCATGAGCGATTACAAATAAATGCCTTTTTTGAACCAGGTCTACAGTAATTAGTAATTTCATGGTGTCTTACAATAACTAATTTAACTCCAAAATGTATGACCTGCCACCACCTCTCTTACTCTCTCACAAGGATGAAATGTTTCGCAAGACAGCACAATTCATGCACTTCTTTCCATGGCATGATATTATAAATATCACACTTAAATAATAAATATGACTCACCCTGCCTCCCTAGTGTAAAAAAGAGTATTTTTCTTAAATGGTAAATTGAGCCCTATTAACAATTCCCTGGAAAAATGCATTTAATTACAGTATTCCACTGGAACACTAATGAAATAAGAATTAGTTGAACTTTCCAATTAATTCTTCTAAGATTCCACACTATTGTGTAAGAGAGGCGCTGCTTTGTCTTACTGAGATAATTTCTTTTGTCAGTACTGAGGAGAATATTTCAGGAAAGCATGCAAGTATCTATATAACTGAGTTGTACTTTCCCTTAGGTACTCTTCTTCATTCTTACAATGAAGAACAGGTTTATACAGTCCCTACATATGTCACATTATTTTTAAATACAGTTTTCACGTATGACCCCGTTGAATATTTGCATTTATTTACCCTAAATACAGTTATAGAAAAAAGAGTGCAGTGAAAGCTGCAACGGAATGGCTCAAAGGTAAGTGCAGATGAATCATCTAATAGTAAACTAATAATTTTTAAATAACTTTTATTTTTTAGTAATCATAGAAGTTTTATAAGGAGCCAGTTATCTATTTTAAAGCTAATTTTAGCTTCTGCCATTTCAGATTTTAAATTATGCAGATTCCTATGGTTTATCTTCCACTGTTGTCTTCAAATTCTTAATCTGTGATTGATGATTCAGAATATAATCTTGGAAAGATTTACCATGAGTTTCATGTGCTCGTACAGTTGTTTCATTGAAAACCGATTATTTATCATTTTTTCTTTTTCTTTGGTTTTCAGTTTTGGGGCTTTATTTGACATTAATTAGTTTGGCTAGAGAGTAGTAATCACAAAATTCTTACTGGATGACTTGGAAAAGAGAAAAGTTTTTTGAATATTCATTTTCAACAGCTTTCTTCCAGACTTTGCCAATAATAGGTATGGAATTTCTTGAGCTCTTTCAGATAGCAATGTGTCCTTGTTTAATTCATAAACTGACTCATCAACATGTGAATGACAAAAACCAAAACAATTAACCAAACAAAACCAAACCCACCTCCCCCCACCCCTCCCACCCCTCAATATTCTGAATTGCCCTTATTCTTGAAATGGTAGAATTAAAGGTTCTTGAAAGCCTTAATTTAAGTGACAAGTATATCTCTGCCTTAAACATGGAATCTGAGCTAGTACTTTTGTAAATGCCTTTTACTCCAGAGAGAATAGCTGGCAGAACTTCAGAGTTCTTCAAGCTTTTTTGGTAGCAAACCCCTGTCAGTAAGAAATTTTTAAGCATGCACCCCAATATATGTTTATCTATTTATTTATAAAATACATACATGGACTACTGCTTTGTGTTTATAAAACACATACAAAAATAGAAATTAAGAAGGATAAGGATGGACTAAAAACCTTTTTTAAAAAATAGTTTTGTTTTGTATTTGTTGTTTATTAATGGTGTAAAAAATATTTTCTTCCTGCACCCCAGTGGGTTGTATTGTACGCCCTACAAGTCCACAATCTCCCCCCATTTTGGAGACCACTTTTCTAAATAAAGAAAGAAATCTGAGTATAGTAGGCAACCTTGCCAACTCCTGTATCACCCAAAAAAATTACTTTTTAAATTCATTTCATTTCAGAGTGACACTAATCAAACAGGATAAAAGAAAAAAAAGAAAAGAAGAAATAAAAGCATCCTGTAGAAGAGAAGTCTGTTATCCATTGAAATTGTGTGGTATCATGTAAACCCAAGTTGCACTTATTAAATACAAGACTATTTATGAAAAACTACAGGTAAAAAGTATCAGTTTTCTTCATTCCTTGTTTAAACTGATTTCTTCTCATATATAAGGATTATCTCCCAGACTGGTTTGCAGAAGGGAAATACACTTCAATTTTCAAGAAATTTTGTGAGAAGAGATGTTCTAAGTGTGTTGTGTTCTGGAAAACATTTGTTGGAAGAGTGCAGACCCAACGTCCTTCTGTCCTTACAAGAGACGGTCTGCAAATGACCAGAAAATGATAAGATAAATGATAAGATGATAAAATGAAAAAATGATAAAATGATAAAATGATAAGATAAATGATAAAAGAAGAGAAAAGATGTTATTTTAAGAGAATAAAAGGTTCCATTATCCTGATATCACACAGGAAGGTAGATGTTGTGCCTCTCTGTAGGTGTTTCATCACAAAAGAATGGAGTGTATTTCAGTTTTTCTTCTTTCAGCTTCTAGCACTGTTGAAAGAAATACTGAGTAAGTCCATATTAATAAGCAATTCAGGGCAAAAGAGCCTATCTGAAAGGTGAAATCGTTGGTACTGAGTTCTCCATGCCTGCTCTGTACCTGTTTTAAGGGATATTTGTTTAGCACTGATTTGCATGTCCTTTAGAAGTTGGAAAAAAGACTCTGGTCTAGGAACACACCTCTCAGCTTAGTTTCATCTATAAGTAAAACAGCTCACCCGCTCAAAGTCTGCTCCAATTTGCAATCCAAAATGCTGTAAGTGCGGGCAATTGGGAGATTCATTTTAGAACTACACTCCTAATCTGAACTAAACCATGAATGTAGATGTGCTGATCAGCTTGGTGATTCATTTCAGTGTTTCCAAATGTCGCACTGTGTATAACTGTTATACTGAGCCTGTAGTTTGGATTTGCTAAATTCTAGCAAAAAAATTGCTCTCAAAAAGATTGTGACAAAAAGTACATCTGTGATTACATATGACAGCACAGCATCCAAAATGATTTTAGAGAAAGCACTGAGTAGAGAAATATCAGTCTCGTATTTCTTCCTTCCCGCCCTCAGAAGCATAGATTGCTTTCCATAAATAAGGAAGCCAGTGCCTTCTCCATTTCATAACAGTGTTTTTTTCTTTCAGTTCAAGGAGTCTTTTGTTAGGAGTGTGGGAGAAATTCATGGCTATTTTGAATCCTTTCAAAGAGGAATTAATTCACTTAGTTTTTATGGGGTGTAGTTAGAACAGTTGTGAATGGCAGAGTTGGGATAAGACAAGACTACCCAAAGCAGCCAAGAAAGGATGACAAATGCTGGACAGGTTTTGTTTTCACAAGAAAGAATTTAATTGAGAAAGGTACGGAGGCAATTTACCTACGGTTCCTCCATGTTGGGGAATTTTTAACTGAGAATAATTTACCATTTTAACTGAGAATGAATAATCTCCTCTGGTTCAAGGAGAAAATAATCGAGATATATTGTCTCATTTTCTTACATGCTACACCTGAAAGCAAGCCAAGTCAGTCCTGAATATTAAGGAGTTTCTTCTTCTCACCGAAACTGTTCCCCTACTTTAGGCTCCATTTTCCCCACTGTTTACAGAATCAAAGCATCACAGAATGTTTGACGTGGGAAACAACTTCTGGAGATTGTCTTGTCCAACCCCTTGCCTAGACAGGGCCACTTACGGCCAGTTGCCCAGGACTTCTGCTTTTGACACAAACATGTAGGCTAACCACAGAAGGGAGGAAAGCAAAGCAGAATTTTTATTTTCTTTTCTTGTCATTGAAAAACCAGCATAACACAATTCAGAGGCAAAAGCTTTTTTTCTGTCTGTTGAAGCAAATTGTCCAATGCTTCACATAGATCTCAATAGGAGCTTGTACACTACTGTTTCAGACAAAATTGTTGGATATTTTCATGCATATCTGTCTTTTTCATCTTGTCATATCATTTTGAAAATGTTTCACAATGCTTGAACTGGTCTATAAATGGGTGATCTCCTTTCTGCCATACCAACCATCCTCAGGCTGAGCAGTGTCTTAGGTTTTCCTAAAGATGTTAGACCACAGGAACGAAGTGCTTCATGTCTTGTTGAATAAAATATTATGGGTTCAAACAAATTACTCTAAAAATCAATAGGAAAATTCAGCTGTGAATGTGAAAGAGACAGGCTGACAGAATGCTCTATATGAAGAGATTGCCATGTAATGGATGGTTTAAAACTACAAAGAACAGCATTATGTGTACTGAATCAAGGAACATAATCATGTTGGATTTTCTTGCTTATTTTTAAAAACAGGATTCAGCTGACAACAAATATAGAACTAATAAAAGTACATTTCTAATCTAAAAGTGTAGCTGTCATTCCATGTAATAAAATGTCAATGTCCTTACTCTAAGAAAAATGCAAAACCTAAAAAAACCCTTAAACTCATTTAAAAACCAATAGGACTCTTAACAAGTATATCCGAAGGCTTCATAACACTACTAAGATGCCATTTGACATAATTGTTTATGGTTATGAGGCTTTTCAATTTTTTTTTAACATTTCATGTTTTATTAAATGTGAATCCCTTCCCTCCTTTTTTAGCTTACTGCCTAGTAGAAATGTAAGGTTCAGGCAACTATCTAATTAAGGATTCAAAAAGTACACACTAAATTTATAAAAATTTACCTATACAATTGTCCTGGGTTGCAGTATATTCTATTACCATCCTCATGAGCTGTTGAAATCAGGTGGGGCAGTGTTTCCTTGCCTCCTCCCCCCAGACTATCTTTCTGTTAATGGCCCATCATTGTCCTGCCGCCTGACTCAGAGATAACTCCCTCCGGACTATCTTCTGTTAATGAGCCTCATCAACACTTGGCCTCATGACTCATTACCCCATTGTGAGATGCTCCACCCAGAGGGAGGAACCAAGCATCCCATCGTGGATATAAGCTGAGATTCTGAACACCAGAGACAACACCTTTCCACTGGATTTCCAGAGGACAGGAGCTACATATCCACCACTGGACCTTCTGAGGAAGAGCAGACCCTTTTTCTACAGGATCACCGCTTCAGGAGGACTGCAGCCACCACCCTGATTAACAGGGTGTTGGGGTGTGTCCTGAGTCTGTCAGTTTAACTCAGTGTTTTCTGCCTTTATTTTTTTTCCTCCTTTTATTTCCCCATTAAATTGTTATTCTGACTTGGTGTCTCCCACTAGTTTGTTTTCAAACTATAACAATTCCAATGTAATGGAAGATGTGCCCACCTAAGGCTATGAACTCCTATTTTACTAGAAAGAGCATTTACCAATCCTCACAAGAGATTTTGCAACAAAATGAAACATAAAGCCGAAAAATACGGTGGTGAAGACTTCAGTAGTTGCATGAAGTTCAAAATTTCAAACTCTCTACAGAAGCGATATCTGTTGAGGCAGAAAGCAATTTTGACCAGTCTCTAGATTGCAAACCCTGTGTACTGCTTACAGACACTTTTGGATAAGCTTTTAGCATTCAACGATGTAGATCCTGAGATATCTCCTTAAGGTCTCATTGCTAATGAGAACATGCAGTGGCCATTGTGGTCATGCCTCATTTATTTTGTAGACGTCTCCCTCCATAATGATGGTTATTGCTTACATTTTGGCATAAACACACTTGGTATGTACCACTTGCTGTTTCTCAATACTACTGCAACGGTGTCCCTACAATTATGAGTGACAGTAAAAGAGATCTAGGAATTTTAAAACTGAAAACAGTCTATTTCAGAAAAGGAAAAATGTGAAGCTGTTAAATGATGTGACACAGCACATTGCCCAGAACAGCAAAATCAGCTGTTTTGTGCCTACTTGTTCTATAACCTTTTTTTCTTTTTTTTTTTTAAGTAACTATAACTTGAAACTTAGCCATATGGATGTCTGCATCATCCTGCAGAAGAAACATCTGACTGTCTATAAACATTCGTATGACTGTTTTCAACACTACCCTTTTTCTGTTACTCTACTGTTGCTTGACTAAGGTAGACTGCACACCTGTATAGAAGTTTATTCTATGGATAAATCAGGTGACTTTCAATTACTGAACAAATAAAGTTCTGTAGCTCGCTGTGGAAGAGAATAAGGAAGGTCAGAGAAAGTGCTGAGAGGGTTAGAAAGCAGAGTAGGACAGTTTATTAAGATTAACAGCTGCAGACTTGATGTTGCTAATGGCAAGACAGATTACACAAAACAGGTGAATCCTTTCACGAAGTCTTATGTCTCCTATATTCCTTATTATAAGGAGCTTACTCATAGCCCTGTAGCAAAATCCTGTGCCCTTCTCACCCAGCAGGATTTTTAAATGCTCAGTCAGGCTGGCTGGTTGAATGGACGAATCCTGCTAGGCAAGATCACCTCAGACTTACCCTAATGTGCACGCTGTTATTGCTGACTGCCTGCATTTGTAAGCATTGATGGCAGATAGAGTCTTCATTTCAGAGTACGGGGTAGACAATCCACAGGCTGAAAAAAAACCCTGAGGCTTTTTATTAAAACATGGCTATTTACTGGGAAAAATAAATAAATAACTACATAAATAAATATCCAGGCTTCCTCATCATTCGCCTTCCAGAATAGCTGCTGTGCTGCTCAGTGCTGTCCCAAAGGCGATAAGGGTACCCGCCTCATTAAAAGGTGCCTTAAAGACAACAGGCCTCCCGCCTACGCTAGCACTGTCCCCAGCCCGCCGGCAGACCCCGGGCTGGGGGACAGACCCGATCCGGCCCCAGCGGGCAGCCGAGCTCCGCGAGTGCGCACCGCCGCTCCGCGCCCGGCCGCGGGGCCACCGGCATACAGCCATCGGGGCCGTCCGACCTGCGCTCATCCCCGCCCCTGCTTTTCCGCACCCGCGAAAAGGAGGATTCCGGGCTGTATTTCATTTTTAATTGACTTACAGCCTCCTCCCCAACACCCCCGCACCGCCCCCCCTCCTCTCCCCTCCCCGGCTGCGCTTCCAGACACACTTTTCTTGTTGCAAACGGCGCCAGCATCAGGTGCGGGCAAGGAGGAGCGGCGCCGACACCGCCTCCGAGATGCTGCTGCGGCATGGGGAGCCCGGGGCAGGGGCTGCGGGTACCCGGGTCCCCTGGCTCTGTCCCCATCCCCTCGGGGGTCGGCGGCTTTCCCGCGCCGGCTGTTCCCCAGCCTGGGCGCCGCAACAGCTGTGAAGAGGGGCCGGGGGATCCCATCCTGCTCGCTTGCACTTCTGTGGCACAAATCTTCCCTTATCCCCGTTTCTGCCCGCCGCCTCAGCGGTGCGCTTCGCTCCCTGTCCTTTCTTGCCGCCCTCCCCTCGCCGGGGCCAGGAGTGCCAGGGCCGCGGTGCTGCGGGAGTCAGGTGCCCGCTGCCGCGGCTCTGCAGGGCCGGCTCCCGGGACCAAGGGGGGACACAGTCCTTTCTGTTCATCCACTCCTCCTTTTCTCTTGTTTTCTACTGAGACCATTTCAGGTTCTCTCAATATTCTTATTATGAATATGTTTTCTCTACTGTATTCTTCCCCCCCCCCTCCCCCCCCCCACCTTCCCGCCCTGACCACTAGCCCACCTCAGTCTCGCCAAAGGGATGGGTGTTTGCGGTGGGATGTAGCTGGGGAGGAAGATAAATCCTAGACGCAGGGGGAGGGCGGGAGAGAAAGGGAGAGATTTTGCGGTCGTCTCTGGGCTGATTGGAAGAGGTAATCATTTTATCTGCGGCTGGAGGATTAGCAGATAAACTTTTATTGCTCCTTTTTGTGCGTGTGTGTGTCTTTGTGCGTGCGTGGGTGTGGGTGTGTAGAGGAAGAAGTCGCCTCTCAAGGGGGAAAATCTTTTCAATTTCCCTTTGGCAGGTGCAGGTCAAGGAGGAACTCATGAGCATTTTGTCTGATCCATGAACTGATTGGGAGAGGGGAAGCGATCCCTGTCCTCTTATCCTTCCTTTCCCAGTTTTGAAATCATTCCTTCCCCACCACCGCCGTCCTCCCGTCCTTCCCCTCCTCTTCCCCTTCCCCTGCACTGAATGAATGGAAGAGTCTCCACGGTTTTCTTCTGCTTCTCGCCCTGGACTGGAGAAGTGAGGGGGCATCTATCTATCCTCATCCATCTCTTTTTCGCTCCATCCATTCCCGAGGGGATTTCAGACTGTGCAATGTGTTTTCAGCCTCTTGCCGCTGCTACCACTTGATACTATGCTACGCGCAGGGAGAGGGTTTTGCAAAAATGGATTTATTGTATTTTAAAGGATTTCTTCTCTAATAAGGTTCTCATTGCACACAAGTATGACTAAATCCCCTATTTGGTAAATCTTTCTCTACCCCACCCCTCCTCTTTGGGTTCCCTCCCGCCCGCCCCCACCCCTTCAGAGGAGCAAGCACAGGGAGCTGATGACGGACCCATTAATCCCTTCTTCAATGCATCAAAAGAAGCCGAAGGGCTGGAAGTCGCTGGGCTCGGAGTCCTGCAGAAAATGCTTCGATCTGCTTTTGGTTCTGTATGAAACTGGTGACTAGGGGCTCGGCTCGCTCCGCCGCCGCCGCCCGCCGGCACCTGGATGCGCGGGCCGCCGCCGCCGCCGCCGCCGCCTTGCCCGCCGCCGCCGCGATGCACCGCTCGCGGCGGTGCTGGTGATCGCTCGGGTGTGATGGGATTCAGCCGGCGGTGATCATTTGAAGGCGGTGAGGGAGAGCGAGGGAGAGAAAGGGCTGCTCCGCTCTGCTGTGTGTGGGCTTCGGGATTTTTTTTTCTTTTTTTTTCTTCTTCTTCTTTTCCTACTTCCATCCTCTCCCCGCCACTGGAAGTCCTCCCGTATCTAAATGGAATTAGTGGAGACCGAAGCCCCTTGTGTAAGGAACAGACATGACCCATGGGCGCAGCTTCTTTCACAGTGAGTATCTATTTCCCCCTTCCCACCCCCGACCGAGCTCCACCGCCGCGCACGGGCTCCTGCCCTCCACTGCCTCCACACCTGGCGTAACGGGACGCCCAGACTCCCGCGGCGTGGGGGCGAGCTCCCTCCACGCACACACCGCATCCTCTCCCCCACCACGCTGCGGTGCACCGGAGGGGAGCCGGCGTCTGCCAGCGCCGTGGGGCGGGCGGCGGGACACGCTCCCGGGGGCTGGAGGCTTTCACCTGGGCGCGATGCGTCTGGTGGCTTTTGGCGTGCCGGGAGAGGGGGAGTGGAGCTGCCCCCCGCCGGCCGTGGCTTGAACCGGCCGCCGAGGGCGAGGGGGCGCGGGGCAGCGCCGGGAGCCGCGGCGTCGGGGGGGCGGCCACACCGGGCACGGATCCCGGAGAGCTGCGGGGCGGGGGCGGCGCCTTCGGCTGAAATCCACCAGGATTAGCAAGCAGGCACCGAAATGTATCACCTCCTCTTCCAAGACCCCAGGGGCCTCAAGCTGCGCGGTGGGTCCCCCTCTCCCCCTCTGTTTTGCAGAGGGTCCACTGTTCTGAAGGGGCTAGACTGGACACAGTTCCTCCCAGCGCTTCTCTGTGTGCCCACACCTGTACAATAGCGCTATGGCCAGGTATTGCTTGTCCAACAACTCTTTGCCAGGCTAAGCCACGTCCGTGCCAAATCACAGCCTCCTAAAAGCCTGGCCAAGAGATAAATCACTTAATGTACAGCTTGTAATGAAAAAAATGCACAGATCCAAAAAAGATGGAAAGATGCACAATCAGAGTGGCACTAGAAAGCACGATTATAATAACACCCACGATTAGGAGGGAAACGGGGAGGAGGAAGACAGTGAGAATGCAACAAGAAATTTTGTGGAAACTTCTTTAAAATAATTCCCAAACCGAGATAATCGCAATATTGTCACTATGCTGCCAACGCTTCCCAAGTGACAGTTTTCAGTGAGTGAAGATTCCATGGTTGGTCTCCCTGGGGTCTTTCCACTGCCTCCCCCCCTCCCCCCCGAAAAGCACTGTTCTTTTTCTGTGGCTTGAGAAAGAAGAAGGTGAGGGATCATAGAACAAAATGGTCTGCCTTGTCTGCTTAAAAAAATTGTGTTGTGCTGGCTTCTCCCAAGAAGACCGCAATTTTAGTTACTTTCTGGCAACATGCATATTTTGGTGCTGCTGTTAATAACACTAAAGCAAGAGGCTTTCTCCTTTTTTTTTTTTTAATGGGAGAAATGTTTCATTTTATCTATCCAAATGTTAGATGTTATATATCCAGGATAAAACCAAAACCCCAAAACACTTAGTTTCTTAGTCTCTGCTTGTCTATTAGACTTTATTATCAAGATTATTTTGACTGCTTATTAATAATAAATACTGATATAATGACATGTTATTATAGCTCTATGCTTTGGATAAACAGCTCTGTGGTTTGGAAACCTCTTTTCTAGCAGTTACAGCTGGAACTGAAAAGACCTGTGGTTTTGTTTGTCATATTGGTAATAATATATCTGTGACTTGGACCAACTCTTCTTACTTCTCTAAACTCCACTTTTGTCCATATAGAAAATAAGGGGAAATCTGATAGATAAAGATGCTTGAAATGAACCTATAAGAATCAGATTTGAATTGTTATTAATTGCCTAAAAGAAACACTTCTCACATGGAGTTTGTTCGTCTGTCATGCATCCTATTCTAGCTTCCACAAATTTGTGGGCAGAAGGAACACAGGCAGCTGATTCCATATTCTAATACCAATCTACTTTACACTATTCAGAAATTAGGTATTGTCTGTTGAAGATTTCAGGCATAAATGCACTATGTTCACTGCATGAAACACAGCTAAAGTAAATGAGCAACTTGGTAAAGGGGTGATTCCTGCCTTGCTGTTGCATTTTGGCACAGTCAACAGGCAGAATCCCAGTTAGCATGTATTTCCAGAATTCATCCCTGAGGAAAGTAAGGGCGTGAATGGCTGGGTAGCTTTCAGATCTGAGCAGAAGATGTACTGTTCTCACTGAATGCCCATGACACAGAAGAGTTTTAACTATCAGTGCTGCCAACATCCGTCTCTAGGGGCTTGAGCCTGACCAAGAAATAGTGAATATGCTGCCAAGCCTTCATTTTCCCAGAATTTCAATCTTACCCTGCTTAATAGGGCAGCCATCATCCATGCCTCAAACCCTCTGTCATGTGGGAAAGGTCAAAGACATAGAAATAGAGATATCAATGCCATCAGAATACTGGAAATATGGAGACTGGATTCCTTTGGTGTGAAAATTACACAAAAATTGCCATAAAAAAAGGTGGAAATGGTGAAAGCATCATCATGGAAATGTTCATAGTTACTAGCCCATGGTGGCTTTTGATGTCTCTTGGGGATAATAAGAAGAAATTATGCCATTCAATTACTTTGATTAAAGACCGCTGGACCATCAGTTCCTCATCACAGTCATCAACAACAACAACAACAAAAAGAACAAACAAACAAACACAAAAAAACCCCAAAACCTGACTGATCCAAAAGGCTCTGAATAAGCATGCAATTTCATTTCCACCTTAAGTTCACTGCAGCCTGGGCACTGTGTTTGAGCTTAATGCCAAACTAGCTGGGGCAAAGCCCCAAGCACTCCAAGAACTGATAGATCTGTTCTCTTCTGCTCTTGCTATTCCACTTTCTCTGATAGCCAAAGAAGATATGAATGATGACAAGAAAATCAGTGTGTGATTTCTTCATCAGGTAGCTAGGTAGTCACTTTGATCTTCCAAATTAGTCTCATTATGACTCTGCTAAGGGTTTGCCTCTTAGCCTTTTCTAGTTAAACTGTTATATTTGGAAACTCCCAGAAACCCAGTAATTATCTCCAGGTCAAAGTCCATTTCAGAAAGGTTGCATTTGTGTAACAGGTGTAGTTGTCCTACCATGGTTAGAGACAGTAGATACCTATCTGTAAAATGGGCTGCAGATTCACTGCAGCAAAAGCAACACCCTCTCGACAAGTCAAACAAACTAGATTAATGAGATTGTTAAGCACACACAATAATTTACTTCACTAGAGATTTGCAAATGCTTTGATGGATGTGAAGAACCCAGCCCCTTACTTCTTTCCTACTCCCAGTCCTCATTTGCAGATTTTATTATGCTGTAGAGAGAGACATTGGTGCATACAGTGGCACTGAAATTTAGTCTCCCTCTGTTAAAAGCAGTCACTTTTCTACTACTGACACAAACTACTATTATATAAATAAGTATTGGTAAAAATATTTTTCTCTAATATTAAAGAAAAGGAAAAAATAGGAGGAGAACATCAGTGCCTGTGGATTTTGTTTTAAACCCAAAAGATCTTATCTTTATTTGTTTATTTGGAAAGATAAGTACTTACAAGAACAGGCCACAAAGAAACTTGTTTATATAATATGTGCAATTAAAAGAAGCAAGTAAACATGAAACTTTTTCTTTACATTAATTCTATTTAATTTGTATTCTTGTGAGATATATGTGTACAACTGATTTGATTGCAGGAACTATCACTCTGTGATATTTAATGCATATTTCTCTTTCAGTTGTAGCAAGTCTAATCATCCTACATTTTTCTGGGGCAACCAAAAAAGGAACAGGTATGTAAACTTCAGACATTTTTGTCAGACAATATATTAGAGACCAAAATATGGATTTGAGTTTTTAGTTTAGTTTTTGAAATTTTTAGTAGCTCATTTATTTCCAGTGTCTGCCCTTTGTCCATTTTTTTGGAGTATTCACATGCCTGTACACATTCAAAAAATCCAGAGGTACTCACCAGGCTCAGCCTGACTCTAACTAAAGACTGTAAAATACTCCCACTTTCAAATTGGGAAGTCCAGTTTGGACACTCAGCTACCTACACTTAAAATCTTTTTTCTTGTTGAAGTATTATTAAAAACCTGAAATTGGGTATCATGGGTGCATCTGTGCAGGGGGAGTATAGAAAGAGATTCTTAAAAGCCTTGGATGCTCAGTGGGAGGGAGAGCCAAGCAGGGAACGCTGCTAAGCCCAGCGTCTGTCTGAACCGGTGTCTGAATGCACAGTCCCTGCAGGCCAGAATTAATTTCAGGAAGTTAGAGTCCATGTTATACTCTGCCTGGTTACAAACCAGGGTGAAGAAGAAATGCCTGCAGATTATAAATCAGATCTCAGATGGTTAATATCATCCTTGAAAGGTGCTTGTTTTTCTCCATTGATTGTAAGAGGGAGCCTCAAACACCTTTACTCTACACACCAGGGAATTAAGTTATGTGGGACAGTCATTTGATAATAGATACCTCATTCAGAGTAACACTGGTTTAGAATCTACTATCCTTCCTTTTAATAGCAGCCTAGATATATTTCATTCTCAAAGGTCTATCTCATTTACCCTACTTGTTAAAGAATGATGCTCAGGAAGGGATCCCTCATTTTCTTCAGCTTGAACTGGCCCAAACCTTTGTCTCCAGTCTCTGCCAGAGTACAGGAAGAAATGCAAGAGATTCAGGGCTATGAAGAAAGCAAACAAGAAGGTCTGACTCTGCTCTCTGATGATTCACTTAGGAGAAGGGAAGTTCTGGGCTGTGATTCCTGGCCTCAGAGCTATTTATTAATTTTACAGCAAACAGCAAGATAAAAATAATCTATGAACCAGATTCCAGGAATTCCCCTGTCTACCTCTGTCCGGTGAATAGAGTAAATATGCTACAGATTTAAAACAGCTTCTATATATGATCATAATTCTATGGGTTATTTCCTTGATTTTGTGACCAATATATTCCTGTATTACGGCATGAAGCTTGCTGACAGAGCACATGCTTGAGCTTTTTGAGATGTATGAGTGGGAAATTCATGTCTTCCAATTCTCAAGCACGTGCTTTCCCTAGAAAGTTATTATTTTAAAAGCATACAAATTTGTTTTCCCCTAGACATCCAAGCCTCTCCTCTGCTTTGAAAAAAGTGTTTTGAGTAAGAATTATATGTTTTTACCCCTAAAGAACAGCCTTCTTTTCCTCTAATCAATAATCATACTCAGTCTTAACAGAGAAAAGTTTGAGGCCACTGACAGAAAGGGGCTGTTGCATTTATCCTGTAAGAGAGTTCTAAGTGTCATGTGGACATAATAATTTGTGAGCTAATTATATAATGCTTAATGTCATCGTTTTACAGAAAAGCAAACTTCTTCCGAAGGACAGAGACCAGTGCAGTGTGGATCTTGGACAAAATATGCAGAAGGAGGGATCTTCACTTCTCCAAATTACCCCAACAAGTATCCTCCAGACAGAGAGTGCGTCTACATTATAGAAGGTGACCAAAAGAAGAATCTTTATATTTTACCATCAACTGAATTAAAAAGAATGTTTTATTTTACTATATGGGAAGAATAGGTAAAGTCATGGTAATAAATCTTTTCAAGACACAAGATTTAGAGAACCGCTTGTTTTCTATCTTGATATAAATTAGTTGAGGTGGTAAGTATGTGTGACTCAGTAATAAGCAGAGCAATTTATTTCAGGATATTTAGAGAATTAATAGAACCTAAAATGCTGTAACGTGACAGAAGAAAGGGTATTTTAAAATGAGTAGTAGAAGTGAACACAGGAAACAAAAATGCTTTTGACTTTCATGCAAACATTTTAAACTTCCCATAACTGAATCAGAGATGACAAGCTTAGCTAGGCAAGGTACAGTAAAAGAAGTTGTACAAAAAATACCCATATAGTGAGTGTAAAGATTATTTTCCATCCAGTTGTTCATAAGAAATGAAAATGAAAAAAGCCCAACCTACAAAATAAAACTAGAAAAGAATAAACATTAGCATGAAGCACTAAGACTTAGTTTTTAAAGAGTAGACAATTGCAGGCATGGAAGTGATGTAGGAAAGGCTAAAGGTGTATTACAAACAAATTGTGTGGTTTCTTTTCATTAGTCTTAGTACAATGGATATTGGAGGGATTGTTGTAATAATGAATCTGTAGAAAGAAATAGAGATTAGATCCTGTCAGAGCTCAGAAAAGATGAATCAGGTACTGTATAGTAAGACCCTGGAACCAATAAGTTGCTTTCGTGAGTTGTGAATACATGTTGAATAAAACAGTGATGCTCTTCTATCCATGCTTCATTTAGAGAATTATTAATTAATTAATGATGGAACCAGGAATTATAGAAATAATTATTTTATCAAAGACGCAGGTAGTACCAAGATGTATTTCCAAAGATATATAGCTGATTTAAATTGAATTAGCTGCTCTAGACCCACACACACTATGCACTTTTAGAGAGGCAAAAATCAGAGCAAAATGGCTGAATTCTACGTAGGTGCTAGATAACTTGACTGAAGTCAGAAAAGGTGCTTATAAACAATGTAGGCCAAACAAGCTCTTAAGAGAAAATTTATGCTAGTCTGTCTTTGTATATAAGTCTGAAATTTAAGCAGATGTATGGTAAATATTTAAATTCCTTCATAGTTTAATAATTGGTTTAAAATAATATTTTTTTTAAAAAAAGATAAATGTATAGGTTCAAAATACACAACCTAGCATTTTTTTTTCTGGTTACACTTATGTTGTTAGATCCAGGTCTTTTTGCATATATTGATCAAATTACCTAACACTCCTGTGAGACTGGGAAGAAGCAAGCTTGTTTTATCTCCAAAGATCTGAAACACAGGATGTTTTATCATTAAAGAGAAAGGGTGTAGAAAAAACCCCACCATCTTTGTAAATTTAGTCCCATATCTCAGGTCATGAGATGTTCCTCCTCACAGTAAGAACGTGCCTGAAAGTCCAGTGTTGTAAAGACTTTTGTCTTTATTATAGTACTTAGGTACTTACAAAAACATAGTTAATATACCAAAATAATGTGATTTAAAATACCTAAAAATGTAAGTGCCTAAGAAAAGTTTAAGAAGGAAATATTTAGTCAACCAGCTTATATGACGAAGACAAAATTCCACATTGACAAGTTTAGAGCAATGTATAGAAAAAAGAGTAAACTCAACAGGCATCTGGTTATAATTTATTGGAAAATTAAATCTTGTAAAAACCAGTTGAACACAATATTGTTTATGGCACTGATATTTTCTTCTTCCCATTCTGCCTAATCAACAGTTTGGATTGCAGCTGGACATTTTAAAACCCACAATGGAAGTAGTTCTATGAGCACATAATTTGATGACAGCCATGGACATCGCACAACATTCTCGGATCTGATCTCCCCATGTCTATTTCTGTCTCCTAAAAAAATCAGGAATAGTCATGTCTGTCTGGAAAATGTCACAAAAACAAGCAGAGATATAGTAAGATGTCTGAACAATAATATTTTAAAATGTGGCAGATTTAAAAAAGAAGTCAAAAGAAGTACTGAAGGTTAACAAAAACTTTTTTGTAGTGAGAATAAATTATTTGTCCATATTTATTCTTTTTGCAACATATAAAAATGGCAGAAAATGATAAAGAAGGCTAAAAAGTAGAAACTTTTCCCCAAATCTTTTATATTCTGTGGAACTCATTGTCACAAGAGACTGAGGTTAAAGGATTGCAAAAAAGCCATATTAATCATTTTACTGATAGCAGTCTTTGAGATCAGATAACAATCTGTGGAAATTGTGAATAATCCTGACTAATGGAGGACGTAAGTATTTTAGAGTAAGACAGAAACATCTCCATATGCATTTTATTTCTATATTTATTATTGAAATTTCAATATGCTTCAATAGCTTCTGAATCCAGTTGAATGCCAAGTACCAAAGTAGAGGGACAGTTTATGTGATCTATAACATCATCCCCCCATTGCTATCTCCCTGTTGTATGTCTCAGGGAGTGCAGCATACCAGGACTGTATATGCCATACTGAAAGCTCTATGGTGTGAGTGTAAATACATATATGAATCACTAGGTTCTTTCTTGGCTGCTTGAATTCGTTCTGTCATTTATTTGTTATCAAAAAGTCTTAGGGAAAATTCAAACGTAATTCCTAGTGACTTTAGTGGTGTTCACTAAGGACTCCAGCTTGTAGTATGTTGTAAACAATTGAATTTCATCTCATTTTTTCCCTTCACGTTGTAGCTCAACTGATATGTATGCAAGCCTTTCATCATGTCAAAATTACTTTGGTGAAGTAAAGGAGCTGGCAAAGTTGCAATGATCATAGACTCTGAATTTCTAAAAGAGAAGAGGATTTCTGAATGCAGAGGCTTCTATCCTAGCAGTCAAAGATATAAGCAAATCAAACAGCTGGAAATTTCTTAGATTATTTTTCTTTTTCTCTCTTTTTTTTTTTTAAGTTCTGTTTTAGTAGTTATGATAATGAACTCTTGGGAAAACTAGGAATTTTAAAGTCTGGGTTGAATGCCTTTCTAAAAGAAATCCTTTTGGTCATCTAGAAATCATGGACTCTGTACAAAAATTGTTATGCTACGGTGGAGTGTCACAAGTGAGGCTTGGAGGAGGAGTGTACAACTCCCCAAGGAACTTCTGATGAATCCCATTTGCCATCCCAAAATGCAATGAGAATTTGTTCTTTTTGTTTGTTTTGGTTTGTTTTTTTTCTTTCAGTCTTATTTGGCATATAGAAAACATAGAGAATAGCTGAGTGTTTGGCCAAATTTCACCCTTATTTTGCATATTCGTGATTCTAACCTGACAAAATTCACAGCTGCCCAGAACAATCACAGCAGTGACAGCATTAGCGTTTGCCAGACTGCAGAACATTTGGCGTATGTGCTACAAAGGGAAATTTGCACAGGAGATTTTGTAGGAGCAAAAGCTTTTATTCATATTAAAATATTTGGGGAGCAGGATAGTCATACTTTACACACTACAACTTGAGAATTGGTTTGGCAATCCTGTAAGTAAAATACCTGTAAAATTTTAGCCATTCTTCAGCTTTTAATAATTAAGTTCAGCTTATTTATAAACATAGTTGGGGACTAGAATTGCTTTACGGAGATATGAAATAAATCTTCCACTTTACATGTTTGAGCATGTAGAGTTAGCGCTCTTGAAGGTCTCACGTTCTCATAAAAGACCATTAAGCTCTTTCATTCTAGATATTTCACAGGTGTTAGAAAATTGTCATGTTACCACTGAATGAAAATCCTCTGCTCAAGGTCCTTTTGTATTTCACAGTGATTTGTGTATTCAAAAAAGTTTTCATAAAAACAATGAAAGAATCCTCTTTTGAAATGAAGATAAATGTGGTTTTCTTACCAATAATAGCTGGACAACCAGAAGGAATGACGATTATTGAAACTATTAGTAGGGTAGCAGCTCATAGAGATGGGAGTAGGTGTTGAGTTCAGTTTCTCATTTCCATGCAGTGTGGCAAATTGAAACAGATTTTTTCACTTAACTTCAGCTGTCACTTAGACAGACTTAGAAGCTGATCAGAATTAAAACCTTAATTGTGTAGCCTTACTGCGACTGTTTTACTGCAAGCTGGAACCCAATGACTTTTTTTTTCATTGGATGTAAAATCTCAAGACAGCACTTGTTTAAGATAATTAGATGAAAAGTATGACAAGACATGCAAACATTAAGTTGGTCTTTCCACAGTATTAAACATTTTTGAAGAAAGCTAATTAAAGTTAAATATGGAAGTTTTGAGATTTGAAATTGAATCATTTTATGAGACAATATATTATTCAATATATTTCATTTGGAGTTGACAACAACTTTTCCTGACATCGTAACCACAAAAGAAGTCCTGAAGATGTGAATGGGCTTTACCTGTGAATAAGGGTACTAGAAATGAACACTCCATCCCTCCTTTTCTGATTAGATGGCCAGATGCCAATCTAGTCTGGAAGACTGGCATATTCTGGATTTCTTTTTGTTTTATTTTTCTGTAGGTACACATGCATTATTATTAGTGACTATTCTGGACTTGGTCCCAGCTTATTTCTGTAAGTTTTACTGTGACCTCATTTACAGATGCTTTGTTGCAAAAGCTGTGGCACAAGATGTATATTTAAACAATAGCTGCTTGTTCTATCTTGTATTTAGCAAAGAAAACCCTTATTAAAGCCAGAGTATAAGTGTGAAATTATACCATTTTTGCTAAAAGGAACTTAAAGTTGAAAATGTGAATTATGTGTTTTCATCCCTTATGGTCATTTCTAGGAAGCGTTGATTAATTTTGTGTCTTATGTAGATAATTGCAAGCAAAACACTTAACCATTAACTAAATATGAAAGACAAGATGAAGACCAGACGTGCATTTAAAAGCACTTGATGAAAAGGTCGTGGATGTGCGTTGCACCCAGGAGTTACGCACAGTTACAGAAACATGAAGTGTTCCTACTGGCACGGCCAAAATGATGCCAGAATGTGACTTTACATTTAAGGAGTGTGAACGGGCAGTGGTCCAGCCCTCAAATTCAGTCTCCAGCCTTGTTTTATCTCCAGTGGAGAAGTGGTGCTAATGAATGTTCAATGCTCCATTCTTAGAGTGAAGACTCTATGGAACTTTTGGGGAAAAGTGGAAACTCTTGAGCCGTCGTGGAGCTGATGCGATTCTCTCTGATCCTTTAGCAAGATCTGAGCTTCACTAGGAAAAGCCTCATCTTGACTTTGTTGAAAAATAAATAAAAGCAGAATGGTTTAAACTATAGCAATATTCTGATCATAAAACTGGTTAGCAATGTGAGATTCAGAGACCTACGTGGAGTTTGTGGAAATTGTGCTTTTTCTCAGGTTGTGCATTCACCCAGTCAATAGATGTCATGTGTAACTGTAGGCCTAATTCTAATTTGCCCACAATCTTTCCTTTTGTATTATACCAAGGCTAGAGCTGGCTCTAGGGCTCCTTTTCAACACCAAAAATCATGTCAAATGACTGAACTAAGCTCTGAGGGCCCTGTGGCCATTTCTAACATGTTACATGAGTCTTGAATACAAACACCTGTTAAGGGTTAACTATGGGTCAGCACTTGTAATGCTTTTCTTGGTATGGAATAAGGCAGCAGAAAAGAAAGTTTGTAAAGGACAAATATGTTATGATAATGGCACAAGCCATTTTTGAAGTACTTTGTGGCTGTGGGAAGCACAGAAGCCATACACTGTGTTATGCTGCTGTATGACACTAACAGTTGTAGGAGAATTGATCTTCATATCTAGTTTGTGACGTTAAAACATTACAATAAACTCTAGGCAGGTTAATAGCATAACATTGGAGTCGTGCATGTCTAAGACTTTCAAGCCATGATGAACATTCTTAAGATTACCTGAAGTGTTGTTAGGATAGAATTTCTGACACCTGACTGTGGTCCTTAGGTGAATGATGAACAGTTCTCAACAAATCTCCTTAAATGGAATAGGAACATGCAGAATATGATCCTAGACTGAAAGTTGTTGATTGCTCTCTTCTGTCCTAGTATTGCTTAGTTGAGTTTAAATCAATAATTTTTATAAAAGTGTAAAGTCAAGGATAGAAGCATCTCAATAAAATTAATCAATGACATCTTCAGGTATTTAATCTTTCACTATAATCTAAAAAGATTTACTTTGGTCTTCAAAACTCACCAAACTCAACATCACTATGACCTCCCTTAGAATCTTTATTATCTGACCCTACTTTTGTAAATTTTTTTGTACTTTCAAGGAGGTTAATTTTCCACAGACTGTGAATTTGGTGCAATTATAGGTGTAACATAAACCGTTGCTTTTGCTATTGAATTTGTATCACAAATTTCCTGTAAATTAGTATAAATAATGACAAGTCAATAGTAAGTACTTCCCTGAATGTGCACTTCTTCAGATTGAGAACAGTAAAAAAGGTTTCTTTCTCATGTTAAATTAAATGTTTTAATATATATCAATCATCCAATTATATTAGCATTGTAAGTAAAGCTGCTAAAATAATCTTTCTTATCAGATAATATGTTTTATTAACTTCCTTCTTAAATGATCCTCATAAAATGAGGCTGTATTTATTTACATGAAATAGTTGTAAAAGGGATCTGACTATGTGGTCTTATGTAAAGGTTTCAAAATTTACCTAATATCTTCTTACTCAGTTAATTTAAAATAGTATCTCTTCTTTATGCGATTAATGAGTTCATGCCAAAAACTTCATTTTAAAACATTTCAAAATCCAAACAAGGTTTAAGTTCTGGTCACACTGACAGTTTTCTTATTACTCCGGAGGAAAGAAATGTAGAGATACTGACTCCTGGAGTGGCTGCAGTTTCCGTGCTAAGCTTATGCACTCAGCATGGAGTTTGATCTTGCATATTTTCATGAGAAAAGAACGGTAACTCTGGCAAAGCTCATAGCAATACAAACCTCTTTTGATATGTGTAAAGTGTCGGACATGATCCCATGAGAGGCACAGTGGGCAATGACACAACAAATCCTTGTCTTAGTAGAGGGCTTTGTCAGCAAAAGGCTCTAACGCACTATGCTCTAGATGTGGAAGGCACACAGTTTTTGCTATGGACAGCATTAAGTGTAGAAAACAGTGAACCTCTAGGAGGCTGCCTCTGATAAAATACATAGATCAAACCATGTTATTTTTCCTCCTTTTAATAAAATACTATATTTCTACCAGTTACTTTTTTGCTTTATACAGGAGATGCCAGGGAATATTTGTTTTAGAGATCATTTCATCTCTAGACTTTGTACCTATCACTGAAGATGGACTTTTTTAATGTCTAGTTAAGTGATCACTATGAAGTTCCTTCAAGGTTTTCAGTATATCATTTGCTCTTCAATTATCATGCTTATCTAGTTCTTCCTTAAGTGAGAATTAACTGCATTTGTTCTTATGTTTCCAATGAGATGATAAATAATTCTGCGTATAAGCAATTACACTCCAGTTTGTCAGTGCAATACATATAGGAACATAATCTGTCCACTTGTGCTACACAAACTGTAGCACAGTTCTGATCAGCTTTTTCTTCATCATCTTTGACAGTACTAGGTATAAAAATGTATTCTGCTTAACACCCCTCCCCCAAATAAAAGAGAAAAAATATTTTTCTAAATATGTAAGTTTCTTAGAAAGATTATATGTCTGAAGAAATTGTTCCTGACTATATCTTTCTTTTCATCATAAATATCTCTCTTAGCTTTACTAAGCACTGCTGTTAAGAGTGCTCTTTTTAAGAGGAAAACAGTAGACAAGTAACCTGACTCTGTGAAATCTATAAAAAATACAGATGTACTAATTTTCAAACAAGTTTTTAAACAAAATGTTAAGATGCATGCAAAATTGGTATCTTTGATTTTCTTCAGTTTTGCTTTAGTTTTGAAGGGTCTTGGGTTAGAAAAATACTAAGATAATTTTCTTTTTGTCTTTAGCTGCTCCTAGACAATGCATTGAACTACACTTTGATGAAAAATATTCCATAGAGCCTTCTTGGGAGTGTAAATTTGACCATATTGAAGTACGAGATGGACCTTTTGGCTTTTCCCCAATCATTGGACGTTTCTGTGGACAGCAAAATCCACCTATGATAAAATCCAGTGGCAGATTCCTGTGGATTAAATTTTTTGCTGATGGTGAACTGGAATCTATTGGGTTTTCTGCTCGGTATAATTTTACACCTGGTAAGTACAAACCATCAAACTTTTTAATAGAAAAAGCTTATCATGATAACTTTTCTAACGATGTATTATCTTGCTGTTGAATAATATCTTTAGCTGGGACTTTGTTTATTATCAAGGAAGGTATTAATAGGAAATTGATAGAGGTCATATGTATTTTTGCATAGCAAGTAAGGCTTATTCAAGGGAAAAATTTTCAGATTCTGAAGTTTTTAAAAGTATTTTTTTCAAGTGAATGCTATTACAGAAAACCATTCAAAATGTTTCATGGGAAGTTATGTGTTTTATGCTTGACTGTTACACTGTACAGCTTTTCTTTCAAAAAGATCATTGATAAAGTATTCTAATAAAAAAATGTAATTATCTCAGAAAATTCCATCATCGCTTTTCCACTTCACCAAACATTTCCCCAGCTGAGGAGTAGAATAGTTCTTCTTTCTCAATAAAGCAAACTATTACAAATATTACCAGAGGACATGAGAGGTTCAAACAGTAACATGTATTAAATATTTTTCTAAAAAGGCTGTAAATCTTAATTGCAAGTGTACAAGTATTCCTAGCCACTGTTTAAATCTACTTTATTAAAGTAAAACAAAATTCATAGTCATACTTTTGATTAATTCCCTTGCTCCCCCACTTATTAACAAAAGATTGCTGATTTTAAATGTCTTCTTGGGCTGCAGCTACACTATACTGCACTGCACTGCACTGCTGGATGTGACGTAGTTCTATGACTTATGTTTTGAGTGATGAGTCATACTTCAATATAGCTCACTCTAAAGCACTGTAATTATTAGGTATTTTTGTCAATTATGTCACGATTGTTTCAGCTGAATTGTTGTATTAGGTTGAACAATATTCTCTACAATATCACCCAAAATTAGCAGACCCAAAATTCTTCCTTAATCATGCCAGTACCCTCATAGAAGATGGCAGGTCTACATGCTCTATGTTGTTCTTCTTTTTGGTTTTCTTTCATTAATGGAAGGAAAATAGCTATAAAATTAATCAACATAGTTAAATTTTCTTTCAAGTCAAGGATACTGTTTTGCAGTGGGTAAACGTATTTAGAAGGTTCAAGATGGCAACAGAAGACAGAATTTCTGTAGCAAATCATCTGATAGCCAGGTATATATATCTATTGTAAATTCCAAGACAACGGACAAAATTTTGTTGTAATCATGCGTGTCCACTCTGAAAACGGAGTTAAATTTTTATTTCTCATTTACCATGGGTCTGTGGGCTTTTACCATTTCCTCACCCTGTGCCATAAGAGCTTTGCTTTAGATTTCTTGACCTTTTTTTTGACAAAGGGTTGTGCATTATGGTTGAAAAGATACCCATAGCACAATCTTCAGCTTACTCTGTCTAAAAAAACTCTCAAGTAAAAGACAATTTAATGGATCATGTTTTATCGTCATTCCTTTTCTACTGATGTAAGGAGAATTTCTACACAAGGATCAGTGCTGGTAAACTGGTACAGCAGCATAAATTATTCTAGACTTCAGATGGCATAGCTGTATCTTTTTTCTTCCTTGTTTCTTTCTTTTTTCCCCTCCTTCCATTTCAATAGAAAACTCTGCAAGTAGTAGGGAGTTTCTAGTAATATTGGCCAAAATGAGACTATGATTAATCTGAGAAGTGCTAAACAGCACTGCTGCCTCCTTGAAGAACTTCACATTCCACATTATTATTTGGACAGTCTTTTATTATGCAGACATTATTAAGGCATGACATTTTGAGATCTATTGTCCATATGTGTGCCCTGGGAGGGGTCACTGCCAATTTATAAAACAGAATGATGGCTTTTGAAATTGTATAAAAGAGTAGCACAGAGAGGACTGCACTCCAGAGTATAACAGAGTAGCTGGAGAGGACTCCAATACAGAAATCATCACCTAAACCACCTAGATTCAGCTTAGGTAGTGACAACTTATAAAATTAAATTATGAACAAAGGAGAGATCAGAAGAAAACTTTCAGCTAGCCTCTCTTTAAAGAACATGACAAAAATGATCCAAAGCAAAGACTCCTTTGGAAACTATTGCTGTCTGGAGCAGCTAAATGCTGTGGGGAGATGCAGTTTTTGTTGCCACTCATCTCACTTGTCAAAAGGAGGACACTCTTCCTAACTTCAACCTGCAGAGGAGGCTTTCTTCATCCCAGTGACAAGTGCAACGCAGCTATTTCTCGAGTATCAGCAATCTTTGAGGGTCCCCACCTACCCCTGGTGTGTCTCTCATCTGCCTCTTTTGTATTTGAGATCTTAATGGAGGATAAAGTAATGTGATGTTAAATGTGTGGGTGCATGCCAAGATTTGAGGAAAAAAAAAAAAAAAGAAGCAAATTTGACTAAATTGAAGCTTCAACCATTTATTGTTATTTGAATGGTACCTGGAGAAACAGGGAAAGAAGTTATTTACTATGTCTCCAGGGTGTATAAAAACAGCTAACTGGATGAAGTTGAAAAAAAGATCAATTAGGTTATCATGAAAAATGCTGCAATGAAGATCTATTAGTCTGTGCAAATGGAAATAGTCCTGCACCTAAGGCAGTTTAAAACTAGTTTGGACTAAGTCCTATAAAAAGAAATTATATGGAAAAATCCTAAGGGATAGACTAATAATTTTCAATTACTAGAACTTTTCTGTTCAATAATTTCTTTGACTCCTTGGTATTGAAATTGTTGGGAGTTCATCCACCAATGCAAAAGTCCAGTAGGGTCTGGGGTTTCAGAAACAAATATAAGTCTTTTGCCATAAATTCTTTTCCATTTAAATAAACCTCTGTCTGAGATCTTTTCAGCTCTCTGAAAGGTAAGATCTTGCAGAAGAAAACACAACAACAAAATCAGAGCTACATACCTAACCAACACAAACACACCCAGAAACTGGTAAAACTGCTAAAAGTTTTGCAAAAAAAGTTCCTTATTAAGAGCATAATTTAGGCTTTAATTTTTGTAATTTATAAATTGTAGTGTTATGCGACATTTGGATGAATGAAGTTGTATGTATGGTATAATAGACTATTTTCAATGTCAAAACTCTGACTTAAGGGAAAAAGTATTAATCTTTTGCAATCTTACAGCTAATATCAGTAATAACCAAATTCAATTTCATGTAAATTTTCAACCATTTTGTATACATGAGAGTTTATAAGCAAATGAAAACTTCTTTACCTTTTTTATATTATTTCAATTTTATTTTTTATTTTTTTAAGTTCTAATTAACTGTGTTCATTTCAAAACTGAACTATCTGAAGCTATGAAACCTTCATAAATGTATACAAACATTTTTATTGGGTTGTTTCTTTTTAAGGAAATCTGATGTATGAGAGCTATGTATATCAGGTTACAATATTTTCAGATTGATCTGGTTCATTTTGAATACAGTTGTGATTGTCTAGGGAAAGGCCCATGACATAAGTCAAAGGATAATTCATTCTTGCTCTTGTTTTGTCGTTCTCTGGGACATTGAAAGGCCTACACTTGAAATTTCATTTCACAGTTCTGGGTCCTTTGACTCAATCTGTTACACTCATTTTTCCTAAAAAGTTTTGTCTCAAGACTTTCTTCCAAAGTGGTGTTAAATCACTGTTTTGTATAGAAAAATTCAAGTACTACTTCAAATTATTGACAACTCTTCTTTAAAAAGGTTCCGTTTTTTAGTACAGACAAGGATTCAGGCAGAGAGAGGTTATGTTTGAGCTTTCTTGCTCAGCTAGAATAATCAGATTTCTGTTTATCCTGGTCCCTGATTTTGCAGGACAGTGGCTTAAGATAGCACATCATTACTTTCAGTTCCTTCACTTAGCAGAAGCCATCTGTGTTTTTATTTAGCCTCATTAATATAAACGTCAGTCAGTAATGTTTTCTATTCAGCTGCCTGAATAAAAAGAGAAAAAAAGATCTATAATCTTGTGTCCCAAAAGGTGGAATATGAAACACTTTCTAACCAGAGTAACAGTACTTTTACATTCCTGTTGCAGTGAATGTCAGAGTAATGGAATAATTATGTCATCTATCTTGAGGGAAAAAAATAAAAAACAACCCAATTTCTTCCTCATTGGGGAATTTTCATATTTTCGAACTCATGAAAAATTTAATGTGAATTTATTAAATTCAATCACAGTTCTAAAAATCTTAGAAATCTAAAAATATTATCAAATCATTTTGTCATCTAATGTCCATGCTCTCCCTTGAGTGTATTTAAGCAAGGGATATTTCCCAGGCATCTGGGACAGCTGAACATCCATGTGAGTTAGCTCACTTACTTTTGTTTATTTGTTTACTCTTCTGAATCTGGTCTGATTATTTCTAATTACCCACTTGAAATCCAGTTAAGTTTTCTGAGAACCAACAAACAATTCCAGAATCATTCAACCTTGAGCGAGACAATGTTTTTCCTTTGGGATCAGAGTTGGTTTGAAAGTATGAGAAATTACTCATTATAACTCTTCATTTAAAGTTTTGAAACAGAACCATGTAATGTCAAATAAAAACCCTGAAAGAGTGAATCTGATTTATTTACTGAGATATCTAGGCCCCAGCACTTCAAATTGTTATAAGCAACTTTTTTCAGTCATGAACTTTTAGTATGTTTGTACAAGTGCACTTTATAAAAGTCAGGCCCTTCATTGCTGTTTACAAGGCATTAGGGCATCTGGTCTCATGTATGATGATGCATTACATTGAAAATCATGATCACAGGTTTATATCGAATTTCAAGTGAAAAATTGTTCTTTATGTGGAGCAAATGAGTATCTAAAAGGTCTCATGGGGTTCTCAGATCCCATATTACATCTTGCCATCACATAGCTATATGTTTCTTCTGACAATACCCAAAAGGCAAGTACAGAACTTCCTAGTTTAGAAGTCCCTGAATGCTGGGAGTACCGTATTACCAACAGAAGGAAGTTGAACACTTAAGTTCCTACTCTGTTGAACTTTGATGTAAAAACAAGAGCGAGAGAAATATAAGGTACAGTTTTAAGTATTTTAGCATTGGGGTAAAGAAAAATGACAACTTAACTAGGGATGCTTACTGCTTCCCCTGCCATCAGTACTACCCCTGTTCTCTACAAAAATGCTTTCCCTGTTTTCATTCCATAAGAAGCTGGACACAGACTTCTAGAGTGGGTTTGCTAGGATATTCTACAGCAGTACAGGTACAAATAATTCTATTCCACCTCCACAGGAAACACCTTTCTTCATTTGTAGGCAATCTCACCAATAATGGTGATAATGATGTTGCAATGATAAATATTATTTTCAGAGGAATCTCATTTCTCTGATAAAATGTCTGTTTTTGGAGCACCTGTGAGGGATCTTTAGGAAGCTTAGAAGTACATTCAAAATTAGTCCTAGAAAACCAACATTTTTAGATTAAACTGCATTTTTACAATACCATTGTCATTCTATAAATAGTTTATAGTATTACTTGTTACAGAACAATTAAATCTAAATCTTAGAAGTAGCAGAGGATTTTCCTTAAATATGGTCTTTTTCTTATCCTCTTTTCCCTAAGGATAAACTTTTGGCTTTGTGTAAATACTATGCTGAGTTAGCTTAACCTTAGGTCTGATATAAAGTGATTACCCTTTGCTTTAAACACTTATAAAATGAGGAAATAACCAGTGGGCCCTGGACATTTGTTTTGCCTATTAAGTCTTGATTTCTCTGTAATGTTTATGGAGCACTTGGAAATGGCAAATCAGGGAGGATATTATGGAATTTATACTGAACAGAAAGCCTGGGTAGTCATCTTCCACAAGTGTTTATAAATAACTTATTTACAATGAGAATTTTCACTACCCACATGCAGAACAGCACCTCCGAAACCTGTTGTTAAGTGTTACTTGGTAGCTCTCATTCAGACATTATAGCACTTCTTCCAGGGAAAAATTGGAAACTTCTTTGTGTCATGTGTAATAAATAAGGAGTTTTTGAATACTCTTCAAAGGTTTTCCAGGTAATCTGATTTTCTCATCTGGCAGATTTTCTAATACCTTATAGTGGGATGCGCTCCTAGGTGGTTGCGTTGTGGTCTCATCCTGACAACACTGTTGTTGGCTGTAACAGTTTCTCTTAGTGACCTTGGAATTGTGGATATCTGGAGAGATTCTGCTGACATTGAAGCAATTCTTATTTTTTTTTATTTATACTTAAGCTGTTCAATTTTCATCTTTATGCATTCTATCTACAGGTTTATAAGGTGTTACTGGTATAGCAAATAAATCTTAGCAATTGCCCCAGTGCTTTTGTTTAATCAGTCTGACTGTGGCCCATCTGTTAGGCAGAAAAACTATTTTTTAGTGTAGCCACTCAGTTGCGACAGGTTTGATTCTTCAGCTGTCAGTATTTATTAGGTAAAACCCACGTTTATATCATTTCTTTTCAGTCATCTTTTTGCATAGGTTCAAGTAACTGTGATTGTAGATTTTTTCTGTTATTGTCTATTTTATTTAATGAAGCATTTCTCAATTCTAGCAGCAATAAATAATGACCTTTATTGAGATATTTACCTTTCCTTAACAGATTTTTTACTCTTTGGATAGTGGTTCTAGCTAATTCTCCTTAAAGAAATATACACAAACTCTTGTTAGAAATCACTCAGTTCCCTTTGGCTAATAAACAGGGTTCTTGCCCAATAATTAGTAGCTTTGTACACTTAAGTCCTTGGAAAACTGAGTCACGTTTCTGTTTCCAGAACTGAATATTTTTGCAGTAGGCAAATATTTAGTAAATGATGAAACATGTCCAATAAGAAGTAAATCTTCTGTCACCCTTTGTTGCGTACACTCATCTATTGCCTAGCGTTTGTTCATTTTCTAAGGACAGTACTCATATTTTTGTGAAGAGGACAATCCAGAGAATCTCTTCTGCTTACCAGTACTGAGATTGAATGTTATTGAATATTATTTGTATATTTGTAGTTCTAGTGGGTGTTTTTTGTCATCTTAATATATCTTTTGCTATATTGATGGCTAAGACCTATCTTGATTTGTTTACTGTCTTGTTGAGTAATGTAGACTATGTAATACTTTAATTTCAGATATCACACTTGAGCTTCTTTCATGGGCAGGTCTAAAAATAAAATCATGCTTCATTCAACTTTGACACAAATTTTGTTTTAAATATTTTGTAAATAAATTTAGCCTGCCCATTAGAGCATCTATGCCTTTGATCCATCTTCTCTTTTCCTTCTATTATGGGCTAAGATATCAAAGAGCCTGCTGCAATCTTTAATATTGTACTGCTGTCATGGGTTAGAGAAATAATATCATGTAAAGTCCTTTTCATGTGAGAAACAGATTATACAATGATATCTGTGAGAAGTAGGTGTCATCTCTATGGCTAAATCTGGCCAATATATCTATTGCTAGACACAAAATTTGTGAAAAATCAAGACTGCGAATCAAGCTTATTAACACCCCTACTTAGTCCTATTTGCTTTTTCCTTTCTTTTCTCTCTCTCTGTAGAATTATAGCCTATGTCAAGCTACTGACAACTTCCTTTTACCATATATACTTTTACCTTATACATACACTGAGGAGATACAAACAAACATCCTCTCAATAGCATTGACTGATGTAATCTATACAACAAGGTGTGTTGTCCTAAAATGATCATGACAAATTGAGGCAGTGAGAAGTTAAAATTTTGAAGTCCTATTTTAAAAGAATTCAATTTTCAATAAAATTGAGTTCATGCAAGAGTCACTTGCTTATTGTGGGTGTTGTTTAATATTTGTGAATATTTGAGTAGATTAAACGTGGGGGTTTTTCCTTATAATATTAACTCACATTAGATAGAGATATTCCTAATCTTTTGTTTAGGAAAATCAACAAGTCATTTTTTGTTCAATTTATGTTCAATGTGTACATATTTTCAATTTGCACAGGGTTTTATTTTATTGTGACAAATCCAAATGCTTAGGTGTCCCTATTTTTTTCTCTGCAAAGCCGCTCCTTTCATAAAGGCCTTCAGGCCAAATAAGAATAACAGCTACTATAATTTAACACTGTAATCCATCAAAAATCTCTGAAATTACTTTCTGATATGCCCAAGGATAATTCCAAAGAACAGTTGCTTAAGCTTACTATACTCAAATGCTGCACTGACAAGCCACTAAATCTAGTCTCAATTTAGCAAAGAATTTCAGGAAGCCTACATCTAAGCATGTGCCTAAATCCAGGCAATCTCTAGGCTTGGGTACTTACTTAAAAGTAAGTACATTTAAAAACTGTCCTCTACTTTTCTATCTATTGAACTAAGTAAAAATGAAATATTTTTAGTTTTGGAGAGTGAAACTACCATTTCTTCAACTCTTAATGAACTGAAACTGGTTTTCTACCTTCATGCAAGGGATGTGGTAGATCTATATCAATTCAGCATTTGTCTATTTGCAAAGTATCAAACTAATACAGCTTTAAATAGGTTCAGCTTACTCTATCCCTGTTTTTCCTTTTTTTTACAAAATATTTTGTTTCAATAAGTTGAGTTTTTGTTGAAGTTAGTACACCATGATTAATTATTTTTCTGTCTTCCTGTGCTGTTCTTCCTCTAGATATCCTTGTTCCTAAAAAAACTATCCTGGAATTGTCTGAAATGAAATTATTTTCTTCGATCTGCTTAAAGCATAGTTAATTCAGATAAGCTTTTTTGGTTCAACTCAGTTGGTCAGTCAGATTTACAAGCTGTAAAATGAAGTGATACAAATTCTGCAATCATTTGCAGTGAGTACTGGTTCCACTCCTTGGATTTAAAATTTGAAACATAAAATAAAGTTTCCATTACATTTTTACTACACTTCCACTACTTGAACTTTTGTTCATGCATCCATTGTCAAAGGACCTTTTTCAAATAAAAATGGAGCAGTACTTATGGATAATTTTTTGAAAGAGACAATTATCATATAATAATAATAATAATATTCTTGCTCTGAAAACTCTTCTTGATTATTTAAAATTCATATTGTTTACATCATTGCAGCATAGTCTGCAATTCACTGGGTGGTGAATGCCTGACATTGCAGTTTCCTCAAATAGGTTTGTAGAGAAGGTTTTAACTTCAATGAGAAAAAATGTTTTGGTCTGGAATACACGTTGTAAAATGTACTTCCAATTAATTTTTGCTTTTTAGTTTATAGGGTGATGAGAAACAATTGAGAATGCCACTGAAAGGAATAAATTCACTGCAAAATTGTGAAAATAAGTAAACAAATGCTTTTGATCAACACTTCAAAAATATTGCTACAGAGGTCATTACATTAAAGATGAAAAAAATTATTTTAATACCTGGTTGTCAAAAGTCTATCTAATATCCAGCTGTTTCTGTTAAGAAAGTTTGTTTGACTCATGAGTAAGATGATAAAAAGTAATTGCAAAAAATTTTTTGAGAATTCAGGATTAGATAAACTGGTTTCTGTGACACATCCATTGTTAAAATTTTGTACTAGCATGACAGAAGCAGGCAGTGTGAAATGTGTTATTCTAGTCACATATCAGTCCCCTAGATGACACTGAGAAGCCAGAAGATGTTGTGTAACAGGACTTACATACATCATTTGCCAGATGTTATCTGATAGTTGAAGCTCAAGAGACAATGTTATCAAATCTGCTGGTTGCAGTATGTGGGTTAACAAAAGATTGTATTACACTCCTCTTGTTTTCTTTTGATTTTTTTTCTTTTCTTTTATTTTCTTTTCCTGTAGCTCATTTTTCAAGTCTACATGAAAATTAATATTAAAAGAGAATGCAGAAAATACATCCTAAAAATATTTTATTCCTAAATGCTGTTTTCATTATGGGGTTTAGGCAGTTGGTTATTAACTGCTGCCAACTATGCATGTCATACTGATATTCTACAAAATAATTTTATAGTGGTTTTTTTAATAAAATACATGCTGGCCTAAGATTTTAAAAATCAAATTTGGGAGTTTGAATGTCTGTCATTTTATGTGCATCCTCCAAGAGAATTTGTAGCAATAATACAGTTCTTTGTACTCTAGAGTATTGCATATCAGTGATATTTCAATATAAATATAGATCAATGATTTACTAAGTACTTTTTAAGGAAAGGTTTAATTTATAGTTGACTTTTTTTTCATTGTTATCTCTAGAACTTTAAATGACTCTTTCAAATCAAGCTAGGAAAAATCGTGCTGTTTGGCAGTCAAAAACTTGATCTGGTCAAATGAAATTTAATTATTGTCTACTTGTTGGGTAAGCAACTGACACCTACTTAACAATCCTGAGATCTGTGACTGGCCATCATGTTTGACCTGCTGCTGCTGCAAGTCAAAACTCTCCTGGGTCCTCATTTCTTCTAAATATTACCATATCAATGGTAGAACTAGACAATCTCTAATCAGTACCCATTTTGCTGTTCTTTTCCCTGTCTCTTGAGCCAGTTACACAGCAATATTGGGTATTGTATAAAGTAGACAGAAGGATTTATGAACACTGCCTTTCTGAAGTGTGATTCAGTGAACCACAATGTCTTATTTGTGAATGTGATGCAAAAGATCAGTGTTTATTCTCTGTATTTGGCTGAACCAGTCTGTCAGTGTAGGACTCAATCAATTGCTAAATTCAACTCTGATTCTGGGCCTAAACTTGCTTCTTTTAGAATCAATATTAAAATTATGAGTAAATCCAGTGAGAATAATATCACTGCTTCAGACTGGTAGATTTTGAACAGAGGGGGAAAAAAGGTAAATCTCTTAAATTCCATGTAAACTATAATTTTTAAACCTAAAACGTTATGATAGTAGAATTTTACTAACCTATACTTAATATAATCACTGGGTAAGGATAGCTGAATGTGGAGTTTCTGGGATAAGGAAAAGTCAGAGGCAACAGAGTTTTATAGACATGAATGTAACTCTACTCAGATTCTAGGTTCCAAATCTCCACTTACCCACAGACTCATTTGTTTGTGATGTTCATGACCAACCAGTTTGAGGGCATTTTGTGAACACAGAGCATGTGGCATAAATGCTACTCAGAGAGGACTGAGAATTCATTAGAAGAATGTTGTTTAAAGAAAAATTAAAAAGATTGAAGACAATATCCCCTGTTTTAGAACTTATTTTCATGTTGATTTTTTCATGTGAGCATGCAGCAAAACATATGTTAGCGTTGTTTATGAGGAACAATGTTTATTCATTAATTTAAGTGGAAATGTTTGGGGCAAGAGCTGGTGTGAATTATGTTTGGTTTGCATAGTAAAGCATACAGTAGGACTTTTCTCATCAAAATAATAGAAGTCCTAGCTGACCTCATGTCTTGTTTCTAACAGTTTATGTCTACTCTATGTCAGTATTAGGAATCAATTGAGGTTTGAACTTTCTCTGGCACTTTTAATTGCATGAAATTAGAGAAAAATTATCAATTTGAACAAAAGGGAATGTCACTCTCATGAAGTTATAACCAATAGGAAGCAAATTAATTGTAAGGCAAAAAACCTGTCTGTAAAGCCTAGATTAACCAAAAATTATCTAAATGTTTTCCTCCCATAATCTCAGGAGAAGTTGAATGTCATAATACTAGAAAAAGGGGAATGATTATTGCTTATTTCCAGTACATTCTTTTTGTCCTTTAAATATCTGAATGTTACCTTGTATAATAAAATGTAAAATTCCTAAGGTTGTGGGTAATTTAAGTAGGGAATTCACAGTTTAACACAGACTTCTTTCTGAAACCCTTCCTCAGAGAGGGCTGCTGCCCTATGCAGTTGAAAAGATGAAGAAGCAGAAGTGTTAGAGTATCTCCAAAGATGCTCCCCAATATACTCTGCAGCTAAAGTTCTTGAAAACCCATCTTATCATTCTGTACATTTGGGGAAAATGCTGAGGTCAACAGCTCAGTGTTCCTTGAAAGGACAGTTTCTAGCCAGGAAACCTAAGTGTAGCAGAAGAAGAAGGAAAGATCTGGTGTCAGTGAAATTTATACTGCTATGAATTCTGAAATGGCAGGACAGAAGACTTACTTTTCCCACAGTTGTTTTTGGGACTTGGTGTTAATATGTCTTCCTCAGCAATTCACTGAGCTGTGTGGATTTATAATTCCTCTTCTTGTTCTCTGAAAGTGTCTGTGGTGGGCATATATAATTACAATTGGAGGTGACAATTGGGTTTAAAAAATGAATTTCACTTTTCCTTTGATATATGCTAGGGTTTTTTTTCTAGTTTTTCCTTAAGAAAAATGTTCCAGTGGGGATGAAAACCTAGATTTTTTCCCTTTGATCCTAAAGATTTCTACCCTGGATACAGAATACATTTAAAAAACGTCCTGTGACATTGACTTTTTGAATCATACAATGACTTTGTTACAGGAGAGTACTAGAACATAATTCATCCAATAACTTTCAAAAATCTAGCAATTGCACAGTAAACTAATGAATGGGATTTTTCTGTCTGTGGCTATTTCACTTGTTTCTACTCTAAGAATCTTGTTTTCTGGGGCATTTTGTCTGTTTCATCTCCTTCTGATATATGCCCATTGATGATTAAGCATGCAGTTGTTTTTACAAACACAATTCAGTTCCCTCTGGTGCTCTCTGACACAATTCTTCACTTTAGCAAAAGACTTCCTGCTGTTTTGCTAGGCTGTAAGAGAAAAATATTCGAAGACAGTGGAAAAATTCTCTTGCTAAAGTGGAAAGTGAGATATTCACACGTGGAAATTAGAGGAGATATTTGAGTTTCTCATGTGAGATGCAGTTATCTTCAAAAAGATGCCATCGCTGGCATGGCCAGCTACTATTCTCCAGTAGGAGAATATTAGTAGCTATAAACACTGTGTTGTATTTCTTTTTTAATTGAAAATGTGTCACAATGTGTGGTAAACTACAGGTTATACAGTACTATTTGAAGCAGCACAAGTAGTACAATTTTTGACTATAACAGCTCTAAAAGATGTAGCTATTCAAAAGAACACTACAGTGAATGTATTCATTCTGTTGAATGTTCTGAGGTAAAACTAGGAGAAAACATTTCTCCTATGATAAAACAACAAAGGCTATTTTAAGTCAGAAAGCTGTTCTCATAAGATCCTTCTGTCCTGAGAAATCCACCCTATGGACTGATCCAGCATGAATATCGTGAAAAGGATGTGCAGATTCTGCACTCAGTGGTAGCAAGAAATAACCATGTGTAAATCAGTTCAATCTGCAGAAGTAATGCCTGGTACTCAGTTGTGGCTAAACCCTCAGGCTCATTTTTTCCCCTAGTCTTCTGACATGAACTTAAACTGTTATTTCCTTGGACTGGGCTAGGAGTCATCTATAAAAAAACAATGAGAAAAATCCTGAGTCTTTAGTAGTATTCCACTGAAGTTGCATGACTAGGAATACTTAGAATTCAACATTGTTCAGGAAAAGCACCGTAGTGTTGCACATCTCTCTTCCTAGTCCAGTTCAGAGACCATTAGTCAATTATAGGAAGCCTCCAGGATATTATCTTGGGGAGACACAGACAGGGTGCTGCCCTTGACTGATAGTCAGTCCTGGCAGTCAAGTCAGCTGCACTGTCACAGCAAGGCTGCATTACTCAGATAAAGTGGACTCCTGAGCTCATTCAGTCTTGTTTCAATATTTTTGGGCAACCGGCACACGAAGGTAAATGCAGCCCTTGAAATATTCATCATAGGATCATTTTTTCCCTGAATTTCCACAAACAGTGGCCTGCATAAAGGGAATATAATGCCTAATTGGAGCACTCAGCTGCTAGTGTAAATATTTAACATAATAAAAATGATCTGCCAAATAATCCCACACATATCAAGGCTCCAGGGCTTCCCCTCTCCATTGATCAGCCTGAGTATGACATCGTTGCCCATTCTTGCTCTCCTTTGTTACTAGGTCAGTTCGAAGAGGAACTTCTCACTTCTGGGGTTTAGGAGCACATACCAAATAGCTCAAACACCATTTGAGGATGAGACCCAGAACCTCATGAGACCTTTTGCTTTCTGACATGGTTCCCAACCATACAAAATTTACATGGGAGAAAGACCCTAGTCTAAATGGTTTACCGAATAGACAACAGAGGCAAGCAGGCTAAAATCTCAAAGCCTGTCACTGTGTGCATGAAAAGAGAAATTTAACTGCAACTTCTATTATCATGTGCTCTGTTGCAGTGGAATTCATTCAGGTGCTTCTTGTCTGCCCAGTTTGACTAATCTTAGCAAGAAGTTATGCAAAGACATAGATTTTGTTTTTCCCTTTTTCTTTTTCTGTTGATACAGCATTTTTATTTCCAAAGAGATGTCAAAGAAACAAAGAAACATACTTTAGGCATACAAATGTCTGACTATTGCTAACATTTGCAGTATATCTCATTTTACTGAGGCCACCATAGCAGTACAGTTTGCAAATCACTATATATATTAATTACACTATAAAGATATTTTGTAAGTATGAGCTGAGAGTAGTAAAGTGACAAAAGAAAAAAATGAAAAAAAAAGAAGATATGGTAGAAATCAAACTTTTGGGTGATAGTTGATGTTATTTCAACAATATTTGTCTTCATATGACTTTTTGCTGATTTAATGGCAGGTAGATCTTCAAGGTGAAATAGCAGGAGTCATGTTCACTGCTACATTTTCACTTATCAGCTTTGAGTTCTTTCATGACTTTGCTAAGGAGTGAAAAATTTGAGAAGCATTATTTTAGTTTATAAATATGTAGCCTCCGAAAGACCAGCAATACTCACAATATTGCCCTTAAAAGAAAACGTAGAAAACAAAGAGCAAATACAGCACATAATAGTGCCCACTATAATTATTGTAGAACCTTTCCACAGTGTCTAGCAAACTACAGGCTTTCTTTGAAGACCTTTTGATATCATTGGTACAAATATAGACATATATAGAAGTTTCAAGAAGACTACAAATATGTAAGAGCCATCTGGAAAAAATCATTTTAGGCTAATAAAAAATAATTTGTGGATTTTTGCACAGCTATTTAACTTCATGTTGTTTTTCTTCTTGTTTTTCTTTACTCACTCCAGCAGAATAGCTAAGTTCCGTTTGAACACCACACGAACAGTGCTTACTTATAGAAATGTTTTTCTAGTTTAGGATTATTTTAGTGATTATTTGAGCAGATTTTTATGCTTTTAAATCTTCTGACCATCTTCTTCTAATACTTTTTCTCTATCATCAAATGCTAGGAGGCAATGACATAAAATACCTCGGAATAATTGTCCTTTTCTGTACTGAATTCTGCAACCTCTGCTTTTATAGAGAACTATACTTCACGCCTCAAGGGCAGGAACAGTTTAGGCTCCCAGAAATCATTGTAAAAGAACCTGACTTAGTGAACTTGAAGATAAATAACTGGTGGCTTTCTGAATAGTGCAATTCTCTCCACTATTCTATGAGTATTTACATGCAAAATCAGGTCTCTAATAAGTTCTCTTAGAGAGAAGCATGTACATGTGTTAAAATTTCTTAATATTGATGGATAGAAGTTGAATATCTATTTCTAGTCAAAGGCAGAGAAATAGAAAGATATATCTGCAGTTTTCTGATCAGTGAGTAAAAGTGGATAGTTCACTGCTTCTGATTAGGAAATATGGCTTCAACCTACTGTGACTACTTTCTGTATGTATCTATTAAAAAGGAGGTTTTTGTATTCACAAACAGCAAAAACACCCTTACATTTTAAACATCAAACCTTTGTAGTGTATGGTTTGTTCAAATAGTTCAAATAATTCCTTCACATCTCATTTATAGAAGAAAAGAGAAAAATACTTCAGAAGTTATTCTGCACAAGAGTTTTGTATTACATATTTTCCTCCCCTTGACTTTTAACTGTAAAGCAATTGCTCATGTTCTTTACTGTATATATTGCACTTCAGATATTAAAAAAAATGCATGATTAAGTATACTGTAGTCCAGCTATGATCAGGAACACACAAACTCAATCTTCCATTTTTTAAAAGAGATACTAAAATGTTAACTTGTATCTTTTGACTTCCAAGAGTGAGATATCTATTATTTTTTATCAGTGAAAGCAGCAGGTTTGAAGTTGCAGGGTAAAAAAGTGCCCAAATGAATTTTATATGAAAAGCTAAGGAAAATCGAATAAAATGCAAGAGGTTTACTTACAAATTTTGCATTTGTAAGAGAGAAAATACTCAAATTTTTCTGCATTACAACATTACTTATAAAAGCCTTATGCAATCTGTCTTTGAACACAAGTTGAACGGTCTTTATAACTGGATTTTTTAATTCAAAAAGTGATCTTTTAAAATTGATTTGCAATAATACTTACCAGCAGAACATCTTGTTGCTAGTAATTAGTTTGAACTTTATGCATTTTCCCTGTGTCTTACAGAAATTATTCAAGTAATTTAAATTTAAAGAATTTCACTTTCTGTGCAAGTGACAAGGAATGAGGCATTGCATGCATACGTGCATGCACTGGTGGCTAAACATGTTTCTGTGTGGATATACTGCAGCTGGGCAATCACATAAGATGCTGCAGCATACTTGTAAACAAGGTCATTTACATACTTTTTGAAGACTTAATCCAGTTGACGTACAATGCCTTTTAACTTTACAATTTTCATTATTTCATAAGATTTTTGAGCAATCAAGTGCCCTAACTCCTTACAATTGTCCTGTTTTTGCATTTAAATTTCATGTTTCCCAGCTGCTTAGAAGAGCCAGACTTCTTGCACAGGAACAGTGAAATGAAAAATAAAGTAATGTAGTATGGTTCCGTGGAAAATATAGATTCCAGAGCCAGCATCCAAAATCTTTAGAGTCTCCCATGAAGACCTAGTGGAGCTTTTTAAAAACAGGCCTAAGTATTTCAGATTTCTCCAGGCTGGATGTATATGTTTCTGAGACTCAGAGCAAATTCCACAAAACAAGTCTGCATTGTGATAGAGATTTGTCTAACCTCTGCTGCTACCTCAGATAATAGGTCTAGTCTTTTGACTGGTTATTTCTCTATTATCCGATTCTGTTCTTTAATTATTACAAAATCAGAGAATCAGAAAATGGCTGATCTCAGAAGGCACCTCTGGAGGTCATCTTGTCCAACCCCCTTTTCAAGCAGGGTCACCTAGAGCCTCTTGCCTAGGATCATGTCTAGACAGATATTGAGTATCTCCAAGGATAGTGACTCCACAATCTCTCTGCTACCTTGCTAGTCCTGAGTCACCTTATACTGGAGATGTGTTTCCTGATATTCAGATGGAACCTCCTGTGATTCAAGGTGTGCTCACTGCCTCTTGTTCTGTCACTGGATGCCACTGAAAAGAGCCTGGCACCATCCTCTTTGCACCCTTCCATTAGGTTTTTGTAAACCTTGGTGGGATCACCTCTGACCCTTCCCTTCTCCAGGCTGAACAGTCCCAACTCTATCAACCTTTCCTCATATGCCCCTTAAAAAAATTAATGACACTTTTTTGGACTGTGTCTAGCAGCTCCATCTTGCTTCCTATTTTGCCTCCCATTTTCTCTCTCCTTATGGGTGATCCATCTTATTTTTCACCGAAAATTTTCCAGTCTTGGGTGTTTTCCTTACGGGAACATGATTTTCATCTGTCTATTGGAAGATCTAGACAGTCAATGTTTATATAGCATTAATGGTCTGACCCAGCCAGACTGAGAATAACAATTTGATTGGATTACATACAGAATAGCTGCTAAAACCATATTTTCTAGGTAAACATGCTTAAACATGGTTGAATTTTAAGCATCTGTGATAATATCTTATTTACAGATTTTGTTTTTATTATAGTAGCATTGGTATTATAGCAATATTTAATGAAGGGTTATCACCTCATGTGTAGTAGATTTTATTTCCCTTTCACTCTTGAAATGTTTAAATCTTGCAAAAGTTTATTTTTTAAAACTGAGCAGATCTACATTATTTCTAGAATGTTAATGGATTGTGCATTTCTGTGTGCATTGTTACCAACAATGCTGTATTGTTAAATGAAAAGATACTTTCAGAGTTGTTTCTCAGGTCAAATTGTATGGTCTAGATTGTATTTCAGCCTGGATATTTGCTACTAGCACTGCTTTATATGAAAACCCTTTCATATGGTGGAAATCCTGGCAGGACCCTTTTCACCTTCTTTCCTCCTTGGTACTTTACTAATGTGGTGGAATGTTTTCAGTAAATCTGAGTGATCCTTGCAAACTCAGTAAAAGGAAGGAATGCAATGGTTACATGAGATACAGTTGGGATGTTAGTTTGAACCATAAGTAAAAGTAGATTTCCTTTAAGTATCTCACTTTCAGAGCTAGATATCAGTATCTAAGTAATTAGCTGAAATATTTGATTACATTTAGTGTTGTTGGTAATCATGTCCATCTACTGATCTATAAAAATGCTTGACAATTAATACTAATTGCCTGCTCAGCTATATTTGCAGTCCTGTAAATTCATGAATATTTACTCATGATTTATGTTGTGCAACTGTAAAAGAAATTTGGGAAGAACAGCAGCCTGGGTATAGAAGGGCAATTTAAAAAGTGATTTTACAGCTCCAGTTTTTGAAGTCAACACCTTTTGACTGTTTAGGTTAAAATGGCTGATCTTGCTTATTCAGCACTAGACTATTTTGTTATATTATCTGGTTATGATTCTTACTGTTCTTAATTTGATAAGGCTAGAGGGAAACAGCATATTTGGTGGGTTAGTTGCGAGTTTAATGTTTTTTTCATGTGATACATCTCATTCTTCCAAAATTTCTCTTCTTTTTTTTATTTATAGTTCCTTCTTACACTGACCCAATTCTGAAACAAGAAGATCAGTTCCATAAGTGAGAAAAAAGTGCACAACATTCATTTTAGGTAGAAAAGCAGTGCAAGTGATAAAAATTTCCCAGACAAGACCAGTCTATTCTAAGAAATCATTTCTTGAAATGTTTTAGTCTTTCATATTTCTGGTTTTGGACAGTATCTTCAAACTGAGCCACATTTTGTGAAATGATCATTTGTCTATTGCATAGCTGTCTGTTGAAGCATAGGTCTAAGACCCAATTCACTTCATCTCTGTATGACACCTGACTATAAAAACATGATACAAACCCTCTCAAATAGTAAATACAGTCATGTTTATCTGATGGAAAATAGCACATGTATTAGTCATTACCTTGTTAGGACAATAACTTTTAATGGTAATTCTTATGGAATAATTTTTCCAGTAAGACCAAATGGATTTTTCTGACAAAGAAAGTGTCACCTCTTGGGCAGTAGGGATGGCAGAGTATTCATAAACACAGAATTAAATTCAGATTTCTCTAGTTAAGCTGAGTGTTATTCTGCAAAATGCAAAATAGGCAAAAAGATTCTGAATGGATCTGTAAATATATCCTCTTTCATTAGGCTGATGTATTAAAATGTCATGTGGTTAGCTGTGTGTGATGTTCTCGCTAATGTACGCAGAAATATTTTTGTACCCTTCTGAAAGGGACAGACAGAGAGAAGCAGGATTTCGTAACAGAAAAAAATAACTTGGTATGACGATATCAGTAATTTCTGCATTAATAATTATTGTGTTGCCATAGTTTTGAAACATTTCTTATTTCCAAGAAATCTATGTATAATTATATAACTAAAGTGCATTATAAAATTTGAGCATATTGACATAGCATCCTAGAATATTGAACAAAACTAATTTTGTCTTTCTCTATTTTTAAGATCCAGATTTTAAGGACCTTGGGGTTTTGAAGCCATTGCCAGGTTGGTATGTTGTTTTTGGGTTTTTTTCTAACTTGGAGGCCTTTATATTCTGCTGTAGAAAACATTTTTGTTTGCTGTTCAGGTTTCATTTTTTCTGGTGTTTTGTTATTCAGTTTGTGAGTTTGAGATGGGAGGACCTGAAGGAATTGTGGAATCTGTACAAATTGTTAAAGAAGGAAAAGCTTCTGAAACTGAAGCAGTAGACTGTAAATGGTACATCCGAGCACCACCCCGATCCAAGGTCAGTCCTTCATCCACTTGCTGATTTGCCATTTAATTTAAGAAATTGACTTTTCTAATATATTGTGCATTTCTTAGTACAGTCAGATCTCGTTTAATAACTTTACAGCTTGAACTGTAAACTATTTTCTTCCTTCTGCTGTGGAAGGGTAATTTGTTATCTCAGCCAAAATAACCACCTTTGTCCATAAATGATGATTTGGGCAGTGCTATTGTGCTTTTTGTGCCATAAGTAATTTTCTTAAATTCATCTTTAATTTTGCTCATATTTTTAAAGAATCAGTGTGTTTTCTTAAGTGGGAAGTAATCTTATAATTTTAATTTTCAATATATTTCAAATACCTAACATAGAGACTACTAAGGGAACACTGCTGGCTCCCTAAGGTCATCATTGTTTCTCGTCTGGGAACTGTGAAAATGGACCCAAGGTAAATTCATGTTCCTCTGTATGACGCCTTTAGTTCCTTTGGTTTAGAGACACAGACAAAAAGAGTGTTCTCATTTCTTTTCCTCCACAGTCAGCAAGCCAGGGCCTTGTAAGAAACATGAGAGGGCTGCAGTGAATTTAAAACTACTTTTGTTGGATTCCCCTTGATTTTCTCTCTTATCTGTAGCTTATCAGTTATGATATGCACTAATTGTTGCTGGCTACACTAGGACTTCATCCCTCTTTGCAATAGGAACAGCTTTATGCCTCCCACCTACTTTCATTCCCTGTGTAAAAGACACCCCACAGTATACTTTTTCTAGCTGTCTTTTATTGGACAAGAAAGGTTTTAGGAGGTAGAATATGTATATACACTACTCTCTGCCATCTTTAAACAGATAAGGGTTTTTTTGTATAATCTCAGTGAGGAGACTCTACTGAATATGTAATTGTTTCATCATCAGTATAACACATGGAGGAATGCTGAAGGGTTCTCTTCAGGGAAGGTTTCCAGAAGAGAAAAAGTCATTAGTATCAGCATTTTTCTATTGGGGAAGTTTAGGAAAAGAGTTGGCTCATAAAGACTACAGATTAATTTATTTCCAGAATATACTTTAATCTTATAACTTCTTTTTTACTTTTGGATAAAATTAATATTGATAGAGGTTTTCAATTAAGTAGATGAACTTCCCTAAGTAGTGATATGAGGTGATTGGGCTGATGAATGATTATCCATGTGTTATATGCAATTTATATTCATTCGGGGCAAATCCCAGTATTGATACAATCTTTGGGAAGAACATATGGAGACCAGCCCTGCTGAGAAAGTCTTGGGGGTGCTGGTGGATGAGAGGCTGGACATGCCCCAGAAATGTACGCTCCCAGCTGAGAAAGCCAATTGTATCCTGAGCTGCATCCAGAGCAGCTGAACAGCAGGGTGAGGGACGGGATTCTGCTCCTCTGCTCCACTCTGGTGAGACCCCATCTGCAGTGCTGCATCCAGCTCTGGGGTCCTCAGCACAGAAAAGACATGAGCTTGTTGGAGCAGGTCCAGAGGAGGGCCACAAAGATAGTGAAAGGAATGGAAAACCTCTCCAGTCAGGAGAGGCTAAGAGAGGAAAGGTTGTTCAGTCCAGAGAAGAGAAGGCTGTGGGGAGACCTTATAGCAGCCTTCCAGTACTTAAGGGGAGCTCTAAAGGGACAAATCTCTTATCAGTAGAGGTAAGACAAGGTGTTTTAAACTAGAAAAGGGTAGATTTAGACTAGATATGAGGAAGTCATTTTTACAATAAGGGTTGTGAAAAGCTGGATCATGTTGCTCAGAGAGGTGGTCGATGGCCATCCTTGGAAACATTCAAGGCCAGGTTGGACAGGGCTCTGAGCAACTGGATTTAGTTGGAGACGTCCTTGCTCATGGCAGGGGAGTTGGATCAGATGACCTTTATAGGTCCCTTCTAACTTGAACTATTCTAGGATGTATTTAAGTATTAGTAGAAAGAAAACAGACAAACACAGAATTGTGCTTATTAGAATCAATACAATTAAATAAGCCAATAACATTTCCCTATAGTCTTAACTCAAGTTTATGATTGGTTGATCAGATAATGTAATTGTGATGATCTTACTTGATCTAATTCTAAAGTTCTGTATGATTCAAAGCCCTGCTAAAAATCCCACTTTTACCTACCTGTAATATTTATCCATACTTCAGTTACGATGTAAAACTCCAAATTGGATATTTATGTAACTGTAAATACAGTGTGTATCAGAAGAATGCCACACTACCACATTAGTAGAGGGCTAAAAATTAAAGTTCATTAATTCTTCATAAACTTCCGTATGTGCATTTAGTTGTGTTGCATTCCAAGAAGTGGATCCCAGCTGAAGGGCATCTGGAAGGGAGAGCAACATGAAAGTTTTAGGAAAATGAAGGAATACTGAATGTTATTTATTGTTATCTAGAAGATTTTGTGAAGGAATGCAATATAATAAAAGGCTTTTACAAGGAAGAAGGAATGCTCTGATGCCCATGTCTGCAGGATAACTCAGGCTCCCATACTCTGAAAGAAGGTTTCAGGTTAGATATGAAGGAAGAAAAATTCAAACATCAGGGAGGGGATTATGAATGTTTGGTTGAGAAAGTTGGTTCAGCTGGCATTGTCAGCAGTCTGAAAGTGCAGGTTAGGTAACAAGCTGTGAAAAATGAGAGAAACATTAATAATCCTACCTTTAGGCAGAGGGCTGGGCTGGGTCATCTCTTGATGGATCCTGCTGTTCCCATCTTACAGAATTATCTGGGTGGAGATTGAGCAATATAAAAGCATATAAATCAGTGTTTCCTAGCATGGAGTTGAAAGGTTTCACAGCAAGCTAGGAAAAAGAAAAGATTTTTCAGGCCTAGATCCATCTTTGAGGGGTAAGTCTAATTTAGCATTTGAACATAGTGTGTTTTTCCAACAGATATATTTATATACACACAGACAAGTATATATATGTATAGATGCACACACATACAGTTATGGTTTCATCATACTGGGACAAGCTGAAAAATATACAGTTATTAAGGAAGGGGGAACAAGTGGATAAATTTTTAAGAAACTTGTATGAAGTAAGATTTATGATAAGACTTTATGGATCTGATTCAACTGAACTGGAACCTATTGTCCATGTTTTACAAACAGCTTCCTTTGTCCTTATCTAACCTTGAATTAATGACATATTCAATACACTTATTTAGTGACATCATTTTAATTTATGTCAGCTCGCACTTATGAAAACAAGCTCTCCTGCTAAAAACAGTGAGAACTCCACAGACATCTTTAAATCCACATGTTCCTGTACTCTGGGCTGCACAGTTTGTTACTGGGAATTATGCCTAAAGGGCGAGAGTTTCTCAGAGAGAGTTTGTGTTGGACTTTTCATCTTTAGTTTCTTAATTAAACTGTGCCAGAAGGTGGTTTGCTTGCAATTTCATTTGGCGTAAGCTCATCCAATCTAAACTGTCTGCAGAAACAAGATGCAAGTCCTTCCCTTGGTTTCCAATTCCAGATTCAAGCCAAGTCTGAGCTCAATATATGAGCAATGAGATCAGCCTGAGCTTCAAACTGACAGTCTGGGTCTAATGCTTCTATCCTCAGTGAGCTGGAATGGGAAGGAGAGCAGAAAATTTGTTGCACACACTTAAAATAGAGCCATCACTGATTACCTTGTATCACACACATGCACACACACACACACACACACTGAAAACTGAATCTGAAAATGCATGCAGAACTCAAACTTTCTCTAAGTGCAGAAGGCAGTCTGAACACAACTTCAATCTATATGCAGATCTGGAGTCTTATATGTGAAAGCAACTAGTTGAAAAGTCCATGTTTCTTGTAATCATTCAAAGTCAGTTCCTGCTGAGTAAGGTAGCTGTGAATTTTGAATAGAGTAATACTGGGGGTTCTGCATTTTGTGTAGAATGTGACCACAATTAGTATTCAGAGCAAGAAAGGAAAATTAAAAAGAGTGCTAACCTACTCAGAGCAGTAAAGTTCTGGAGGAACTTCCTCATCTGAAAATTTTTCAGTGTAGAACAAAGCCCAATGAAGGAAATGTATAAGCTTATTGCACAGGGATTTGAAAAATTTCAGAGATATTTTTGGCTACAAGCAGTGGATAAGCAAAGATTTTGTATTTAGGAATAGAAAATAAGAAAATGAATAGAATTATAGTTTTCTTACTTTCTGTTAAGGGTGAAGTATTGGAGGATAATGTCAACAACAAATGTTTTTCTGTGTTGGGTGGGTTAGGAGAGGCCCCCCCAGGAAGACAGAACCATGTTTGTGCTCAAGTAGCTTTCCCTTTGGTGGGTAACTTTCCCAGGAAGGTACCTTTGTGTCATGGTTGTTCTTTGAGAGGCTCTACAGAAAAAATAAGACAGCAGAATCTGATGGTAAGAGTAATAAAGCATTTACAAATATGATATTCTTATACTGGGAAAAAAACAGTAAGCAGTGCTATTAAAAACACTATTATCAGAATCTCTGAGCACCTCAGAAAAAAGCATCAAAGCAGGAATTAATTTGAATGTAGTCCAGTGGAAATAATGTATTTTGGAGGAATAAGCAATTGGTACATTTAGACTGAACAAATGGCAGGAGTAGCCTCTTTATTTGCACCATGGGAAATAAAATGAAATTATAAGGTAGTTAGGCAAAGTGATGCCTAATTCTCTTTCCCCACCTGAACGTGATATTGGACAAAGGTTATAGGATGCAAGACTTAACACAAAAGATTGAGAAACCCAAAGTGTCAATAAATGAGTATTTAGTTTTGACACATCATGGCAGCATCCTTAACCCAGAGCCACCAGTGAGTGGTGGCATCTGTTCCAAGCAGAGCCAGTGAGGAGCAGTGAGAGGGGGAACACAGCACATGGGAGGGGGCCAGGATGAGGGAGGTCACAGCACCAGGACATGACTGATGAGACTTGGACAGGCCTGACCGTGGTGGCTGGGGTGTAGTGGTGGCTGGACTCGTCTGGACAGTGGGGCCAGCCCAAGCACAGGCCAGCCAGCCAGCAGCTTGGTGAGGGACAAGGCTGGGGTGGTGAGGAATGAGGCTGGGAGCGGGGCAGTGTCACCCAGTGTGACCAAGACACTTGTATGTTTACAAAGGGTTACTACTGCTACCTGGCATGCTCCTGACCAAACGGAGAGATGACTCTTTTGGTTCCAGGTGCCTGCCTTCGTATCGAGTGTAGTCTGGAGAGAGACCGGGTGGTTGCGCATGCATTTCCTAGAGTGTTGGGAGGAAACATGAGGTGAAACAAATTGCAGAGCTGTGAGTGAGTCTGTTTAAACTGATCTGACTAAACCAAAACATTTTCTGCTCTCCTGTGTGAAGTGGAAATCTGTGCTCTTAGATGAGACCTGCAAGAAAAGCAGTTTAAGCTGTTGGCACTGGCAGACTACCATATATTAATTTTTGGAGGCTTTTTAATCAGGTGTAGAAGAGAAACTTTAAGTAGTGCACTAAAATTTAATGAGTGGTGATTCTTGAAATGTTAGAAAAAAAGAAAATTTAAAGGCTGAATAACCTAACAGCCAGAGACAGTTTTGCAAGCTTCAGATGACCTCCATCTCTGAAGAAGCTCTGTAGCTCACTAATATAAAGATAATGCAAATAATATTATGAATTTAAGAAAGCCCAACATACATATGTGTGGAACAAGGTGAATAAATTATGTTTAAACAAGTAGAAAATACTGCTTACCTATGTTAAGCTATTAAAATCCCTTGTGTGAAACAGTTTTCTGAGATGAAGGTGCAAGACAAGTACATGGTTGGAATTGTGTCTATAGAATCTCTGCTACGAAGGCATGTCAATGTACATACCAGAGTGACATTGTAAAAAACCTCACTTTTAAGTTACCATGAATCTATTCCCTTCAGGTATAGAAATATAACTAACCTCAGCATCCTCAAACCAAATAGCTATTAGGAAATGTAATTTAAAAAAGCTACAGAAGAAAGTAATAAAATGTCTGCCAAAGAGAACAGCAGAATCAGAATTTGATCTCCAGCTTTCAGTGTTAAAAAGCAGAACAGCACCAAGGAGATGTAAATGTTGCACACTTGTGAGCATTTTTGCACTCTACTAAAGAAAAATTAGGATGACTTGACAGAGCAAGTGTCCTATTGGATAGTCACAGAAGAAGAAACAAATAGGACAAAAGAAAGAAATCCGAAGAGAATCCAATTTTATAGACAAATACTTGTCTATAAAAATGGTTCTGATATGTGAGCCTTGGCTGTGAATCACAGGGTCTTAGAAGTACAATATAAAGTTGTCATCTTTGACAGACAGTATTCTCCAAGCTCCAGAAGAGAAGAAAATATGGGGTATGGAGCTCTCTGTTTGCACAACATGGTCCCAGACTAGTAACAGAAGGACCAAAAATGTAGAAAAATCCCCCCAAATAACAAACAAAAACCAAACAGAACATGTGTTGTTAACACTTCTGCATTGAAGTAATTTTGATTAAAAAAAATATTTTAGCATCCAAGCAAGAGATCAGGCCATTTCAGAAGACAAATTCAAGCATCATTAGTAATATGCTTTTTAGGCTGGTGTACTCTGTGTCCAGTTGCCTTGAGGGAGATTAATTAGTGTTGCACAATCTGCTTTAAAAAACTGGGTTTCCCAGGCCTAAATACGTGAGGTATCATCTTGAAAGTATTTTGTTAATCACATAGAGCTGAAAAAGATGCAGCATAAAGCAGGCACTGTAACTGATCACTGAGCAATGGGACAATTTAACCCAGTCCTGTGCTTACAAGTGAATTGATTGAACCCAGAAGCTGAATGTGCAAAATCTGGACATTATGCTTGGATGAAGAGGAGGCTTTTCTCTTATGTCTAAATTACTTTTGGCAGCTGAATGATGGCTTTTTGTTTGGTTTGGTTTAAGGGGACTGAGTGTCTGTGCACATATATTAAGTCTGATATGCTGGGATATGGTTTGAAGCTTTTCCTGACTGGCCTGATCAATCATGTTGTCATCCCTAACCTTCAGTGATTGATTAAAAAGCAGAACTCATCAAAAGTGATTCACTATGAGGAGATTATAATCTGACCATTTTACTGAGATGATACATTATTTGCAGTTTATAATAATTTTGGTTTTTTTTCCCAATATGTTCCATCAGAGATTTCTGTTGTTTTTAAATTTAAATTAAAAGAAATAGTAAAACGTACCCAACATCTTCCTTTTTGATTATTATTTATGGTGGCAATACAAACCCTAAAGGTGACAAGAGAATTATTTTAAATATAATGTGACCGAGTGTAAATTACATATGCCACAGTTGTAGTGAGGCTTTATCAGTTTTGTTGCTAATGACATTGGCATTAGCAGTGATATCTCAAAACTCAGTAAATCTAGTACTTGAGCAGCCCACTCTTCTAAGTAATGTGGAGCCGATGATTTGATGAAAGTGGTCTTATTAAAACTTTGCAACAAAAATGTGAAAGAAGAAGACATGGTAGTTATGCTTCTTTTTTCAAATAAGATGTTTTCTTCAGCAAGAATGCCTGGATTATGCTAATATAATGTGTCAGTATCTATGGAAGTGTTCATTCCAAAAGCTCCTATTGGCATCAATGAAAAAATGCTTAATGAAGGCAGATGGTGGTGTTTGAATCCGTGACCTCTTCTTCCCTCTTCAGGAGAACAAAGTTTCTTATCCACTGCTGGTAGAAGTAATGGCTAAGATTTCTGTAAATGAAATAACCAGTAATATTGATAATTTTTCTTTCACTTTCTGATGAATTTGTTTTAGTGACATCCACATACCAGTGAAAGTAATGAGAATGTTGCCACTGATTTCAAAAAGCTATGTATAGGGAACATTTTGCATTAGATAAGAGTTTTTCATATAATCAGTTTTATTCTTTCCCTGGAGAACTCAATTTGTTAGTCATTTTCTTCTGCCAGTGTGGGTCTTACAGCCAGTGACAGGAACAATGGCAAATACATAGCAATAAAACCATAAAAGTTGGCAGAGGCGTGCAAATGCAATTAAATTATTCCAGCTCTTTAAAATGAAATCTGATCCAGTATCAGGTTGTCAGTTTGTGTAATCAGTTTCCAGTTTTTAAAAGTGCACTGCAGTCTTAAGCCAAAGGTCTGATTCAAATAAGTAGATTGAAAGATACCCACTGATTTCAGGGTGTGTTGTATCAAGTCCTCAATATTTTATATAAAGTTCTGGGAGTAGTCATCTCCAAAGGAAATTTTGAGAATGAAGCTCCAACTCATCTCAGAATATCAGGAACTTATTTTCTCTAATTTATGAAACTTCATGCCATTGGAGAAGGTGGCATCTTTCTTCTAAAGGACAGACACAGATTTTTAAGTCAAATATTTCTTTCCCGTGGCTCCACAACCTACCAGATGTACATATGGTATGGTGTTGGCTAAATTTCTCATACAGAGGAATGAACTGGTATGACTGACAACAGAATTCAGGCTTGGGAAGAATGGCTTCTTCACTGAAAGACTCAGAACAAAATGCTGAGTTCTTCTTGATTCCTTTTCAGTATTTATGACTGCTACTCTAAGAAATATTTTACTATTTTATAATAGTGTGTCTAGTGTGCCTCCAGAAACTAGAGAATGTCAAATGATAAGCCCATAGAAATAAGATTTTGTCTGTACTGCTATATGAACAGTGCGTTGAAACAGATCAGGAATAATTGATGAATGCTGGAAATTGCTGGGAGAGCTGGTATTTTGTAACTGCAGTGAGGATTAGCACACATTTTTTGTAAGAATGAGAACTCTTAAAAATTGCATCTCCATACTGAAATGGGATACCCTTTACAAGAAGTACATGTGCATATATATATGTATATGCACATACACTTCTACATATATAAAAAGCAGCAGGATAGGAATAGAGAACACATGAACAAGTGTGAGAGGTCTGTCATTCAGTAGGTATAGTTTTACTATAGTTCTGCCATCAGATTAATGTAATCTTTTTCTGGAGTAAATATGAGCTTTCTTGAAGAGGGGAATAGATAAAAATGTGATGTGATACATTGCACTATATCTTTGTAGTCTATCATGTATGTATGTATGTATATGGCATATAAATATAAATGGTGAATATATGATAGGCTTATACAGAGAGTAAAAGTAATGATTCATGACAATAGCCTGTTGCAAGCCTTCTGTTTTCTGTGAGCCATCTGTGTGACATGCTTCTCTTCCTGGGAAACAGTCACATGTATGCAATACTGCATATAATCAGCCACAGGAGAATTTCATTGCATTACCTGTGACAAAGCTGTCAAGCACTGAGGCACCTGTCTGAAGCAGACTGCTCCTGTTAACTGAGAAAAGAAAATCAAGGAGCACATTTAATTCCCTAAGTTATGCAGAGAAGGACTACGGACTGTCTCAGCTGCTTCCCAGGAGAGGCTGGGTGCCAGGGTTGCACAGTGATAGTTACACCCTTGCTTGAGCAGGACGATCTGATGTCAAGGACACAGAAGCAGCTCTCTGGTGTGTCCCAACTATGGGCAGCTGCTGGGTGTTTGTATCATGGCTCTGCCTCTTCCCATCCCTCCCTCCCTCATGCGGAATCTTTCTCTGTCAGCCCAATATTGTGTATCATTTCGCTGTTTTACTTAACAACCAGTAAATGAAGTGAGAAACACTATAAAAACTATACCTTGATGTATTTCCATTTAATATGTCTGTGTATTTCTGTTAGCTGTTCCATTTTGTAGAGACCAATACAAGCAGATTCCTTCATTTATAGTACGTAAACCCCAGGATACATGGTGAAAGTAAAATACACTTAACTGCAATTTAATTGAAATAGATTCCTCTGAACTCTTCTGAAGGATGGAAATGATGAAATATGAGTAAGGGTTACCGTAAGAATAACATTAGAAAAAAGATGTGCCTTTTGTATACATAATTTAATCTGCCAGTAAAAATTTTTCAAAAATTTTCCTTTCAGGACACTTATGCAAAGCATAAAAAGGAATGAAAATATACCATAATACACTACCTGAAAAGGCCCATTAAAAAACCCTGAGCTATTATTAAACAGTAGCAGACTGCTTAAGAGCACATAATTCTCAAACCATAAGAGTTTTAATGTATTAATGAGGTGGAATTATGAGTCTTGTTGCTACTAGGATATGCACTGCTTGTGTACTTTTTGCAAATGCAGAGAAGCTTATTAAGCATTTGTTCTGTGCATATAAAAAAAATACCTGAAGTCAATAAAATTGTTTGGGAATAAGTATATTTGATGTCTAATACAGTGGGGTTTATTTTTTAGTTATTTTTTTATGTGAAGATGCATACAGCTCTATGCTGGGTATGTTTAGTGCCTTTTTATACAATTTCTGCCCTAATTCACCTTTCTGTATCACTGTCCTGAAATCTCATGGGTACCGTTGGCAGTTTGATTCTGTATCATGTTTCAGTTGGAAATACTACTTGCCTTCTCTGTGAATGGAATATTTGATGTTGCTTGTATAATCAATTGCTTTTAAAATTGGTGGTTTTCCCTATTAAAGTCCATATACATTTGAATATCAATAATAGCCTTTTATCCTCATCCTTACTTCTTTCTAGGTAGATTTAAAGAGTTCTTTTCAAAGGGCAATATATCTATTACTTTATGCGACAATTTAGCTTGTATGCAAGAGACATAAGTCTCTAGGAGTTCCCACAAGATATGCTTGATTTCAAGCCTGTTAAATTATGAAAATATATACCATAATGCTTGGTTTAGAAGAGCTGAGATGGTGGCCAGATCCTTGAGGAAACATAAACAGATTAATGATTGCATTCTGCCTGGCTCTCAGATTCTCACTTCCTGAATCAGTGTAGCAGAGACATATAAAGATGACACATTGACTCTGGGGAGGGAGCAACAATGATTTGCCTTATTATTTCACATGTCAGTCGTGTAATAGACCAATATCGTACCGAGTAGTGAAAGAAGAAATTTCTCGCTTATCTGTCCTTCAGCTTGAAGAACCATTGTACATGCTTCTGAAAAAAGGTATATATTTGGAAATTAGGACCTTACTGTGAATAAGAACAAAGAAGTATCTCGATCTTCTGAGAGTTTCTACTTGGAAGCAAAACAAAACACCAGGAAGTACAAACAGTGCTCAGTTTGCATATTAATGGCCTTCCAAGGAACTTCCCCATGGACCACCAGCTCCAGAAAAATTATTATGATGGGGATATTGTGTATTTTTTTCTCCTGCAATGTAGAGCAAAGTTGCTTAATATTTTTTCAGTCATTCTCAAATGTCTGTACATGTTGCCTTTGTTGTTTGATTGATTCATAGATCTATTTGCGATTCTTGGACTACGAGATGCAGAATTCCAACGAATGCAAAAGGAATTTTGTAGCAGTCTATGACGGAAGCAGCTCTGTGGAGGATTTGAAGGCAAAGTTTTGCAGCACTGTTGCCAATGATGTAATGCTGAGGACAGGTCTTGGTGTAATCCGTATGTGGGCAGATGAAGGCAGTCGCAACAGCCGATTCCAGATGCTCTTCACATCTTTCCAAGAACGTAAGACCCTAATCAATGCATCTGCCTTTCAGTTTGTTAAATGATACAACTCCCAAAATCTGTTAATATTTTCTACATGCAGAGCAGTCACTGAATTATGTTGCCAAACAAGCTGTGTAAATATTCAGAACAATTCTTCCAAGAATTTGTAGTGAGCAATAATTTGTAATGCAGTAGACAGACCACAGAATTCAAAACTAGGAAAACAGGTACAAGTGGTCATGACCTGTCCAATCACATAACTGTGACTTTTGTCTGATCCCCAAGCTACCATGTAAGTTTTTCCTTACACAACATGGAAAATAATACAGCTCTGAAGGTTTTTACCAAGTCTGATAATTTTCTATGAATTTGATTTTTTAGATTTCATTATGATATGCATTTGAAAAATACATTATGATTATTTTATCACAGGTAGTGGGTGTGTGCGTATATCAACGAACGTGTGTGTCAGATATTGTTAAGCAAAAAGTTTAGGGGTTTTTTGTAGCAACAAAAGCTTTCTAAAAGCCTTTTATATTTTGGTTAATATTCTCTTTATGTGCCTTACTTGCATTTATATTTTTATATGAATTCTGGGCTCAAATAAAAAGCAAAACAGCCTTTGAAAGAGACAAAATGTAGTTCTAGACAGTTTAAGAAAGCAATCAAACCAATCACAAAAATCCCTCAACAAAACCCAGTAATTCCATTTGCTGAAAATAATTGACCCAGATAATCCTGTGAAAGACCTGTGAAAGATATCAATTTGTTTTCTTTGATGGGAATAACACATATTTAGCTTTTTCAGAAAGGTGTATGTGCATTTATTTTCACATGCTGGCTCATGTTAATTTTTAATGTATTTTTGGTTTGTGCATCGTGTGTCTCACAGAAAGATTTCTTTGCAACTGTCAGTGGTTGGAATGAAGGCTCAACCTACCAAATACATTCTTCATCTGTATTCTGTGTGTGTACCCTGCAATGAGGCAACGAGTCGCTATTGAGAACAGCCTCCATAATTCCTTAATTATGGCTCTGATTAAAAATTTCTGACAGTTTACATGCCTGAAACTGCATGCGCCACAGTACTCTCACACTTGCAGCCTTAGGGTGGATTAAATTTTCTTGCCTGCAGATCAGGCTGGGGTCTAAAAGACACTGAGAACCCTTGGTTGAGATGATGCTGCACTTTCTCATTCCTGCAGCTGGAGATGCCTTGAATATTCAAGATCTGATTCATTTTTTTCACAAGGCATCTTGATCTGTTACCTTAGAAACAACTGCATAGACACTGGAGGTTCACAGCATATAAAGAACTGGAGAGTAATGCACTATGATTACTAACTTGAAATGAAGGTTTGAATAGGTGTATGTTTGCAAAGCTCTCATATTTTAAAGGATTATAAGGAAAAATGTGGGAATTTTTGGGATTTTTTTTTCTCTTACAGTATTCCTAATATATTTACCTGACATGCTACATCTTATGAGCTACTCCTTTCTTGTAAGCAGATGATAGTTTATACTGAATAGTATTCTGGCTGGGAAATTCAAAATACTAACATGATGTGCTTTCTGTAGATTTACTCTGAAGAGTCATTGCTCACTAAAAGCTGAAAATTTATTAAAGGCTAAACAGTACTTTGAAATATGTTTACATAGCCTGCTCATAAATAGTAGAAGAAACTGCATCTGTGATTTTAATGCTGGGAATTGGCTTTAAAGATTTAAAGGTAATGCAGGTGGTACTTTCTGTGTCAGTTGTCCATAAGTGCCATCCTATGCCACATACTGCTGCGGGCTGTCAGGAGTCGGCTAGAGCAGATGTCAGGGAGATAGCTCATGGCATGTAAACTGCAACGTCTTCCAGCAGCGTGTGGGAATAATTAGATCATCTTCATGGAAGAGAAGGAATGTCAGACCTCATTCAGGGAGATCTGCATCAGGGAACAGACACCTGTGTGTCTATTTGGGGACAAAGAAAAAGGAAAAAATTCTGTTTTGTTCATAGAGCTGAGAAGGGAACAAAATAGAAGATGACATTTACATTGCAGTAATGTGCATGGGAAAGAGTGACAAAGTAGAATTCCTGTATTTACTGTTCCTGTGGGAATGACCAGGAGGTGTTGTGATCTGTTGCTCCCCAAGTTCCTCTCCTTAGTGTGGAGTTAGGCTGTTGAGACTGTGAGTTTTCCCTTATACAAGGTGCTGTGTACTGGAAGTGGTATTTTGTGGAAAAAAGCTACTAAGCCTGAGCATTGTTTTCTTTCAGTGTAAGTTTGTTCAGTGTTAATTCTTGTTACAGAGCCATTTTCTGAGTACTTGACATTTGTGTAGAACAGAGAAATATTGAAGAGATTTCTTATATGTTTATTTTCATATGGTTCGATAACTGTGCTCCAAATCCATTTAAAATATGTAGGCATTTTTTTGTTGGCATCTAAAAAGTGGTCTTATGAGTTTCCAAACCTCTCACACTGATGTTTTCAGAGCAGCAGTGCTATAAATGTGTCCTAAGGAAAGGCATACAATGCATGAGGTTGTTAAACTTCCTGCACCAGAAAATCAGGAATGATTCTCATCACTGTCAAAATAGTAGTTGAGCTCTAAGTAACACTTAATAACTGATTAATTTTTAATGGGTGATAATTTATAGTGATGATCTGATATTTCATTATCATCACTATTAGCTATTCCAACTGTTATTGTGGGGTTTGTCTCCTTATGTCCTTACCTTATTAATCTTTAAGATATCTTCTAAGCATAATCATATTTTTGTGCATGGGAGTCACTGTCTGCACTGGATTTTAAATATCCAATAAATTAATATAAGAATCAGTAAAAGGTAAACAAAAAAGCTGGTATAATCAAAAGGTGTCTGTTCATCTGGTAAGAAGACTTGAAAAATGAGTCTTTGTTTTTTCACCCACTGACTAATTGTTCATTTTATTTTCCATGATTGAAGAGTGATCTCCAGCCTGATTAATGACAGACATGCTACACCTACAGCTTCTTCAAAGAGCTGCTCCTCAGCAGACACACCTACACTTTAGCCTAAAAGCAGATTTGTAGAACCAGGGCATATGGGATAAGAGAAAAACCCTCTGTATGCACAGCAGACAAGATGTTCACTTTCTCACCTCTGACTGCTCTTTGGTAGCACAGCTTCCTTCTGCATCCATAACCCTGCACCAGAAACCCCAGACCAGAAAAAATTCTTTCCTTCTCTTATTTGTTGTCCCTTTGAACTCTAAGTCTGTTTTTAGAGCCCTGTCACATGCGACTTTCCTAATGGAGCACAAGTTCTATCATTCTTATTTTGTTTTTATTACCAAAACCCATATTTGGATAGAAATCTAAGGCTGTGTTTAGAATAGTATTGTGCAGTTTGATCAAGTGTCAGCACTCAAGTCCTTGTTTACAGGCTTGAAGGCAATCACCCAGCATGGGCAGCTCTTTAATGGGGAAAAGGAGCTGCAGGTATGCAGTGTTAGGGACTGTGTTTTTTGAGGTAAAGCTAATGGAAGTACTGAAAAAGGAACAGCAAGGTGTTAAGCGCAACATGTAAAGAGGCAGTTTCCCCTTGCAAGGACTTAAGAATGTAAGCAGATCGCAGATTTGCTGGTTTTGCTCTCTGCTTCCACACTAATATTTTAAAAAGAAACCATTGGGATTGCTTCCTTACTGGTGAGCGCTCATCTGCCACTTTCTTCTCCTCTGTGCTATTTGCAGCTATCTTAGTGAAAAACCCTCACTGGCTAAGCATCCCAGTGACTCCCTGACCCTGAACAAAATAATTGTTTGGTGTGCCCAGAGTGTATAAACTGAACACAGGCTGGAGCTCTGGGCACATGCTCCTGAGCTGCCATTCCCTCTTGAGTTTTTATATCAAAAAAACCCCAAACAACAAAATGTGAAACCACATATAGGTGTTTTTTAAAGACCAGATTATTAATCTGTATATGGTATTAACTATCCATAAAAGTTACATTTATCTTGCACAGAGCTGTCTGAAGGTGACTGAGAAAACACTCAGTGTTAAGAACATCTCATTTGCAAGTTTCTAATAGCTGTATTTTAATAGGCATTTTTTTTCCTTAGTGGCAAATGAAAAGATAATAATTTTAATTTAGGTAATATACTTGTAGTGTACAGTACCAAAACAATCTTAATAATTTTATAATTTTAATAAAGCAAATGAAATTGTCTCCCAATAAATGATATTTTCCTTGAAAAGACTGATAAAAAACTTCTTCCTCTGTTTCAATGGTGATTCAAGGAACATCTGAAGAATTTAATTTTTCCTTCTCTTGTGGAGGAAAAAGCCCTATTTTTCATTAAAGAACAATGGGAAGATCCAAATGATCTGTGCTTAAAGAATTTGTGTGCAGAGCATGATGCAATGAGCTATTTCAAGTAGAGGAGGAGTAGGTGTGAAATGTCTAACGACTTCAGTGTAAAATGTTTCTCACATCTAACCATTGTTAAGATTTCAGAATTTTCCCATTCACCCTTAGGAGGAAACAAGACCTTTCAAAGGAAGGGGGGAAAGGAGGGAGAGAGATAAGCCTAAAAATAACAAGCAGGGTAGGGCATTTGTCTAAGATTATCCAATCCTGGCCTGAAATCCCTGCCTTGAAACAGGCTCAAAGGGTAAATCCACACGGTTCAATGAAGTACAGCTTAGACAACTGGGCTGGCTTGCTCAGAGCTAGTTCACAGCCTGGAAGCAAAGGAGTTGCACTAACTGTGGATGGTGCTGAGAAATAGTGAGAAATACACTGAGGAAAGCACTGCACTGAAGTGGAACAGCTAGGCTGCACACCAGTTCCATTACAAATCTGCTTTTAGCTCCATCTTGTAAAAATATTTTGACCTGCCCATGATTGCAATTTATATCTAGAGTATCCTGCAATGCCCAACAAAATGATGCTTAATGCACAGAGATAATGTATTTTGTTACTTATGTAGTAACGTCACAATAGTATAATAATTATTAAACATGGAATATTTAATTTCTAGACTGCTTTACAAATATTGTCATTTGGTAGTATAAACTGGAATACCTTACTTGTGAATAATTATTTTATTGTCTGACTGAAATCAGTATAACTTTTTTAAAATATAAATTATGACTGCTTTTATTTCATGTTGCTTTGTAAAGTTGGTATATGGAAGAACTATTAATACACATTATATGTCTCTGGGCTATTCAGGATTAAAATATTAATTTTTTGTTAATAAATTAAAAAGTGTAGATTGTGGGCATGTGCATTTCTAAAACCTTTCTATAGTAAGAAAATACAGAAACTCCATTGGTTCATTTTTTAAGAATTTTGAAAGCAGTAACCTCAAATATCAGAGAGAAGCTTTTTTGAATACTGCGGTGGAAACCTTGTGGAAATATGAATAATATAACAATCTCCTAATTTGTGGTAGAAACAGAACATATTTACATGCCCAATAACAGAAATAAGGTTGTTACTATTATAGTTGGGGTTTTTTAAACATAGGTTTCCTAAACCTGAGAAAAAAGTCTGGGATATCACGTCTACTCTTGTGAATGCTTGTGTGTCTTCTAGGATAAGGGCACCATCTTGTGTTCAGTGTAAATAACTGTTGCAAAGCAGGAGATTTTACATTATAATGAATTCAAGAACTATAAAATTTGTTTGTATATTAAGATACAAGGTATTCTTACACATAGCACTCACATTCATAAAAAAAAATCATCATTAAAAATAATGTAGAATGAAAATGTTTGAAATTTTTAATATTGAACAAATGATTTTACAAAAACTATTCTTTTATATAAAAATAATTATTGGTTCAAATTCAAACTAGAAAAAGAACCTTTACTAATATTTGTCTTTAATTAGTGATTTAATTTAGAGTATATTATTTTCATGCTGTAAAAATCAAAGAATTTATTAGAGACTTAACTTTATTGAAATATATCTGGTTTAATTATATGTGTAGTTCTAATTTGCTCAGTTGTGTTATAATCATTATGAATTGTTCATCATGCTGAATATGTTGTCTCACTTATTTCTAGGCCAGTACCTTGGTAGAGCTTGACTTAAGGCAGCTTTGGGACATAGGAGAAATAACACAATTGTGTGTTCCCAGCTGTTACTTTCAATCTAATTATGAAGTCAGGGTTTTTTTCAGAGAGCATGGAATGGACTCCAGGATATGGGCTAGTCCAATCCTTCTGTTCTAAGCAGGATCAGATACAGCAGGTGGCTCAGGGCTGTGCCCAGTTGGGTTTTGAATATCTTCAGTGATGGAGATGACACAACCTCTCTTGGTAAACCAGCTCTTGCACAGTGTTTGACCAACCTCAAACTAAAAATTAGTTCTTGCATTTAAAGGGAATTTCCTGTATTTCCTTTAGTGTTCATTGCTTCCTGTCTTGTCACTGGGCATTGCTGAGCAGAGTCTGGCTCTGTCTTCTTTTCTCCCTCCTGGTGGGTATTTGGATGCATTGACAAGAGCCTGCTCGAACCTTCTCTGCTCCAGGGTGAGCAGTCCCAGCTTTCTTCAGCCTCTCCACACACCTCCGATGTCTCAAGCCTTTAAAAGGCCTTCATGGCCTCATGCTGGGCTCACTGCAGTACCTCTGTCCCTTTTGTGCTGAGGAGCCCAGAACCTGACACAACACTGCAGATGCGGTCTCACCAGTGCTAAATAGAGGGGAAGGATCATATCTCAGCCTGCTGACAATTCTGTTTTTAATGCAGCCCAGGATAGTGGGGGCTTTCTTTGCCACAAGGGAACATTTCTGGCTCAAGATGATTCGAGGTGACCTTATTGCATACCAGAACTTCTTCTGCAAACTTGCTTTCTAGTCGGTCAGTCCCCAGCATGTACTGGTGCGTGAAATTATTCCTCCCAAGGCACAGGACTTTACATTTCCTTTTGTTGATCTGGTTGAAGTTCCTGTTTGCCCATCCCATTGAGGCCTCAATCAGCATGATTTTTCAGAGATAATCAAGAGTGGCTTCACAATGATGTCAGTCACCTACTGGGGACAGTCACCAGGAGTTCATGTCTGTTCAGTTGATTACATATTCCCTAATCTGGTCCTCTTCCACTTAGAGAAGTCATATTACTGCTGGGATCATGCTGCCCTACTGCCTCCTGTTATACCTATCCCTTCTGTGTTTGAGTTTAGTCAGGAGCTCATTGTCCATCCATGCAGGATAATGGCTACCTTCACTTGATTTTCGGCCTGTCCAGATAGACAACTGCTGAGCTTGGAGGAGGTGATCTTACAGAATCAACCAACTCTCCTTGAACCTGTATCTTTCCAGGACCACCTCCCATGGCATTTGTCCACCCAGATCCCTCAACAATGAACTTTTGCTTTTCTGTGGCCCAGAATTATGATTGTGCTTTTTGGTTTATTCCTTCTTGGCAGCATCCTGAACGCCATCATCTCATGCTCCTGACATTCATTTTCCCAACTGATTCTTATTTATAAAAGTATAAAGCACAGCAGAGCTGTGCTCATCAGCTCCTTCATTACCTGTGCCAGGAAGTTATCAATGCACTCTGGAAACTTCCTGGATTGCTAGTGCCCTGCTGTGTTGCCCTCTACAGACCACATGATTAAAACCCCTATAAGGACCAGGGCCTGTGATCATGAGGCTTCTTCCAGCTGCCTGAAGAAGATTTCTTTGACTTCTTGCTCCTGATCAACTAGTGCAGACACAAAGAACAACATTGGTAGCTTTCCACTGGGTTTTCCACCAATCATGACCAAAAACCCACTTGGCTCCTCACCTGGGTGAGCTCTCTGCATTCCTGCTGCTCTCTCAAATAAAGGCCGTTTATGTAGTGATGGGGAAGACCATGGAGTCGTAGAGTACAGCTTCTAGTGTGTGGAGAGAGTTGTGCTGCTTTATCTAGTTGAAGTTAATGATAGCAGTAGCTTCCTTTTGTGAAAACATCCACAATCTTGCTGTCACATACTGCTTGATTCCACTGCCATCCTGGGTTCTGTAACAGCTTTAGGAAAGCATCAGGATCAGATCCCTCTTGTTGTAGAAGAATCTGGTTTACTACCAGTTCATTTATCTTTTTGTTATTAGTAGAATATCCTTGATGTAGCATCCCAAGACCCCTTTGCTGTGCCTTTTTTTGGGCAAGAAAGAAAATTTTCCCAATGTACAACAGGACTGACATGTTTACAACTTCCCTTGATGCTTTCATTCTTTCCAACAAAATATCTTAATTAGAGTGGGGGAAATACATTGACTTCTTGTCCAGCCTAATCCCTCCAGGATCATGGGACCACAGAGAGGACTTGGCTATTTTAAATTTATAAACATGAAGAAGAGGGAGCTGTTTGTCATTAGTTTTCTGAATCTTACATTTGAGTTTCTCTCATGCTAAATTTGCTGTAGTGGCTTTGAAATTGCTTTGCTACACTATTCATCTTGTTTTGACATTTATTCACATACCATTTTTTTCCTCCACTGTACAATAGCACAATTTAGGAAAACTTAAATTTTCATTCTTTTTCCTTCCTTTCTCTTGCCTTTTGTTTCCAGATGTCCCTGTCACCTTTTCGCATAATTATTCCTTCTTCTTAAATTTGAAAAAAAAGGTCTTTTTTATTGCTCTTAATTTTTCTCTCATTTCTGAAAGTTTTCCTAATATTTTCACTTGATAGAAAATCTCAGTATTTCTTTCAGTGCAGAATGAAATAACCAATTGACATTGTTTTTTCCTGTAGAATTCTCTCCTTCTTCCTCTTCCTTTCACTTTCTTGCTACCTACCTTTAGTTCTTCTTTTCTACTTACCACCGCTATATATCTGAATTCAGACAGCACTCTGTCCTTCCCACTTCACTTCTAAGATCCTTCATGCCATTCTGAATGTTTTTTGGTGTTTTGGTCTTTTTTCTTTTTTTAGTTTTTCTTCTTTATGGCTTTAATAGTATAATCTATCCTAATCCTGCAATTATTTTTTTGTTTTCTTTTGTTTTTAATATTTCCTCCTTGTTCCCATATCACTACTTGTACTTTATCCATTTGATATTTGGGTCTTTTTTTTGGTACACTTTGTATTTTGAATGGGTGGCTCTTTAAATCTTCTTAGGTTTCTCACTTTTTTTTTTTGCATAGAGTAGGCAGTGAGACTGTTTCTGCATGTAGGAAACATCCCAAAAGATCCTCACCTTGCCTGGAAACAGGGATGGCACCTAGAGTGTGAGAGGATGGTTATGCATCTGATGTGTTACTTACGTGATGTGTCACATCATGATGTGGCACAGTATCCTCCAGGCTCAGCCTTCACTGTCCCCAAAAGACAGCAACGGATAGATAAGGACTGTCCCTAAGCCTCCTCCCTTTCTAATATGCACATGTGCTCTTCTGATCTGTCCAGCATAAAGTAGAATCCTTTCTATAACAAACTTAAAATGTGGTCAGGCTCACTGCACCTTAGGAGATGGCATACCAGATTTAAAAACAAAAATTGAACAGTGGACAGGCTGGTTGATGTCCTCTGCTTTGACTAAGAGATACAGTGTCTGTACAGTGTTATAGCTGAGGGAGTGGTTGCATATTTGGGGGTGTGCATGTTGACTTTGACGGCATTTACTATTTGCTTAACACGCCGTAACTGCTCCAAATAAGCCAGTTATGGATATCTTAACATAAACACGTATTGGAAAATGGATTTCTTGACATGATATATGGGGTCATTAAGTTCTGCAATATAAATCCTTTGTACTGTCCTTTTTTTGCAAACCACTAAACCATTCTCTCTGCTATGCATTTATGTTGTCTGAGGAACTGCTTCTAAAATTGCAGAGGAGAACAATTTTCATGAAGCATCAAACTTGAAGTATCAGTAATATGAGCGTCATAACTGCTTTCTGATTTGTTAAGGGTCTAAGTTTATTTTTCTACCTTTCCCTTAAAAATAATTATAATAACGCTTTTTGGTTGCTTGAACTAAAAAAATACATAAGGAGTTAATTTTTGCCAATTTAACACTGACAAAGTTTGTAGCTCTTCTAAATTACAGAAGGTTTTCTGGTTTGAAGAAGAGATATGAGGAGTAATTTATCTCTACTCTCTTTTACACTTTTGGAATAGTATCATTACAGCCTCAACACCTAATGATCTGCCAACACTTCCGTAAACACCACAGTTTAGCAGCATGTACAGTACCTTCCAAAGGCTTTCAGGTGGTTTCTTCACAGTAATAATATATGGCCATCAGTAAAGCCATTTTCCTGCAGCTTTAATCTGCATGATTCTTCTAGGCCATGGGTTTCAGGGACACTGAAGACTGTTGTGCTTTTTTATCTTCATATTTGTGATCAAAGGGGTGCTTCTTAACAGTAGCATTTCTTATGACTAAAAGGTTTTTAAAATAATTTTACTTTGTGTATAAATGTTCAGGCACCATTGATATGGGCCCTAAAGTATATATATTCTTTGAGTCACACAAGTTTTCTTATGAAATTGAGGTTTCAGCAACAAACTTCATAAGATGTTATTTCCCATACATTAGATCTGTCTGGGATACAGTTAACTCTTTTTGTATCAGCCCATAAGGTGATATATTTTGGATCTGTGGTTAAACTGTTGATAACACCATTGATGACTCCCCACCAATGTTTGGAAGCCAACCCACTACAGCCATGAGAGTCATGCTAGGGGAAGGTTCAGTCATTTCAGACAAAACTGAGAACCTCTTGCCACAGAGTAGTAAACAGTCTGTGACTTGAGCGCTCTCCATGCTGCATGTCAAATGTTTAATATGGTCAAGGAGTATGTGTTGTATAGCTTTTTCATATTACAGAATACATGTCCACTCCTGGATGTGTTTGTTGAGGAGAGCTGAATGATTTGCTAATTAATATAATTTATAATTTCTCTCATTTTTAGCCCCCTGTGAAGCCAACACATTCTTTTGCCACAGTAATATGTGTATAAATAATACACTGGTCTGCAATGGACTCCAGAACTGTGTGTATCCCTGGGATGAAAACCACTGCAAAGGTAACATGTAGAATTGAAAAAGTCATCATTTACACTGCATGAGATACAGCATATGATCCTCAGTTTCTTGCTAAGTATGTGCCAGATGGGTGAAAGCTCAGGGAGAGCATACATCAAGCAATAGAGAAAATGAAGGAACATAAAAAATGCCAGTGGATTTTACTTTCAGTGTTTTCATTTTTTTGTCCGGTGTTGCATTGGTTATGTCCGGCCAGCTGGTTATGCTCTTCTGGAAGGCTTTCTGGTCACTTGGTCTCTGTTTTCCATACAATCTAAAGTATAATTAAAGGTAATATTTTGGTTCCTTTGCCATAGTTACCTTTGTAGAGGAGTAACATATGAGTAGCAGGTGTCTTTTAGCTGCATGTTATGCCTATAATAGCCCAGGTGGTCTTATAAAAGAAGGTAAAGTGAAATTAACACTGTAAGAAAGCAACCAAATCTACCTATAATCAAGTGAAATTGCAGTGCAAGGAACAAGCACAGGAAATTAGATGGAATATTTATTTCATAGGCAGGGAGTGATGTTCTTACTCATGTGCTGACAAGGGTTTCTAAATATTCCTGTGGTTCTGTTAAAAAAAAAACCACACCAACCCCAAAACAGCATCTGTGTTGTCTTTAGGGAAAAGAGCTTAACTAAAGTACACTGCAGGCTAGGGAGACAGTTCGCTTCTGTCTTGTATCCCCCTGTCTCCCCCCTACTGCAGATTTGCTCCTGGAAAATGGGATATGCCAAATTTAGGAACCAATCAAGAAAAAATTCAGAATGAGGTGGATTAGCAGTCAGCCCAAGTCTACTGAAGCCTGTAAAATCCTGACAAGCAGCGCAATAGGGTAAAACACAAATGAAAATATATACTCCAAAAGAACACAGCTAAACTGTGGCATAGCATAATATTCTTCAAAGAAACTAAACATACAATTGGGAAATGATTATTCATTCTCTAGTTCTTCACAATAGAGGAAAACAGAAAACATTCAGCACTCTAATTTCCAGAACAATTTTCATCTTTCCTTCATCAAGTGTCTTTTATCAGGTCTTGTGCATTTATCCTCTATTTTTTTTCTGACTACAAAAAGGAGGTTTGCTGATTCCAGCAAAAACGTTGTTTGCTGCAGTGCTGCTTTTTCTAACTCTGCTTTTTCTCCAGAGTCTGGAGTCAGTCAGTTAGAGAAACATTGAGTGAATCTACAAGCACAGACAATGAAGCACAGACTGAAGAGTTAAGTCCTGGTATCTAGGAGATTATGAAGAGACGAACGTTACTGTTTCGGTGCCAATAACTTTCATTTCAAGCCAGGAAAAATTACACTAAACTGGGTGTTGAAACTTAACCACAATTGTCTTGCTATGCCTGAGAGAGACTAATGCAAATACTTTCAACTTGAATTTCTACAAGGCTCAGTCACCATCTTGAGTCTGCAGACTTGTGAAAGCAAATCACAGAGAAAGATACACAAGAGGAGGGAGAAATTGATTTTATTTCATTATTTTATCACATTTTTCTACTTCGTTCACAACGCAGAATTTGCTGACTAACTTATTAGAGGCTCTTGAGTAAAGGGTAGTAGGTATGATCACCTTTTGGATTTTTTATGGCTGTTTACAAAAGTTTTGGTAATTAATAGGAAAAAAACCAGAAATAACTTGCACCAATTTGTTTTTTTCCTTCTGAAATCTAAATTTGAATAACTTTTCTATTTTCTCCTGATTTAGCTTTTTCATTGAATGCTGTCAAAATTCCTACTCAGCTAACAAATATTAGAACTCAAATCCTGTAAAATCTTGTTCTTTCATAGGACCTAATGTCCCAGTTGCATATATTTACTGGAAGAGAGAGAAAATAATGAAGAGAACATCTGTAACAATCTTGGGGGCTTTAGCAGGCAAATGGAGTTCAGAGGTGCCACTGAAGCCATCTGCTTGTTATGGTGGTTGCTTTTTATAAAAAAATGTAAATAATTCTTTCATTTAATTAAGCTTGCAATATACCCTGAATAAATAAGTTTCCAAGTGAATAGGTACACAAAGGATTTGTGTGTTGCTTATTTGGCTTAACAAATACCTGATTTCTCCCTCTTTTTTGTTGGTGAGATTGATTAAGTGAACTCAGACATAGACTAGTCTCAGCCTTGCAGTATTCTGTGAACCCATCATAGTGGTTTTTATTCTTGAACTGCAATTAATCCTGTGTTTTTTGTTTTTTTTTTTTTATTTCCTGTCACACAGAAAAAAGAAAAGCAAACCTATTGGACCAACTTACCAATACCAGTGGGACTATAATTGGGGTGACTTCTTGCATTGTGATCATCCTCATTGTTATCTCTATTATAGTACAGATCAAGCAGCCTCGTAAAAAATTTGTCCCAAGGAAAACAGACTTTGATCAAACAGTGTTCCAGGAGGTGTTTGAGCCTCCTCATTATGAGTTATGCACCCTTAGAGGGACAGGGACTACAGCTGACCTTGCTGACGTTGCAGATGACTTTGAAAATTATCATAAACTGCGGAGATCCTCTTCAAAATGCATTCATGACCATCACTGTGGATCACAAGTGTCTAGTATTAAGGGCAGCCGTAGTAACCTCAGCACAAGAGATGCTTCTGTCTTGACAGAAATACAACCCCAGCCTGTAAAACCACTTGTTCAGCCCATGAACAGGAGAAATATCCTTGTCATGAAGCATAGCTACACACAAGATGCTGCAGATGCGTGCGAGATAGACGAAATTGAAGAGGTGCCAACCACAAGTCACAGGCTGTCCAGACATGATAAAGCTGTTCAGCGGTCAGTATCAATAGATTTTTGATGAAGACTATTGTGTAAGGACTTGACTGCCCAAACATATTCACTCTTTGTTCAGTAAAGACATATTTTCTTTCTTCTTTATTTATTGTTTAAATTTCTGTTTCCTGATAGCACATGTCATTACATTATCTCTCTGTCTCTCTTTCTCATCTCTGGTCCTCTTTCCTGAAGGGTCCTGTATGTCCATTTTATCTTTCTACTTTATTTCTTTCTTTTTCTTTTACTGTTTTACACGCACCCACGTACATACACAGGTCAACAGAGAACAGGTACAATTTTAAAAACCAAAGAAGATTATGTGAATTTTGTTTTTGGAACAGCCACATACATGTGGTTTCCTTGTCACTGAGGTGGCCTTGAATATCTTCTGCTGTTGGTCTAATCATCTCTAAATAAATACATCAATAAATAAAAGATACATGTAGCCATTTTGATGCATGACACAAGGATGAGGAACACATTCCTGGGGTAAGGAAACCCCTTTTCTCATGGAACACTACCTTTTATATAATGAATGACAATATTCCAAAACTTTAATATGTCTGTTCCATTATTGATTACAGTATTTTGGTTTGATATATTAACACAGATAGATAGATTAGAACATGAGACAACATAGTGAACTCATATATTTACATATGAGAATGAAGTTAAAGGGAATCTTTCTAATCAATAAAAAAAGCAAAGTCATCCATAATATTTTTAATGAAAGAGCTATTTATTCTGTACATTGCACTTTAAATGACTGTAAATATAAATTATTAAAAGCTTACGAGTAAAAGAAAAATAAAACCAGAAATATTTATGAACAATTTGAAAAAGAACACATAATCCTTTCTAATATATTTGTGTTTTCTCTTGCATGCATTATTTATGCATTTCTTGTGACTGTTTACATGCCCTCCATATTTTCTTTGCACATTAAGGCATTTCTTTCTCTTAAAAAAAAAATTATTTGGTTATTTTAATGCAATTGCATGTCTATGTAAATTACTTCATGAATATCGATCAGATTATCAAAGTGTACTGTTTATTAAGTATCTATATGCATATATTTCTTTTTTTCTATGCAAACACTATTATTTTGAATGAAATAGCCATAACATTCCAGGTTCTGCCTCATTGGGTCTCTAAGCAAACATGAGTCTGAGTACAACACAACTAGGGTCTAAGAGAAAAACCTGAGGTAAGTAAACATACCTATACAGCAATTGAACCATCTGTTGCTTTCCATTTTTCTGTGTTACACTGCTAAAATGTGTATTAGGTCTCAAATTTTATGTCATCTTGTAGTTAGTTAGGTTTGAATGCTAAAAAACCTGAAAGGCAGATGACTACTTTAGCATTGCAAACTAAGCAAAATCTGTTAATTCCTTATTCTTGACCGAATTAGAGTCAGCCCCTAGATAAAAACAATCTTCATTCCAAACGCATTATAAAGTCATGTGCTTTGCATGGCTCTTGTATTTAATTTATTTATTTATTAATTATTATTTATGGAAATAAAAGTTAGAGTCCCAGCATGTCAAATATAATGTAAAACTTGGCAATTTAACTCAAGTCAGTAAGATGAGGAACTGTCTGTTTTCGGTTCATTTTTGTCATCCAATCTTGTGAAATGTTGGGGGAAGAGTGTGTGTTAGTACTGATAAATTTAAAGATTCTGTACCACTGAGGTTAATGTTTTCAAATGAAACTTAGTTTTTGGAGTTTTTTCCTAAGCTTTTAATTTTGCATAATTTTTATCAGCACTTAAAAAACATAATCTCAGATGTTTATAATGGAGTTGTAGATAGCTGCTAGTCTGTCAGTTTATATATGTGTACATATAAGCATAGATATGTGTATATACATTTTTATGTGTATATATGTATAAAGCAATTTTACAGCTAAATAATCCATTAATGGTTTTATTGCCTGTAGATGGTTTAAGTAAATTATTTTTCTGCATTTTTTTTCCTCAGAGAGAGTGTATTTTAACTTTGTTTTGCTTTCAGACAACTATTTATGCCATCATGCAAACTCTGAATGGAAAAATCCATATGAATTTTCTCAGCTGACTGAAAGAGAGAGTGGACAATTTTCCAATTTAATTTAATTGCCTTTATGCAAACCTAAGAAGTATAGACATATCTTACTTCCTTAGCAAGATATTCCCATTGCAGAAAAATTAGATTTCTTTTGTAATTTGGTTTCTGGCCACCAAGTGCTCCTTAGTTACTAAATATATTTGGAGATTTGCTGAAAACTTGAGGAAGAAATTAGTTCCTGAGACTGTCCTTTTATTTTTTTGGGTTTTTTAAGTCACAGTTTTATTTAAGTTGATCTGTTTTATGTCTGTTACTTACTTGTATGTTGTGTGATATGTGGAAGAAGATTTACATTGAACTTTTGTTATATGTACGTTGTTTTCATTATATAGACTGCTTGAGAATAGTGCGCTCCTGGGTGATTTTGAACATGCTACAATGAAATATGAAACTATCGTCCTTGGAAACACCAGCTAGAGGTTTTATGGACTCTCTGACCAGCTATTCTCTTATCATGAAAAAATTCAGCAGTGTTGAGTAAAATTACTAGAAGGCAATAAGACTTTGGTTATTATGCTTATCAGTCATTTCTCTTTTTCTTTTTCTCTCTTCTTTTTGTTGCAAGTAAAATTCCCAATTTCAGGAACAATTTATTGAAATCAGGTATTTAGCCATTCATAATCACTTCAATAGAAACGTTTGTTGGATAAGCATCTAGCAATATGACTGAATTTGACACTGAGAAATTAATCTGCATGTATGTTACTGAATATTTGAGTTGGCAAAAATCCCTTTATTAGATACATTGTAAAAAGCATGCATTCACAGTTATTGCTGTTACTGTTCCATTTCTGTGTCATATGCTTGCTACTTGTAACTTTTTATATAAAAATACATAAAACAATGTATAATAATTTCGTACCTTGAGTTTAATGCAATGTTTTCTTTTACCTAATTTATCAATCCTGTGTAATTCAGGAGATTAAGCTCAAAATGTAACTTCTAGGAACCTGAAACACAGATATAGCAGAGAATCAACTGTCTCTCATCTCTCACTTACCAAACAGAATACATTAATTTTTTAAGGTTTAAATGAGTTCATGATAGGTTGATCACCTAATTTCAGTTAAAAGGTTTGTGATAGCCTATGTGTTCAGTTCTGTACTCTTAACTAATTAGTTTCCATGGAGATTATTAGGAAGTTTGCTTCAGCATGGTAGAGTAGCAGATTTTTATCAGTTACACAAATCTTATGGTTGGGTTCCAATTTTAGAAATACAGACATAAACCACTTCCTTAGGCAAGATAAAATTATATTTGTAATTCAAGCTATAAGTATTAGTAACGAACACCAAAATCAAACCTGAGAGGTTACGTTATTAAGGAATTATTATAGGTTGGAGAGCCACTATTATGTAAAGTTGAAAGCCCCCTCATTTAAGAACTCAATAACTGTGCATAAAATCATAGTTTCATTATCTATTTAAAGTGCATCTTCCAAATTCTCTTCCAAAACAAATCCCAGCTCCTTCTGAAACATCTTGTGTCATTCATGGTTGTTAAGGTTTTCTGCATAAAAATGTTGCTATTGGAAGAAGTGTAAAGAATCCCATCTATCTTCCCAAACTATAAGTAGATGGGAAACAAGAAAACCTAAAAGAATGACATAAAAAATAAGGTGATCTATATGAGCTATTTAAATATATAATACATAATTTGCATAATTAAAATACAGAAAATCTGATTTCTACAACTGTGACTTAGTAGTGACATGAGAAGAAGGGTTTCAGGTACTTGACTACTTTTATATTTACAATGTATTTGACAGCATTTTTCCTAGCTTGAATAGTTTGTTTGTTATCACATATTAGCTGCAAAAACAGTCCTCTGTCCTGTGCAGTCATTGAGAGTCATTGAGTCATCCCTCAGTTACATGGGTTTGCAGCATGCACTAATAGCTCACTTCCAGATCAGTATCTCTTCACAAGTTCATACGATTTATCACTGTTTCTTTTCCCTTAACCTTTCCAAGTCCTAGCTCATCATTCTTTTTTAAAATATATTATGTTAAGATATTTACCATATCCGTGCTTAACATGGATGCATCCTTGCATCCATTATAAAATAAAGGAAGAATGAAAGACTTGCTAAAAGAAATGCATATACATGCAGACACTTGTATGTATATTTATAAATATTTACTATTGGAGATAGTGTATAAATAAATATATAAGGAAAAATCTAAATATTAATTTAGCTTTGAATTAATTATATTGGTCTCACAGAAAAATGCTGAACTTTTTTTTTTTAGAGTTGCCATATATTTATATTTAAGTGCCTAAATCCCACTGTAACACAGAGTTTGTCTAGTCCCTCCTAGACAAATACACAATAAAATGAATTTTAATGTTTTTCCAGTGAAGTGCTAACTGAAAGAATTTAACTGGAGAAGACACGGATATTAATAATTACATTGCATACACATCTTTGCTTTCTTTTAAAAATATGTAATTGGGCCACAGAAAAAGGAGGGAAAAACATAAAAAGTTGTGTAAACAGAACAAGTCAAGCCATTCAGAGTGAGAATGGTAATGCTTGATCCTGGAAACTCCTTTAGAAATATATTGTCTAATAGCTAGGTATGCCCTTAAACAAAAACCACTGTAAGTACAAAATATGTGTATACTGGGGGAACAGGGTAAAATTATATCTATTAAAAATATAAACAAAGATTAATTCAAACCCAGATAAAATACTAGCATTGAAATATTTCATTTCAAGTAATTAAATTATTTGTATAGTAAGCATAAATAGTAGCCTAGTCCACTATACTGCAAACAGTAAAGATAATATTTGCTTCATATCACACAATAGTAGGATATCTTAATGTGATCTGTGAAACTCAAAATATTAAAGTAAAAGGGGCTGTTGCTGGAAGTAAACAGTTTTCCTTTCCTATCAATATTGTTCATCATTATGAAGCTACTTGTTTACAACCAGAGAGAAGTTCAAACAAGCTTTCCGTTTTATGGAAAGGAAGTTTGGGTTGTTAAATTAACACAGCTATATATGTTAATATTATATAACACAATTTTAGCTTGGATAGCACAATATTAATGTGGATTAGCTGAGCTCCTAGTCCTAGCTTCATGCTTTTTACCTCATGTTTTCCTTAAGCTGAAACTAAGAGTGATAGTTACTAGATCATTTTGGTTTGACTGGTGGAAGGAGGGTGACCTACAGCCATGTTGACAGTATGCTTATTTCTCACATATTTTTTAAAAATGAGGTTTTGTTATCATAGTGCATTGAAATATTGTTTATAGTTGTGTGGTTTGCTTTTTTTCCCCCTCCATGTTATGTATATACTTTTCTTTTTGCCTGATAGTTGAACAACCACACCCAACCATTTTCCTCTGCTCCAGGAAATATGGCTTTTCAATTTGTCAAGGACTCTCTGCAGCATCATTTAAAAATATCAGGAAGTCCATATTGTAAACCATCCTCATTTAAACTTTTTCTATCTTCACAATTTTAAAAGCAGCTTAAAAAAAAAAAAAGGCTCTGATAAATGTTAGCACCTTATCCTTCAATTTTTCTCAATTTTTATGCTGGAGATATTCTCTTGAACCTATCAACAATATAACCAAGAAAGGGAATAATAGAAAGTAGGAAAGTAGGAAGGTTTCTTGCTAAAGAGCAATAGTTAGCACCCACACCCACCCACCCCCCCAAAACAAATTCAGACAAAGAAAAGAAACACCTGAAAGTATTATAATTAGAAGAAGAATATAAAGGAATTTTGCTCATACCTATTCCCAAATTTGCAAATTAATTTAGGACAGATAAATTCTTTAACTACCAAATAAAAACATATTTTTCATGTCCAGCTCCAAAAGACAGAAGTAATACCTTATAGAACACTGTCCTACAAACAAGAAATTGGCCTTTTTTGTGTGTCTTCTACTTTATGTATAAATTTCCCTGATCCCTAAAAGATATTTCAGCTGAGGGAGCACAGCTGAAATACTAAGGCATATACAAAGGACAAAAGCTGCACCATTCAAACCTCTTTTGAACACAGAAGTCTGTATCTGATCCGAAAATATCTTATCTCCTCACTTCTGACTCAGCATTTGATGTGAAGTCTTATACTCACAACTCCACTGCTATTCATCATTACCTTAGGATTATCTCCCTTTACTCTTTGATGATCACTTTACATCTTTATCCCTTGCTGCCTTTCATTTCTGTCCACAGTGAGTTTAGTTCGAGTTTAGTTCTGTTCCCATCTCACCTCAAAATTCACTGAAAATGCTGAAATCCTACCAGCTCCCTCTGCCTTTGTGTTACCCTTGCATCCATCAAGTTCTTTCCCATCCGTCACTTTAGCACCATCTTAATCATACCTTGCCTACAAACAGCAAAATGAAAACATGGGATCTCAGCATATCCTAATCACCCTCAATTTATACAGCACAACAAAAGCTATGAAGGTGCACTGGGATGGACAGGAGGATGGGCTCATTAGGCATACTGGATCTGCATTTTAATGACTGTACATCAGTGTTGTCTGGGCTGTCTACCTCCATGTGTTGGCATGACTGCTCCTGTGATAGCCATACCTCAGTGTTCATCCACTGTTTTTCTTCTCCCAGTTTCCACCATTGTCAAACCATTTCCAGCACCTCTATGCTTTCTTCTGTGCTGTATTTATATTAGTATGTATCTCCACACAACACAAATTCTTGTCCTAGCCTCCTTCACATATCTATTAAAACAGTCCACAGCCTGGCAAACACCTGCCAGAGCTATCATCTGCAAGGTAAGAACATCAGCTACCAGAAGAAGCAGAAGTTGCTGCTTCCATCATTTTCTTTCCCAGGAAAAGGAATTGTGCTGATCCACAATCTCCCAACAAGGTCACTATGGGAAAAAAGGGAAGCTGCTATCCCCTTCAAGCAATGAATTGTAACTGGGAGAAGAGAGACAATTTAAGAAGCCCATGATGAAAAATGGAATGAGCAGGACTGCTTAGATTTCTTTACCAAAGTAACAGGCCTGACCAGCACTGTGCAGCATCATTTCATCTCTTCATTCTCAGATAAAGGAAAACAGCAATTCAAGCCTTCTTTATCCCAAGGAGAAGGATGCCACAACTGTGAGTACCAATTCTATTCAGAGCTCTTCAAGGATTTAACAGCTTCTTGCATAAATGTAGGCAGACAAGGACTTACTGGGCCTATGAGGGTAGTCTTTTGCTTCCACATGCAGCATCAGCAACATCTAGCTATTTAGATCTTTTAAGTTTTCCATTATTCAGTGAGTCCTCCTGAGTTCCAGAAAGGTACATAATAAACACACTTAGCTACTTAAAAATTAGTGGCTTTACAGGAAAGCAACTGTTGGTATTTAGTTTAGTTGGATGTGAAAAGTACCCATGGCACTTGAAGCAACTATTAAGAAAAAAATAGGTGCTTTTTTTGCACAGATGCTAGACTGATGTATCTGGTTCAGTGAACCATTCACCTGGATCAACTAAATGAAAACACCTTCCATCTGAAATTTTACTTCTAAAACTGCACTGCCTGATTCATGCTTTAGTCACATCCTCCTTCTAGATCCTGCTTTTTTCTGAGTTCAGTGGAAGTTTTAGTTAGGAAAAATCAGTTTGTTGAAAGTGAATGACTTTCACTGTCTTTAGTGAAGCCAAAAATATGATTTATACTGGGGAAGGAGAGCTTCATTCTCATTTCTTAGTGCTAGAGGAGTTTTCAACGCAAGTAATCTGCTCTTTCCCTTTGTTTTAAAAATCAGTGATTCAAAGAAAAATTAATGCGATAAGGTGATACATGTAAGTTTGAGAAGGGAAGTAAAACAATGAAAGAGAACACTAGAAATCTAAATTAAGCATATTTTCCCAATGATCAAAGCAACAACAATATTTTCAAAAGTTACAAGGCTAACAGTTGAACCCTTATTTATTATACAAGCCCAATCCTACCTTTCAGTTTTGTAATAAATTTCATATTATCGTAAGATAAAATTCAGCTGAGGAATAGGAGTGATTTTATATTTGTATACCAATTTAAAATTTAACACTTAAAAATCTTTAAGGTGCTGATATCCTTTATTTTAAAGACAACTGGTTTTGCTGGTCAGAAAGAATTACTGTCTTTCTTTTTTTCAGAGCCAAGTTTCTGCATTTTGAGTTTTCCTTGCCAAATGGAAGACGTTTTTAATTCCTTTCCAACTTTTTCACTCCCACATTCTACTGACTGATTTTGGTGTAGAAAACACCCATGGGGTGATTTTGTTTGATATTCTGAGCATATCTGGCACCTCTTTAGTAATGAAACAGTACAGTAAAGCTCTGCCTGCAGGAAGAATTTCTTCAACTGTTATCTAAGTTGCATGGCAAAGATCCAGTCCCAGAGACTTGTGCTGTCATTTGAGAATAACTTTAGTGACACAAAATATCTTGTTAGTTTTCAGTGTCTTGGTAGAAAGTCTACACTAATCTAGGCAAATATTATTTAACTATTAATTATTTAAATTTTACATTTTTAGAATGTCAATATGGCACCTCCACTTGTTAATATTGCCATCTCTTTGGTGATTGAAAAAGAGAGTAATGTTAACATGGAAAACCTAGAGATAATAGCAGAAGGTGGCAAAGATTATGTGACATTTTTATTAAATATGCTACAGTTTTCAGGTCTGTGATTGTTTTCCTTAAATTCAGCTAGAATTCTTAGTTTTACTTATCCCTTTTGTGATGCAAACTTTGTAGTCTTTATATGTCTATCAGATTAGCATCTCTTTTGCAGCTCAGTAGCTTGTGGGGGCTCAAAAAGAAGAAAAAATATTTCCTGTTCTGGGATATAATATACAGCTTTATAAAAAAGTCTATCAATTATCATTAGAGTTTAGCTGGATCACAATGTGCTGCTAGAAAATGATTAGATTTGATATGCATAAAAATAAAATTAGGAAATTTCTCTAGAAGTTCTGCATGATTTTCGTTCCCTAAGATTTTATTATTCAACTGCATTTGATCAAAAGATAGAAACCTCAACAGGCATAAACGTTTATGAAAATCTCAATAGGGACATAAACCTTATATAGCATGAAGTTTTAAACACACATCTGTTTGGAATATATGGAGAAAAGAGAGGGAATATTTAGAAACTTTTAAAATGCTTTTAGAAAATGAGTGCTGCTTCCATCTCAGAATTAATCAAACAGATTTTCCACAGGCTCCTTTCTGTAAAATCTGTGCGTTGGGATGAACAATCCATTTAAATGAGAGGTATAAAATGAAATATTTAAGAAGGAACAGAAGTAGATCATCGTAGTGAAAGTGTTTGGAAGTATGGTGTGTGATTCTGAACCTAGTAAATACACCTTGAAATACTACAAAATTTAAGTCCCTTTGGTTTCCTTACTATAAGGCGTATGATTTAAAGCTGTGACATACCAGGGGCATAATAGTCAATTAAGTAAATAGGAAGTTTCTTTCTTAGAGTTCCTGAATCAGAATCTTGTCATCCAGCCTCTGAGGCTCAGCACCTTCTGTTGCTGATGGCACTAAATGAGCTGATAATTCAGAAGGCTCTTTGTGACAGACCGCTTGTCATTTTGGTTAGGACTCCAAAACCCGCCTCCAGCTATGATGGTAATAACAGAAGTTAGTGGGTGATGAAAAATTTGGTTCAGTTAACCCTTAACTACATATCTATTTTGCCTTTTATCTGTCTTTACATTTTACCAATTAAAGTAGAAATTAGAGGGTAGCTAATTTAATTTAAAATATGTTCTATCACTCTATCTGGATTTTCTTTAGCATTCTTGAAACCTGTTTGCTGATAAACACCTATCAAGTATTTATTATTTAACATTATGGCTCAAATGACTTTTAGCTTGAGCATGAAGTTCTGAAGATTTAAATTTTGTTATCTCACCTCACTCCTTGACATTTATTAACATTTCAAAGCTCTCTCAGGATCTGCTATCCAGTTTGGAGATGACTTTTTTCAGTGCTGAATACCAGCCATGTCAGAAGTAAGAAGAAAAACTTTGCATCTGAAGATTAATAATCCATTTTCTCAATGCAAAGAACAATCAGAGTACTAGAGCCACACTTCTACTGCTAGGGGAAAAAGAACTCTAAAATTTCAACTTGCCAGGTTGTATTTTTGCTATGTGAAAAGAGTCCTTGTCTTCAGTTTCGAAGTGCATTCAGGAAAAAGTGGAAATCAAAGGAGGATGATAAAGAAAAAAAATCATGCAAAACCCCAACAGTGGTAAGTAAATAAATAATTGTACACTTGTGCCTAAAATTAATGTACAGCATACCATGGGGTGGAGCCTCTACTGCTCCTTTTGGATAACTTGCAAATCCTCTAAGGAGTTTATGGTGATTGTTTTTAGACCTGGGTCAGGTATTGTTTGCTAACATGTTAGTTAAGTTGTGCTCATCTACTTCTAAGATTTATGGACTCCCTACATTCCTAAATGCTTTTTAAAGACATTGGTCAGACAGTTCCAACAATTTCCACTACTTCACTTATTTTATAGATCATATATAGATCATGTATAGATCACAGGAACTCCAATATGGAACTCCTGTTGAGACTAGCAAAAGATTGCATAGCTATGGCATCTCGTCAGTATTTAATCATAGAGCATTGTTGGAAAAGTGGGGGAAAATACAGTGATGTATTGTAATGTGACATTCAAGGACACCATCCACAGAACCCTAGAATAGGACCTTTTAGCGAAAATGCAGTATGGAGTCACCTCTAAGGATCTTTCCTTTGTCCTTTTTCATATGCTGATTTCTAAAATAATAGCAAATATTGTGAAGGAGAAAGAGAGAACAAAAGCATAAACCAGATTTTTTCTTTTGTCATAATAATAATGCTTATCTCTATGTCTACTGCTTGGGTAATGTATTGTTTGGGAAGAATTCTGTGCTGGTACAGGCTTTCAATCATAACATGTAAGGTTGATGCTTATGCAAGCCTTCTGCAAGATTATTGATGTTTCATAAAATTCATAAATCCAATAAACATGATATGAGAATATTACAGCATTTTGCCTTTGCTGTTTTCAACAGGAAATGCATTCTAGATTAAAAAAATCTGCAGAAAGCTCAAGTTTGAACAAAAGTCATGAATCTCTCCCCACTCCAAACCATGCATATTGTGGAGTTAAATGCAGACTAATTTGTTAAAATGTGGTGCATATGCTGACATATGCAATCAATTTTCTAATGTGGCATGCTTTCCATCACTTAGTATGCATATCTCCCAGGTACATGGACACTCTATTATGAACAGAGGAGCTTATTTGGCCCCAGACAGCAATAAGCAGTCATCAGCTTGCTGAAAACTGCAAATGTGCCCAAGCTAATGCTGCAAGTATTTGGACTGATATTACACAAAGAAGTTGGACAGAGAAATACAAAGGAAGGCTCTCATCCATTTCCAGAATATTTTATGCTTGGCATTGCAAAACATATTTCAATTTATATGATGATGAACATATATTAAAAAGACTTATCCATTCACTTTCTGAAGGCAGTGTTTTATTCAGGGGGAAAAAACATGCAGCTAAAATGTCACAATGCTTAGGAAACATCTACTCAACCAGATCATGACTAAGGAAACTCCACACTAACTTTATTTGTATTTTGTTCATGGTTTCTGTTTCTTTCAATCCCTCTTAATTAATGTTAAAAGCTGTTAGTCAAAGGTATGTAATGTCTCAAAGCTGAATCTTGATTCAAGATCTTGTATGGGTTGAACCATTTCTGGCTTAAGCACAACAGAAACCAGAGGAAAGATGGGTACTTGTCATTTCCCCAGCCTGCGCCACTTCACGGAGAGTAGGGAAGGAAACAGCCTCAGCTGAAAAACTTCAAGAGTTTTTTTAGACTTCTTAATTCATCAGAAACCAAAGTACTGTAAATAAAGTCCCACTTCTGTAAAAGTGCTTCTTTGCTGCCATCAAAAAGAACATGAGAGGCAGGTTACGGCTGTCTGACATTCTTCTAATTTATTAAAAGGTGATTGCTCATCTGCATTAGTTTTCATGAAACTCTTTCTGAAACTGATCTGGGAGGTTTCAAACTTAGCCTTCCACATGAAAGAGAATGGCCTGTAATGTCGAATTTCCTGCGTGTTCACTCGTCGGAAGAAATAAGTTCAAGAGATGGGACTATGCGATTACACGAATTTATTGTTTAAAACAACAAAACGCATCAGCCGAGGCGTGAGATTTTACAACACCTCCGAATAATGGCGAGTCACAAGACTTAGAGTTACATGGTAATTTATAACTTTCTAATCCAATAGGCACTTAAAACGACACTTTGTTTTAGATATATGACCTATCACCTGTGGCACCTCTCACTGCAATGCAGCTGTGTCTTGACCAATAACTTCTCATGTCACGTACACAGAGATGTCTCTCTTATACCATCTACATTCTTAACTTCAACTATATAAAATCACACTATTATATTTAAAACCCTCTACCAGAACACCCAGTGTACATTTTTACTTACAGGAACACAGGCTTGTAATCCTTTTGCTTAAGATCTATAAATCTCTTTCTATTAAGCCAGACCTAGTTTCTTCCAGGGTTGTAAATCAAAACCTCATTTAATTGCAGGAGTTTCTACTCCTCTGTCTCCCACACTAACCAGTGGGTCAAGGAAAGGGAATCCTCCTTACTCCTCTTCTTTCACTTTCCCTATTGATCTAATGAACATCTGTCTTTAAAAAGAAAGGGAATAATTCTCACAAGAGTAATTTAATGCAAGAACGGTTAGAGTGTTGCACTTGCAGGCAATTAGTTTAGAATTATTTCCATTGAGTTGAATTCACAGCTTCAGGTAACAGCATCTGAGAGACCATCCAGTTGAAGGCAGGCTCTGATAGTGCTTTCTGTCTTTCCATGTTTCAGTTCTGCTATTCCAGTAGAATTTGGAAGCTCCTGCTTCTGTGGGCTGGAAGAAAATCCCTACAGAAGAAGAGATGCTTCACAACATATGCCTTAGATAGCAGATTCCCTTCCTCTCAGCTCAGCCACTCTCACAGATGACTAAGGTCACACAGGTGGCAGTAATCAGTAGCAGTTCTGGAGGAAAAAGACCCTCAGGTGGTGTTGGAAAAGGGAAATGGAGGTCTTGTCTTAGTGCATTATTGCTGCTCCTTCACCAGTAACAACTGATAAGTCATCTTGCAACCAGTGAAAAGGAGAGAAGTTTTCTTTTGTCAACCCCTCCTTATGTGAACTTACACCTTATCTGAATTTACAGTAAGTGCTGACTTACTGGCAGAGGGGATTATAAGGACAAGGGTCTTTTTCTATCAAATAATTTTTCATTTTCACTTATTTTTCAGGGAAAAGTTCAGTATTTATTGTGTTCAAATAGAGCTACCTTGTCACCAAGGTTTTTAGACACCTCAGATTTTAGTGCAGGACAGGTTTTAAACACTTCTGTAGGGTAGTCAGCTTCTGTTGGAAAGCTCAATGTCCAGTATTGTTATTTCAATGAATTTATAGTCAAAACTACTCTCCTCATGAATACTTATTTGTTTTGATCAGGTCAAAACAAACTCAATTACCTGCCTCTGTGATGGATTTCAATAAATCTTTCTTATTTCTTTTTGCTAAAATGGGAAGATGAAGGGAAGAAGGTAACATTGTATCTGAAGTCAGTTTCTAATTCAATTAGAGCTTCATCTTGGCCCCATTGAACTCACTGGGCTTTTTGCCACTAACTAATAACGTTAGAGTCAGACTCATAAGATACAGTTTCTTATTTCTTCCAGATAACCAATTAAAATATTAAATATCTCGGGGTGAATGCTTCCTTCTCATCCACATGTTCTTTGATATTGTGTTATTGCTTTTTCTTCTGTCCTTCAGTAAGTTTTAATTAAGAGTTCCTTTGTGTGTAGATGAAGGGGGGATGTTTTATTTTAAAACTTTTCAGGATATGCTTTAGTTTTGATGGTTTCTAAAGAGAGAAAAAACAGGAACTTTTTTTTCTAGTGGAGGCCTAATCTACCAAATATGCTTGCCTGAGTATGAGTTGGGAAATGAGATGATGAATAAGGGGTATGAGAGCAAACATACACTCTCTCTCCTCTTTTAATTTAAAAAAGAGAAAAAAAGGAAAAGAATGTATTTGATCATTAAAAATCCTAGCTCATCAGACTCTCCAGAGAAAATAAATCTCCTTTATATTTCACAAAATGTCCATTGTGAAAACAAGATTAATATTACTGATAGCTGGATTAATTTCTGAAGTCTCATTAAGTTTATATCCATTCATTCTTTTTAAATCTGTCAGATCAGTTCTTACAACAGGGACAACTGAAAATAAGGCCTTTAGATCCAGTTTGTAGCATTAGTTGCTATGTCTGACAATACAGGTGAAAGGAATGTGATATCAGGGACTACAGATTCAGATAAAAGCTTGAAGCAGGAGATGTGGGCAAAGAGGCACCTCTAAAATGTTCTTGAATTCTGGTATACACTTGTACAAAGAAGGAAGCTATTTGAGTGGTGGAGAGAAGAAGGGAAAGAGAAAGGGAATGAGGAGGCTGAAGGGGGGACCTCATTGCTCTCTACAACTTCTTGAAAGGAGGTTGTAGTGAGGTGGGAGTCAGTCACTTCTGTCATATTTCAGTCTAAAGGATGTGAGGAAATGGCCTTAAGTTGTGCCAGGGAAGGTTCAAATTAGACGTTAGAAAAAAGTTTATCACTGAGAATGGTGGTTAGGTGTTGAAATAAGTTGCCCAGGGAGATTGTGGAGTCACCCTCTCTGGAAGCCTTCAAGAGGAGCCCAGGTTTCTCACTTGGGGATATGGTTTAGGGGTGATTATGGTGGTGTGAGGCTGATAGCTGGACTAGGTGATCTTGAAAGTCACTTACAATATTTATGATTCTGTGTGACTCTGGCTTGATTTTCCTTCAGATTTGTTCTGGTGACCATATACTTGGGTGACAGTGTATGTACCAGTAGTATTGCCTGGCTAATACTTGAAAAAAGGTGTATTATCCTCCATTCAGGCAAATATTTGAAAATCATAACTTTGGTCTAAGCAAAGATTTTGCACTACAGTTATTGACTTGGGCCTTATGTGCAAGGCCAAAAATATTCCAGTTATCTCTCTTCTGTGCAAGTACACACTGCACATTGGTATATGCAAGATGGTAACTGAAGGCCTTTCTAGAGCATCTGAAATTACGGAAAATTTAAATTTTTACTTGGCTTTAATAACAGTAGGGGACTAGAAGGGGAGAAAGTGAAATCCTACCCAATCTACTGATGTAGAGAAGATAAAACATTATTTCTAATGGTGTGTTATGTCATTAAGTCTACTTTTTCATTTTAAAAACCTAAATTACAGGGTGTAGGGTGTTGGAGGCATGACAGCAATTCCCACTCCTTGTAAGAATTAAACTGCTGGCTGCTTACAAGGTTTTCTAATGACAAAACTGTCTTCCAAATACATTATGGCCTTGTTTATTGATTTATCTAGGTCTCTAAGGAATATTACAGACTGATCTGAAATGTCTGTCTCATGTATATTGAAAGACTTAAAACTGCTGAAAACAACTATCTGATGTCTGAATAACTTTGTTTAATTGTTGACTTTAAAACTAGCTTAAAGAATATGTTGGATGTTATCATCATTAACTTTTCCCTCTGAGGAGGGTGCTTGAGTGTTTTCCTGCACATTTTAAGTTCCTTGCTCTAGATGTTGTAAGGACAAGGAAGAATCTTTTTCAATACATTGTGCTGTGAAGCCCTCTCCAGTAAAGCATTTCATCTTGACTAATATTATTTTCTTTTGCCTGAAAATCAATGTACAGTCTTTTCTATGCACTGTACATCCTGGACAGCTTCCAGGGTTTGAAATCTGGCCAGTGTCACTGTAAGACTCTAGGGGCAGGAATGTAATATTTGTTTAGTTAAGTCAAATGGGAACCATAGATCAAGATATTATTTATAATCCAATGGCACAGGTTAATTTTAGTAGCCAAGCTATATATGTGTCAAGCAAGCAGTTGCTAAACCTTGCTTAAAGAGCTTTGATATCTATTGATCTTGCTGATTGTAACCATGCCTTTCATCTGAAAGTGATAAATGGATAAATTGAAAACCATGTGAAAGCAAATTAATGCCTTTTATTTAAACAAATAGATGGGAAACTATTTTGTCTATACTAGCTCCAGACAACAGCATTTAAACTGCATGAATTTTCTCCTTTTTTCACCTGATCCAGGTGGTGGATGTTTTCATTTTCTCTTTAGCCTATGATTTGAATGAAGCAGTGCTGAGTAAAATGAATTTCAGTAAGAATGAAGGGATGGAAAAAAGATACTGAGTTAAACTGAAAGCAGTCCTTGGAGTTGTTCAACAGAGTTGCAATTGGGATAGCTTTTGTCTTACTAAATACTATATTCTAAGGTAAAGTAGTATATCTGGCCAGAATTTTTAGGTGGAGGAGAAAAAGAAATACATGTTAGACTCAAATCAGGTGTTCCTTGATGTTGATCATGACTATGTGAGTTTCAGATGTCATTAAAGTTATCCTGTAGTGCAAGCAAACTTTCCTTTGACAGAAACTGGCAAGATTTGAAAAATTACATGTTTATTTTGCAGCAAAGTAATCAGGTGCTTTTGTCTTTTTTTTTTTTAATTCATCAAGGCAAAGAAAGAGGTACAAACTATATTATTTTGTTATAATATTAAGATAATTTGGAGAGAAATACGTGAGCCCATGGTGATTCATATCATGGATCCAAACATGAGGTTTTTCTGTATATTGGGAGAGTCCTTGGATGAGCAAGTTTTTATTTATACATATGCAAAATAAACCTATTCCTGCCATATTTTGATGAGGAGATTTAAGATCTGCTTCCTTTATCTCTAAAATTAATGAGTATAAGAATTGTCAGCAGGCTTTTAAGTTGTTTAAAACTAAATGTGCGTGGTCAAACAGTATTGCAGAAATGTCTCTGGTAAAAAAGAAGTAAAACTCAAAGTGTGAAACTTTAATGTGTTTCACTGGCTTTGTGGGAGGATGGTGGCAGGTTTGCAAGCATTTATAGATCAATGAATGTGCTGACCTTCCAATAGCAAATACTATTGAAATTACAGCAAACTTCCATTGATTTTTTTAAGTCCTTGAATATAACTTTAGAAATATCTTTATCGTAAGGTACATGGCAATTTGGATGATATTTTTTAGTAGAACAATTAGTAATTGGGTTAGAAAAAATGCTTCAACTTTTGAGCCATTCTTGTCAATATGAATAATCAGGGTAAAATAATGAATAATGCTAATGGCAATTTAATGAAATATGAGTAGTGAATAGCACTAGAGATCTTTTGGAATGGCTGATCTATCCAGTACTTCATCAGAAACACAATTTTTAAACAGTAATATAACAAACTATGTTTGTTTCAGATTTTTATTTTATATAAGACTGATCTTAATACAGATATATTTTATATCTGATTTAATAACACTATACTTATTCTATCCATTTACTGTCTGTCTGTCAAAGTTTGTGCTAGCATAACAATCCCAATTCACATCTGCAGTTTCCGAGAACTTAAAGGTATTATTCCTGTTTGTAATATTTTTCTGCCACTTTTCATTATTTATGAACTGGTGGTGCTTTCTGGTGCAAACTGAGAAAACACTTTGAGAAATGTCACCTGTTTCCTTATCTGTTAATTTAAAAAGAAGTACAACAAAAACCTTATATATTTAACTATGCTATAATCTTTTAATTTGTCCTTCGTAGTCAGGTTCTAGACTGATCTCTCCAAAAGCATCAACATGCATCTGTTCATTGGTCAAACCAGAGTCTACACTGTATTTCTGAAGTGTGTCCTGAACAACATAAATTTCTTTGGCTCCACTTGTTCTTGCTGTTTTCTCATTAGGATGCCTAAGGATTTTCACTGAATTGGTGGGATTGACTATAACCAGGAACTGAAAATGCCTCCATTTAAAGTTTTCTTGTCGCTGAAAAAGACCTTGACTTCACGTTTCAAATTCCAAACGGAATGGCAAGCTAAAGCGAACTTGTTCAGCTGAAATTGCCGAGATCTTAAGTACTCCAGGCTACTGGAAAGACATCCTATCATTAATCCTGCATTAATGAAGAGAATGGACTTAGGGCATGATCCAGAGCCCATTGTAGTCAATGGGAGACTTTTTCCATTGACTTCATCGGGGTTTGGATCAGGCCTTTACTTCCTAAAATGAATAAACTCCCAGCAAAATCTGCGATAAGCAAGTGGCATCCTTTTCTGAGATCTTAGAAGATACCGAAGACGATAATACTCACACTTCACCCATGAATATGGCTGTGTATGTGACTCACTTCTCATGGGGAGCACCGAGTTTATCTTAACAGCAAAGAAAGCCCTTTAAAGTCTAAGCATTACTGGTCAGATTCAGAATATTTGATCTAGAAAGTAGGGATTTATGTCCATGAAATAAATTGTTAAATTGTGAGAAACAAAGCTGATACATTTCTGAGTATTTCTTAGTTTCCAAGGGAAAGGGGATTATTTAAGCTTAAAACTCCCAGAACTCTAGTATGTGAATTCCTGACATTCAGAAGTAAAAAGGAATGATGTCAATAGGGACTTTACTTTCTGTCACAAAAACTGTACTATGATAGTACTAACACAAAATCATCAATTTGTCTATGAGGAGTGATGATTTTCAAGTTTCTATAAAAGAAATGTCAATATGGTACAAAATTGAAGGCAACTAAAGGATTTATTTAAAAAATAGGAAATAGAAGGGAGTTGCAAAGTTCCTGTTTAGTTGTTGTTGTTGCTGTTTTTAGAAAAAAAATAAATCTTCCCCTAACTCTTGAACCCTTGTACTTTCCAAATAAATAGTTCTAATTAGGTCATGTAAATGTCTGAAATCCTGAATGCCTGACAATACAGGCTAAGCAATGGCTTCAGGGCTTTTGGCTTCAGTCTTAATTAGTTACATGACTTCTGACTTGGCCATCTGCAGGACTGTCTCTATGTCTGAGATGCTCAAAATTGCCTTTACAGATAGCACTTTTGTAGCAGAAATCTTTTCATGCCACTGCAGTTGTTTAACATTGATCTGATGAATTATGTCCCAAAATTACCTCTATCTCTATAATCATTATGAAAGAAATAAATATATCAACTCAAAAATACATGTATATATTTGAGCATATAATTTGTTTTTGCCTCTATCCTCACTTGATACAAACTGAGAACCTTAAAACATTGTGATCAGGACCAACAAAAATCTGGAGGTTCAATAGTGACATGGTTGATACAGCCTTTGGACTTCCAGAAATCCTTACTGTAGCAGTGGAGAGGGCTTAGACATTGCCAGTCGTAATTTTCACAGCTCCAAGGCAACTGATTGGCAAAGGGAAGAAGAAAGATCTTGAAAGATTTCTGCCAGATGTTCAGGGACATCCTAAATTCAGACACCCTTGATACATTCTTCTCCTTTTCCTCCTTCTATGTGAAGGTGTTCATGCTTTCCATTTCTTGCCAACAGCCTGAAGTGATTGCTGTCTTGCACTTGTAGAAAATTCTGTCAAAAACTGACATTTTTAAGAGTAATTTGTTCCTCCTTTCCTTGGCATAATGAGATGCATAGAAAGAAAATTTTTGGTTTATGTGGCACCTCTGAAAGAGTTATCTGCAATGTTTAGTTAGCATATTTTTTTTGTCAAAACTAATAAACAAGTAGTATGGGAGAGATTGTTGGTGCTTCTGAGGTAATTACAACCTTTACAGTAATTCCATTAAAACAGTGTCTCCTGGTTGACTGAAAGAGAACTTATATGGAAACAGACCTGCTTGAAAAATGTGTTTGGGAGATATAATTATACAGGGAAACTCCTCAAGAACTCTTATATTTAATACAAATGTCTTTTCCCATTTGAAATTAAATGCATTAATCTTGTTAGTTTACACAAATTTTAGGGGAAATTTATGATCAAAGCATGTATTGTAATTGGGATCATTATTTCACCCTATAATTTGTTTTCTTATAAAAAGTTCTGTGTATTACTAGGTGACTCTTGTCATGGTTCATGTCACCCTTGATTGATGTGATCCTATTTTACCCCATTTTTGCAGTTTAAAATGTTGTATAGGTCAAAATTTCTCTTTGACCACTGAAAAGGCTTACCATTATATTTTCCAAAGTTATATTCTCTAAGTCAGATTGATACGATAGTAGATTATAATTAAATTAAACTGTAAATCCCTATATGTAAATCATAGATATGGTCTTGAGGGTGACTTTGGGCTACTGGTTTTTGAAATTTGCTCTTATATTGTATAGTTTCTTAATAAATGTTAAAGTTGTTCTTTTATTTTATATAGTCTCTTCACTTTGTTTTATTATTTTCTTATTGCTAGTTCTTAGACTTCAGCAATAACACTAATTAAAACTGTTAATATATTTCCTTCTGTAATTAATCTCTTTTCCTAACTTGTACGAGAATGTTTATAATATGCCTCTTTATATTCTTGAAAAAAATCTATAATAACACTGCCAAAATATTTTGGATTTGTTTTCCTTTAAACTCAGGAAATTATTTCTGTCATTTATGTTATTAGATTTTAATTCAGTAAAAATAAGCTAGCAGACTGTGAAGGGCACAAACTATAAACCTTTCAACAGATTTGGCAGGAAAAGTCATGCAAGAAAAGTATGAATGGGGATTTGGAGAATCAGTTGTGTGAGTGAGTGATGTTATGAAATAAGGACTTTATAGATGATGAGTTACATCTTCAGCTTGAAAAAGAATCTGCATGTTTTTTTACAGAGTGTGGCAATTCAAAGTGACCAAATTACAGGGCTGTCACTAGACTTCCTTTTCAGCTGTCTACCTAAGACAAATCCCCTTTTTTCCTTTACTTCTGGTTTGGTTTGGTTTGGTTTGGTTTTTTTTTAAAGAATACAGAAACATGAAATGCAAGAATTCATTCAAGTATGCCACTGTAGTATGGCAAATTGCATATTGTCCTGGTTCAGACAGTGATCTGCAGAAAATTTATGTATTATCTCTAGAAATTTGTATTGTCTACAGACCACCTAAGAGCTGTACTCGAATCTTTGAAGTGATGTTCGTTCTGTAGCTATCTATGAAATGATCACTGTTTCAAATATATTAGGAATATCTTATTGCTAGTTTCTCTTTTCAAAATAATGTGTATGCATTAGCTGAGAACAGAGGTGAAACATTTGAACATTAGAAAGCCATGCTGATGAACAAGCTGGGATAGAAAATGAACTGAAAGCTGTAGGGAACTGAATATCTATATAGGTTTGTCTCATTGATTAAGGTTTATCTACTACAGCAAGTCAAAAGCACAAAGGAAAATAATTCCTCTCATGTACAAAAAGAGAACAAATGGATGCTGATATGGAAATTAGTTACTTAAGTAGCTATTACATACAGGGATATTGAACAAAGCACTGGCGTTTGCAAGTGGTTTTGATTTTTTTATACTGTGTGTAATGATTAAAGTAAAGGTATAAAACAATCCATTAATGTGTTGTGACATCTTTTATAAATACTAGAGAGAGATAATTTTGATTTTGTAGAAGCAATGCATGTTAGAAGAAAAAGCATATCAAGACCTCTTAACCTGACAATTTATACCCAGAAACAGAAAAAACATTTTGATTCACAGTTGAGAGTCTCAAATTGATTTATGTCCTTGGAAATCAGTTTCATTGCTCAGAGCTGATATATTCCAAACTATTAGTATATAGAGAATACTGTGTCTTGAGAACTTGAAAGAAAGTCTCAATTGCCATACTCACCTACACAAAGAAATAATACTGCTCCTCAACTGAGCTGTGGAAATGTGCTACACACAGACATACAGACACTCAAACACCCTCTTCACACACAGTCAAAACCTTTCCTATTCACTGTTTTGATGGCTCAGTTTCAGTACTTCTGCCATATTTTATTTTTGAGGAAAGTTTTTGAAAGAAGATATTCCATGAATTATAAGAACAGCAAATAGAGATATGACTTTGGCACATGTAAGAATAAAGTTTAGGAACAGCTTCTGTTTCTATAGTTTATAATCTGAGAAGCACAGCTGTGTCTGAGAAACACAGGCTCTAAGATGGTCTGCAGATGTTGATTGTTCAGCCTTGAAACCTGCATTATTCAGATCAGAACTACTGTGGATCAACCACCACCTCTTTACTTTGATAGACACACAGACCTGGATGTTTCAACAGTTTCATTGTGTGTAAAACAGCTTCAACAAGTTAATTGTGCAATTTTTTGTGGCTACAGTGGGCATCCCCTGTTTTTTCTCTAGCTATTAAAAGTCTCAAAATGAAATATCTTAATTTTGCTTTCTTCCATATCCTTAATAACTGGTTATAACAAATAAACTCTGGAGCTGAAGTTCAGTATTGTTTTCAAGTCGAGCAAACTACCAAGTGAAGTTGACAATTGTAAATGTCATGCGAATATGGTGTTGAAGAAGGCAAATACTGCAATTACCAATTTAAATTTAAAATTATCTTTTGTCAATATTCAACTGTCACTTAATCTCTCAGATCAAGACTGAAGATGTGATGTTATTGATTTGTTTTTAATAGAGAATAACTTGCCCATACTTTCTCTAGAGTATATTGGGTTGGAAACAAAGATGATGAAGGTTAGTTTAGGTTTTGATGGATAGACTAGAATATTTTCATTTTCATCTCTGAAGCACGAAAATTCTAAACCCCACCCTTCTAAGGGCCAGAAAAGAGAAAGGATTTACCTTAATTAGTTTATTTTGAATCCACTTCAACACACCACACACTGAAAATACAGAGCATAATTTTTTAAGGAGATCTGACAGATGAGTTATCAAACATCTTTTGCTTTGTCTTTCACAACCTTATCAGGTAAAAAGGAGGCAAAGTTTTCAACACAGCTCCTTCATCTTTTCAGGTACTCATCTCTTCGTATGTGTTCTCTTTAAAATTCCGCTGTGAAGTTTATGGCACTCTCTCTTCCAGACTTCTCATTTATTTATTTTCCAGGACTGCCCCAGAAGAAAAACATCAAGATGGATCTGATTTTGCATATTAATTGTCAGAGCACTAACATATAGCATAGGTGTTTCTGTTGTTATAGGAGATAAATTGCATCCTTTTGGCCTGTGGAAATATTGAAAGTATTGTAAGCTTTCATGGTACCAGATGGTTTCTAATTACTAACACCATTGCCTGGAAGATTGTTTTTAGTCACTGACAAACTCATATTATATTTGCATTTAAATGGCTCTCAAATGTACCCAATAGTTTCTCAATACACTGTCAGTAGGGACACAACTCCAATTCTATACAGTACCTTCACTGAAGCAGCTGCTGGCCAGATGCCTGTACATAAATTGAAAACATTGTGTCTCTAGTGATGTCTGGTTACCTTTTACTTCTTTCTTCAGAACAGGGCTTTGCTACCTCCACCAATAAACAAACCTCTGTCTTTAACATGACAACCTCTTACATTTCTTTCATTATAATTTTCCCTGGGCTAAGAGAGTCTTCCCTAATGAAGTGAATTACTTCCAAGTACTACAGGCACTGTGCCTAAAAATCTACTTAAAACAAAGAAAAAAAAATCCTTTATTTCAGTAGAGCTTTTATCACAGTACTGCCAAAGCAGAGTCATTATTGCATTTTGTCTAAAGTTGACTGAACTATGGTTCAAAAATGAATTCTAATCAGTGCAGGTTGACTTCATAGAATAGATTGCACAAAACTGCACTTTATAGGTGTTTGTGTCACTGTGTTGTGTTGTTGTGAAACCTGCTCAAGCAAAAATTTTTTTGGAGAATATGTGTAACATTAAAAAAAAAAAAAGATATTTTAAACATTAGATAACAGCTGTGTTCTCCTCAATCTTGTATACTGCTGATCACTGACACAAGGAAAATTTTCTTTGAATATTGTTACAAGGTTTATGGTCTGAAGTTGACTATTCTAAGTTTAGACATAATTTTTTTCTGATTTCTATAATTTAATGAATGTGATAGTGTTTTTACATGACTCTATGATATTCATGCAACAACAATCCTTAAAACTTTTCCAAATATAGAAGTTTTATCTGTTTACAAATTTACTGTAAGGGTTTTTTTAAAGTATTTAATTTTATCATGAGAATTTATAAAGATGAGAAAAATTTTAAGTCTTTATTGTTCCATTATCCAAGATAATGACATGTCCTATTAATTTCTGAAAACTCTTTCTTTTAATTTCTGTTTCAGTCACTGATCATGTATCTGTCTATTCTTGTTATAATTGGCTTACATATTGTTGTTGTTAAATAAGTATATTGTCAGCAAACTGTGGTGTCATATTATCATCATCTCAAATGCAATGGCAAGACAAGTGCTATGAACAGTTTTCATGAACTGCAGAGGAGGTGAGCATGTTCTGATGTTAAAGGAATTTTAAGATGGGCAACTAGTTATTTGCACATATTTTATTGTTATTCCATACACTTTTTTTTAGTTTAGGCTTTTAGCCCACAGAATGGGGAGCTTTTCTGAGACACACTCTCAGTTTTGTTGAAGTCAATGCTAAAAGGCTCACGAAGCTCAGATTTCATCCCAGGTATTTACATTCACTGCAGATGGAAAGGTAAAAGGTACTGACAGCTCTTCTATATTGCTCTGTTTGTTTTGAGGGTAGGGGTTTGAAATTAGCCAAATATGAATGCAGACAGCTGGGACAGGACTGTTGTTATGAGTGTATGAGAATGAATCATATTCTGGATCAGGAAAACCAGCTACCAGAATTCCCACCACCCGTACCTTTAAAAGAAATTCATACTTTGCAGTGGCACATTATTGTTGTATGGTTGGTGGCAGCAGTCCTACAGCTGTCAGTTCACATGACAAAGGATGGAGGCCCAATAACAGCTGACAGTGATGGGATTTTTTTCTCTAGCTTCAGTATGATTCTGGAATGAAACACTGGTCCTGCGTATGGTTTATCTGTATCTGGTTTTGCTCAGCATCCATTGCAGCCAGCAGGAAGGCATAAGCTTCTCTAGAGAGTGATTCACTCCATCCAAAGGCAGGGGTAAAGATGTGGAGGGTGATTCACCTAAACCATCCACCTAAACTATTTCCTTCCATCCACTTGGAGAGGAATGAAAAACCTGACTAATATGGACAAGTCAAATAACCAGATCTCTAATAAATCGCTAAAACAGGATCTTCAAAATATCATGTTAAAAAGATCTTGACATGTGTAAATATAACAGACAAAAATAAGTTTAAATTTAGTTTTAAGGCAAACAGTCAAATTTTGCTCAAATTTTCCAGATGAACAGGAGAGAATGATGAAAATAGTTTTCCTTGTTAAGTCTTGGCTCCTATGTAAGGTGCTTCCTACAGTGCAGGCTGTTTTCTCTTCCCGTAACATTTTTAAAACCATCTGTATAAACAGGAGCTGTCAAGGGCAAAACTCCACTGGTGTCTACCAGACAAGCTGGGCAGGCATATGCTCTATAATGCTGGGGGGATATAAATGCAGCATTATCCCTCCTGCTGTCTGTGCATCCAACACACCTCAGAATGTACATAAAATCATGGTTTACTCAACATGTCAGTATGACTTGCTTGGTTCTAATAAAAAAAAATTTTCTTATCCATACTGTGATGGTTGCATTTAGGGGAATGCACTTCTGTAGCAATGCTGTAGTAAAAAATATTTGTAACCAATCCTGACTAAAGGCTACGTCTAGTTTCCAGTGCTGTTACAAAGACCCTGCCCAGAGAAAGGAGAGGACATTCTTGTAGGAAAGTATGTTATGATGAGTAAATAGAGAAAAGAAAAGCTACTGTAGACATCAGATCCAGGTCCTGCATCAGGAAAATATCTCTGTCCAGTAATTTAAATCCAACATACACCTTTCATCGGCAGGCACCCTTAGCAGGGCTTGATGCGGGGCTTGGAGGCATCCAGATGAGTGGAGCAGCTCTTCTCTTTGGAACTCACAAAAGAACTCACAAAAGAGCAAAGAAGAGCAAAGAAGAGCATTCACTGGGGTTGCTCTGCTGAAAGAGAGCAAAAATTAACCAATCCTTTCCACACATTAGGCTCGTGTCCTGGTGAGGGACATCTTCATTTGCATTCTGTCCAATGTCAAGTGTGAAGAAGTGTGTGGAAGGTGATGGACCTAAAGTATTTCCTTCCCTCCACATGGAGGGGAATGCGAAACATGATAAATATACACAAATCAAATAATTGGATCTCTAATAAATATTCTAAATGGGCTGTTCTAAGAGTTTTTAAAGGAATATTTACCTCTGTACTTTTTGACCTTATAAAATCTGTTGATTTCCTCTAGACTGTTACTTCTGGTCACATCAGACCAATTTACATGAATTCAACAGTTGTGTCCTAGGTTACAGTGTAAGATGTAACCCAAAGTATGTATTCTATTATCATCTTCACAAGCTGTTAAAGAAGGTGGGACAGTGTTTGTTATCTCCTACTATGACTCATCCCTGATAATTCCCTCCATGGAGCTATCTCTGTTTAATGGGCCATCAAGAACCCACCGTGTGACTCATAAAATTACATCAACCCATTGTGAGATGCTCTGCCCAGGGGGAGGAACCAAGCATTCCCAACTGGATATAATCCGGTGTTTGGAACAGCACAAGCAGCCCTTACCTGCTGGATTCTTAGAGGACAAGAGCTGCCACTGGACCCTCAGGTGAAGACCAGACCCCTCTACAGGATCACCGCTTCAACAGAACCACTTCATCTGGTCTGCTACCACCACCCTGACTAACAGGGTGTCAGGTTGTATCCTGACTCTGTCAGTGTTCTTGCACTATTGCATTTATTTTAATTTTCCTATTAAATTATAATTCTGACTTGTGATCTACCACTGGTTTGTTTTCAAACTAGCACAAATTGTCACACAACACTCCACTTAGGCATGAACACTTCAGATTTTGAGAACTGTAAAACATATCTGGGAAAAAACCCCCAAACTTCTGAAAAGTCTTTACCAAAACTAAGTCCTGACCTACTTAAATCTGAGTAGCATGAACAAAAACAAAAATTTCCCATTTTGGGAGAGTTTGGTTGCTTAGTTGTGTTTTTGTTGTTTCCTGCTTATTTGATTTATTTACTTTCCCAGATGGTTGTTTCATCCCACACACTCCGAGCCATTATTTTATAAATTTTTAGAGTTTTGACATTTAACTGGTCAGGAACAGCAACACACCGAATGCTAACAGAACCTCCACAGAATTTTTAGCTTAATAATAATTATCTTAAGCTTAGAAATAAGAAAAGTAATTTGTATTTAAAGCTGAAAAGAAATAAAAAGTTCATGGAAGAGAATGGTTGTTATCTCAGCTTTAAATACAACCTTTATTAATGACAGACAAAATGAGGGCTAAGGCTCATGTCTTCCTCACTACAAACATCTACAAACATCTGCTTTTGATACCTTTATATATATTTCTTTCTCATACAGAAAAAATATTACAGAATATATTTCTAGATTTTTATGAAATGGATGAATACACGGCAAATATTTTTGAGGTTTCATATGTTTTTCAAATAACATGACTCTGGCTGTTATTATATATTTGATTTATAGATCCCTAAGATAGTTTGTGGCAATTTTTTGCCTCTGATCCACAGCAGAAAATGCAAGGATTTGCAAATCCTGAGCAACTAACTGGGTAGAGTTTGACTTGAAGATTAAAAGCAGTAATAAGACAATCCTTGGCACTACTTGGAGTTGATATTAAATTAAATCAAGGAAATGCAGTATGCTCAGTACTCCTGAATATGAGTATGGGAGGAGGTCAAAATTGCTCTGTACAAAATAGCTACAAGAAGTATTTTGTTATTTTAAATCAAACTAGTAAAGCAGTGCTATCAGTAGAATCTATTAATTTCAATGTTATTATGTCAGCCTACCTGAACTTGTTTTTGTCTTTTTTTTTTTTTTTTTAATTAATTAGTCAACTCTTTCTAAATTTTGGGAAATTCTGCTAACTAGTGGAACAATATCACATTTTTTCTTTGATGAAGAAAGGACTATGTCTCTATATGAAGTATAAAAGTGTATTACTGGTGTATAAATTAACCAACAAGCAGACCACAGTCTAATCCATTTATTCATTCAAGTACCATTGACTTCTGGACTTGTTTTGCATCAGAAACATTTGCTACTGTCTTATATAATTAAAATAATAAATCTTTTTGCTTTATAGCATTGTTCAGTAAATCCAAAGCCTCTTTCAGAGCTGAAGGATGATTTTATTTGCTTTAAGGAATCACTTCCCAGCAGAATTTAATATGTATATGTGTGCATACGTATTTAAGGCAGTTTGTTACAGAATCTCTCTGTTGCCTTTGTCATGACTACTGCTTTAGTGAGATACATGTCTGGGTCCAGCACTGTGGCTGGGAGAGAAGACCAAGGAAACCTTGTGTGAATCTGATAACTGGATTTATGGAAAGCTCTCTCAGTATGATTTTAAAAGCTTATTGAGCAAATGAATATTCACTTGCACTTAGTAAATTGTATCTGAGTAATACTGAAATTTTAAATCCTCCACAGTTATCAGGCAAAGAAATGGATTTAGATCTCAAAAACCATGAGCAAATTTTTTGTCATATAAAGCAACAAGAATCTATATACTTGAATTTGATTCCTGAAAGGAATCTATATACCTGAATTTAAACATGGAGTCTAAGTAATGTTAATAGAATTCTGGGCAGGTTGTTTTCCTTTAAAGTTAGTTATCAATTTTCCTTTTGATTCAGTGTGATCATCTACAGTAATAAAAACCTGAAAGGAGTTAACAGAGTATGGCCACTGTCATTACTGATGACAGGATTTAAGATGTGACATTTGTGCATCAATATATCTCCCTGTTGTTAATTATATGAAGCTATTGTCTCTATGACTGCCTTTCCGTGGATATGGAGCTATAACATGCAATGCTGACCTACGTTATTGAAAACCATTTTATTACTTTTCTCGTTACACCTCCTACCGAGGATATTAAGTTAGTCCTTGCCATCCGAAAATAAACTATTTTATTAGTGGTGGAACTGCCAAGGACATTACAGGGCTCCCTGGAATTCTGTCAAGGAAATGTCTATTTGATCAATACTGTAGAAGTAGAAAGCTCTATGAAAATAAGACAAAGCAGGACAAAGCACACTTGCCACATCAAAAGAGAAAACTGGAGTTTCAAGAACAGTTCTATTGAGATAAAAATCTTCATATATGTAAATTTACAGTTTAGATTCAGCATTCAAAATGCAGGGTATGTGTAAGGTAGATGAAATTAAATAAATTTGTGTGCACTAGACTTTCACAAACCTCCTAACACCCTACTCCCAGAGGAATAAATTCAAGTGCCACATGTCAATCTACTACTACCACCATTGGCCTAATTTATCAATTTACACCCATACTTTCAAACAAGTTTAAATAAACAACAACAGAAAATACTATAACAGGAAATATTATAAAGGGAATCAAAGGCGCCAGATCAGACTACACAGTTTCTGGATTCTGTGAGATGATCTTGCCACTTGTTTCTGACAATTTTGATAGCAATTTTGTGCTCAATTGACCCAAACAGATAGCTTACACCTATTATTGACCAATGTTCAGCATTGTGCAGAGAAGTAATTGGGCCAGAAGTTAGTATAGCTCTATTTAACTAGAGTATAATTCATCATGGCTGAGTAATACACAGGGACATTGAATTAAAACCTGTGGTGATTTATAAATTGCATGTTTTCAATGAAATATGAAAACTCTTTAAAAAATAATTGTCTTCAATTAAGTGATCTTTTTTATGTTCTATTATTTCAGATTAGTGAAGATAAAAAGAATCTAGTTTGTGTTCTAGATGGATCAACAAAAGTAGCAAAAGCTTCTCACCAAAAGGCCAAATACTAATAGAAAAATTTTAAAGGATTTTGGAGACTTGTTCTCTGTCAAGGAACACTTTTGTCTGTTTTCTTGAACCATGCCTGATGAGAAAGAACATTTCACAGATATTAGAAGCAATGAGATACCATTTAGCAGAAAGGAAACATGGCTATTGTTACTGACAATAGTATAAATAAAATTCCTAAATCATAACCTTGATCATCCAAAGAATCGAAAATGCATATTATATAGAGGGTGTATAATGTTCAGTTTTAAAATGAGGAAGCTGTAAGAGAGATTCACTCCTCTATAATTCAATGTTGAGCTTGTGAAAGCGCAGCTGTTATGTTGATTGGCTGGGCTGTTAATCGTGTGCCATGTGCCAGTACATAAGCATTTACAGTGCCAAGACCCATGCTATAACTAACCTTATTGTAGTATCATATGTCGAGCAAAAAATGAAGAAGTGCTATTTGGATTTTTCTGGACACCTTTGTTAAAGTATCTGTCACAGGGTCTCTTCTAAAGAGATAAATGTAGACATAGATATAGATAGCTAGAGATAGATAAATACACATATGTGTGATGACATTTTCATACCACTTCTCATGTTGCTCTGTACAGATATAATTATTTCCCCCAAGATGGAAGGGGTTAAATGGCATGAAACTGTCACTCTATGTGTGCTTTGGATGGGAAATGCTTCTCCCATCATCATGTGGGCCAGAGAAATAAGCTTGCATTTGCCTGGCATGGGGTTTGTTAAAAATCTTTTGCTGCCTTATCTTTTGAGAACAGCTGGCTGGTAAAAGTTGCATATTGAATTTATTGAGCTCATTCATATTTCAAAACATGTTTATATCTGTCAGTGAGCAGTTTTATAACATCCCTCTTATATTTTACATCAACAGCATTAACTACAATTCATGTTTTTCATTTGCTATTAAAAGTAACAGATGGTACACTAAGCTGTTTTTTCTACAACATAAAGCATCCACTCAGTTGACATTAAAATGTGTTTCTGCTCTGAAAAGTGGCTTTCATAAAATACACTTTGTGGAAGTCACATTTATAATTTCTTGATGAGTCTTGGATGAAATAAAATCTTCTTTATAACTAATACATTGGATTTTGCAACTGCTTGCAAATTAGGGTGGTTTGTAAGAATAAACCTGGTTTTAATGGTACCAGAATCCGTAAAGAAAAAAGGATTTGCAGTGAGGATTTATGTACCACTTTTGTTCATGTTATGCAGTTGGGCACAGATTCTAGCTCAGTCCCCAGACCTACACTAGCTTTACCAAAAAAAGGCACACCAAAATAAAAATATGCAAACCAGAATATGACTAAATTTCCTCTTAGACCAGCCACCTAAACTCTAGAAGTACTTTTGACAGCTTAATCAAGTCTACTCCAGCCCACAGGTGGAACTGCTGTCACACTGTCTGTCACTCAGAAAGTACCGTGGGCTGCTGGTATTTGCTTAGGAGGTATCTAATACTTAGGCAGATCATGTGTCTTTGACTAATCTGGAAGGTGAAGCTTCCTTGTGCCAAGATAATACAGATTATTATGAAAAACTCTTGTCTCTCATTGTTGCCTATGTCAGGATTATTTTCTAAGGCTTCTATTTTGATTGGGCAGCTTTGATTAATCTCTTATTGCAAAGTAACAGGAGTTTCTGAGAGATGCTATCTTACAGCTCTTTCTGTTTTCCTAACTCTTTTTCTCGAATAGCATGGAGGTATAGTTACTTGTTTTTTTAAACTTTGAAGATCCCAAATAAAAGCATAAGAGAGAGGGATAAAAAGAATCCTTTAAGTACAAGTCAGGAAACACTGAAAAAGTGCTGCGCTATTTGGTGTTTTACAAAGGATAACAGAGACACCTAATGGCAAAGAAAAGGAACTTTTTTAACCACAATCACAAACAAAACGCTCCTTTCAGGGAAATCCAAGGTAATGTGAGATATGTGCCAAAGGAAATTTTCCTTTTGATATTGTAGTCTGGATGTAATATAGATGAATGCAGAAAGGACAAGAATTTATGTACTGGAAAATAGATGGTGACAGTTGTTACCTGATCGTTCATTTCATTAAAAGTTCTCACCTCCAAGCAATTAATTCTAATTGTAGAATTCTTTTCTTGTCCTCTATACAAATATCACTGCAATAGTACTTGGTTAATGGTGAGAGAAATATGTTTTTGATTTATTTCAAGAAAATTCAATCAAAATATAGTGCTTTATCACAACTTCAACTTCATTGAATAGGATTGATACAAGCCAAGACAGTCAAAAGATGTAAAGGATCATATTCTGAGGGTTTTCTTAAAAAGAAAAGTAAAATGTTGAAAGGGAATCACCCATTTTCTCGGTCTTCTTTGTAAAGCTGTCATGCAAATGGAAATCAACTGACAACTAAAATTCAGGTTTCACCTGTCCATTAGAAGACAAAGGGTGAAATTCAAGCAAGGACATCAGGTTCACAAATAAAGTGGATATAGATAGTACGTGAAACTCGACATAGTTGGAATAGCTGCCTCGCTGAGAAAATGCTTCTCTTCTGGCATCAACAGAAAGCACACCAAAATCACAGTGATACAATTGAGGTGAAATGTTGAAATGATGTGATTTCTGGGTACAATAAAGAGAATGGGAATAGGCAAAGACTAATAGTCTACAATCTTTATAATAATCCAGTGGAATTATAGACTTGAATAAAATATGCTGGACTTTTGCATTATAAAATAAAGGAGTCCATGGACAGTCTCCATTCTGTTTAAGTTATTGAATTGCAAAAGAGAAGAAAAACACATGATCAGCTGCTGCTGCTTCCTCAGCAGCCTTACAATGTCTCCTCCTTACAATGAACTTCAAGTCTCCAGGTCGCCAAGATAAAGTTTATATCTAATTTATACAGTGTCATCAAGTCCTATGGTGTTTATCACATGGAAACACTCGAGTCAAGAGGCAATCAGTGCTTCAAATAAAACTTTGAACAGGGAGCCTTGCATGGACAGATCCTAAAACTTTTTTGGTTTCAGGCACAGGAATCTGTGTGAAGTAAACACACCTAAACCCAGAGGTGTGTATTGACTCAATCCTAACCTCATTCCCTAGCTTTAATCATAGCCGTGCAGCCCCCACCAGACCAACACAAAGCTGGCTGGCCCTTCAGATTCTTGCCTTCAATGCATACTAGTGTCCATCCTATAAGTTGCTATAGCTAAAAATTATCAGATGTCTGGAACAAAGAGATCAAAAAATCAAACCTCTTTTCATATGTAACATATGGTGGAAAGAGATTGAGCTAGGCTGGGCTTATTGTATCTTTCCATGAAACTAAACAAGAGGTTTCATAGGTTTTGAGGGGAAGGTAAAATAGTTGGATTGACCTGGTAGATCTTCCAGAAAATGGCTTTTTCACCTCTATTCCTTAAAAACACCAAAACTTAAATGCAACAAAGGATTCCCATGTCCAAAGACCCACAGGGGAGAGAGACTGAGCAAGTGTTATGCATGACATACAATACCTTATGTTTAAATATTTGCATTAACTTTAGATTGTTCTAGATCTGTCAGCTGGGCAAAAAGTTCCTTTATTCACATATGTGCAAAAAAGAATTACAGGTTTCATCTAAAAATGATTTCATGTTTTCTTTATGTGTGGATTGTTATATTTTTGATCCTCATCTTCTCTATACTCAAAATTAAATTCAGTAGATAATTGCTGACATAATGGACAAGAGTAATTCTAAATGACTATTGTAACTACAGCTGAGATCTGCATTCAACATAAATAGTATATGCACTCCTGAAGAAAATGTGAAATAGAAAGTAAAATCAAATATGATGAACAGTACACTAAATTTTCCTTACTAGATGAAGCAAAATAGACATATATATTCATAGAGGGGAATGAGGGAGGAAAGACCTGAGGACAGCTGACAGACATTAGCAAAGAATATTACCAACCTTGAAAGTCTTAGCTGGCAGTTCCAGAATTCTCCCTCTCAACTTAATTGACTCTAAAGACGTCATACTGCATGAAGAGACTTTAAAATTCATGTTCTGAGGCAATTTCAAACTACTGCTGTGGTAAGCTGCAGTGCAGAACATGTGAAAACTTCCCAGAATGAAATACATTGATGTAAATAGAAAATGAATATTGCATAGTATTTAATGATGCCAGAGATTAAATTATATTGTAAATATTTAAATGAAGAGCAATTATTTTTTAGATTTAGTTTTAATTAGAATTAGGGAATTTTTAGAAATATGATCATCCTTAAACTGTTCAATCAGTAGCTGAATTACTACCTTGCTAAATAAATAGGTTTTTTTCCAATTCCCCCTTGTCCTGAGGTGGAAGGCAACAAGATTAAAATCTCAGCCTTAAATTCTGTATTTTTAACCACCACGGAGGCTAACATAATCTTTGCAAATAAAATTTGGAGAGCTTACTGGTGACAGAGGGGGTTTAGGGTAAATGAAGACATTCACATTCTATCATCAGGTAAAGAAGAGGATGTTATTTCTTTTCCACCATTAGAAATTATTCATGAAACATTTTTCAAGTGTACTTGATCCATATGAAAGTAGTGCTGACTTTATCAGAACTTGTTGTTTTGTGCAACCTTGTTGGTGCTCCTTTACTGGAACTTCCAATTTTGGCTCATTTTGCGTCAGATTGGGTGTCACTACTGGAAGAGAGAATCAAGACGAAACTGAGGAATACCCCCAGCTCCCAGAAGTAATAAATAATGAGGAGTGAAGTCAAAACCCTGAACTTTGCAGGAGCAAGCTTCCAGCTGTTCAAGGAGTTGGTGAATGAGATCCTCTGTGAAACTGTCCTTAAGGACGAAGGGGCTGATGAGAGCTGGCAGCGCTTTAAGGCCACTTTGCTTAGAGCACGAGAGCTCTATGTCATGGTGTGTAGGAAATGGAGCAAGGCAGGCCTGAAACTGTCATGGCTGAGCAAGGATCGATTCCTCAAAATGAGCAGTAAGAAAGAAATGCACAGACAGTGGAATCAGAAAGACATGTCCTGGGCAGAGTACAGGGATATGTTTTGAATATGTAGGGATGGGGTTAGGAAAGTCAAGACAAAGCTGGAAAAAGACTTGGCAAGTGACATGAAGAATTAAAAAAAGGGATTCTATAAGTACATAGTTCAGAAAGGAAAGGCCAAGGACAATGTACCTCCCTGTGAAACAAGAAGGGTAAACTGGTGGCAACTGATATGAACACTGAAGCACTCAAGGAGTTTTTTGCGTCAGTCTTCACTGGCAGTCAGACTTCCTACTTCTCTCAAGTCCCTGATGCTCTGCGTGTGTGTGGGGGGAATTAAGTCCCTACCACTATAAGCAAATCGCAGGTTCAGGATCACTTGATGGTGTTAAACAGCCACAAGCCTATGGAACCTGATGAGATGCACCCCAGGATCCTGACGGAACCTGCTGATGGTATTGCCAAACCACTCTCCATCATATTTGGAATGCCATGGTGGTCAGTTGAAGTCCCTTGTGACTGGAAAAAGGGAAACATTGCTTCTACTTTTAAAAAGGAGAAGAAAGGAAGATTTGAAGAACTACAGAATGGTGAACTTTACCTCTGTGCCTTGGAAGACAACAGAGCAGATCCTTCTATACGACATGCCAAGGCATGTGAAACACAAGGAGGTGATGAGAGTCAGGCAGCAAGGCTTTTCTAAGGACAAATTGTACCTGACAAATCTGGCTGCTTCTGACAAAGTGATGGCAATGTGGCGCAGGCCGCTGCGACTGGGAAAGGAACAGCGCTGCACCTCCCTGAGTGTCCTCTGTAGGTCTTGAAACCTCTGGGGTTCCAACCTAGGGTTAAAGATCCTCAGGAGAGGCTGCCAGGCCACCACACACATGCTCGCTATTCCCAGAGCGATGTTAGGCAGGATCACAGGCGTTTGAATTCCTAGCGCACTGACCAAAAGTGAAGAGATTGAGAGGCATCCTTTGTGTGGGTTCCGAACGCTTTCATTCCTCAGAGGGTCCAGGAACAAAAGACGTTTACAAGGGAGGGTCCAAGGGTTTTATAGGGATACAGTCCACCAATCAGGTTCGGACAAAGGGGAGGAGAGAATGCAAACTGACTAATCAGGGAGAAGGTGGGAGGGAGCAGGGAGAGAGGGACCAATGGAATATCGAAGAATGAAGAACTTTCTAGAACATATACATATTCAACAGGGTGATACATATTAAAGATATATACATAAAACGGGGAGGGGAAATGATTACATAACAGGACAAGGGATTGTGGGTGCCCATCATAACTTTGGAGGAGAGTTTAAATCTCCGAACCAGCCCACCAGATACTCAGGGCTGCATTCTGTCCCTGTGGCTCGCCTGCCACTTGAGTGGCAGCAGCAACCGCCACGACAGCAGTGGTTTGAAAGACAAGGCCAACAAATTTCATCTTTCTAGACTTCTGTAAGGCCTTTGGTATGGTCCCACATCACATCGTTATCTCCATATTGGAAAGACAGGGTTTTGATAGATGGACTATTCAGTGAATAGAAAGAAATTGGCTGGATGAACATAGCCAGAGAATTGTGGTCAATGACTCCATGTCCAGGTGAAGGCTAGTGATGAGTTGTGTCCCTCAGGGCTCTGTCTTGGGCCCAGTGCTCTTCAATACCTTCTTCAATGACATTGACAGTGGGATCAAGTGCACACCCAGCAAGTTTGCAAATAGTGTGAAGCGGAGTGAGCAGTGCAGTTGACACAACAGAAAGATGGGATGCCATCTGCGCACCTGGATGAGCTTAAGAAGTGGGCCCATGAGATTTCCATGAAATACATCCAAGTGCAAGGTGCTGGACTCAGGTAGCAGCAATCCCAGAACTGAGTACAGACCGGGAGAAGAACTTATTGAAAGAATTCCTGCAGAGAAGGATTTGGGGGTTCTTGTGGATGAACAACTGGACATGAACCAACTGTGCACTCACAGCCCAGCAGGCCAAGTACATCTGAGCATAAGAAAAAATGTGGCCAGCAGGTCAAGAGAGGTGATTCTGCCCCTTTACTTAGCCATCATGAGACCCCCACCTGGAGCACTGCGTCCAGCTCTGGGGTCCCCAGCACATGAAAGATACGGACCTGTTAGAGAGAGTCCAGAGGAGGCCAAGAAGATCAGATGGATGCAGCACCTCTGCTGTGAAGCCAAGCTGAGACAGCAAGGCTTGTTAAGCCTAGAGAAGGCTTTGGGGAGACCTCATTGCTGCCTTCCAGTACCTTAAGGCAGCTTATGCAAAGGAGGGAGAGTGACTTTTTATACAGGCAGATTGTGATAAGAAAAGAGTGTCAGAGACTGGAAAAGGTGATCTGTTTAGAGACATCTTGGGGGCTTGGAATGTGTGGTAGGAGGTGGGTCAGGCCTTGCTCTGGTGAGGTAGTGCCCTGTCCCCCATATCTCCCAGCCCTTCAGTGTCTGTCAATCATGGCACCCCAGAGGCAGCCTCCCAGTGTTGCCTGACCCAGCTCCTGAGGGGCTGAATGACCAGAAGGCCCAGGATGGGTCAAGAGTTTAAGAAGGCTGACCATGAGGCAAGCACATTGTTCTTTCGCCCTACCTTCATCTTGGTGTTTTCTATCTGTTGTATCACTGGAACCCAGGAGTTGGTAGCTATGTCTGCTTTTCTACATCTTTCCTGTCTTTCTGTTTGTCTCCCTTTCTTCTTCTTCTAACACTCTTTCCATGTAACATAACATCAAATGGGTTTAAAGGTTTCTATGCTGAATGGTCTAAGTCTATCCTGTGTCATACTAAATCATTTGCCAAAGTTCCTTGATTTTCCATAGTTTGCCAGTAAACTTTTGTGTGATATTTACCTCTTGAGAATATCTCCTCAGTATTCCTCCTTTGCATCTACCCAGAGCAAAAGAACCTTGGTTTAGCCCTGGATTAAGTGGCCGGAGTGTAACAAAGGGGCAATGATATTAAAAAATGTATGCTTAGATTAGATATTAGGATGAAATTCTTTAATCAGAAGGTGGTGAAGCACAGGAACGATTTGTCTGAAGAAGTTGTGGATGTCTCATCCCTGGAAATCTTCAAGGTCAGGTTGGATGAGGTCCTGAGCAAACTGATCTAGTGAATGGCATCCCTGCCCATGGCAGGGTGATTGGAACTAGATATTATGCTAATAAAATAAGAACAGGATAATGAGAAGTAAAATAAAACTTTAAAAACACCTTCCCTCCATCCCTCCCTCCTTCCCAAGGTCTACCTCCTCCACCAGTGGGACAGGGAGATGAGATGGGGGTTATGGTCAGTGATCACGTGTTGTTTCTCCTGCTGCTCAAGAAGAGGAGTCATTCCCCTGCTTCACTATGAGGTCCCTCTCAAGGGAGACAGTTCTCCATGAACTTCTCCGATGTGAGTCCATCTCACAAGCAACAGATCTCTGCAAACTGCTGCAAAATGAGTCCATCCCACAGTCCTTCCCTCAAACTTCTGCAGCATGGGTCACCCTCCCATGGGGTGCAGTCCTTCAAGGACAGGCTGTTCCAGTGGGGGCTCCTCTTTCCATGGGCCTCCCACAGGTTCACAGCCTCCTCTCAGGCACCCACCTGCTCAGGAGTGGGTCTTCTCCATGGGCTATGGGTGGATCTCTGCATCCCCATGGACTTCCATGGGCTGCAGAGACACAGCTGCTTCAACATGGCCTTCACCATGGGCTGCAGAGGAATCCTAGCTCCAGTGTCAGCAGCACCTCCTCCCCCTCCTTCTCCACTGACCTTGGTGTCTGCAGAGTTATTCCTCTTACATGTTCCCACCCTGCTCTTCTCTGGCTGCAATTATGGCTGTGCAATAATTTTATTTTTTTTCTTCTTAAATATATTATCAACATTTCTAATTATCATTTCATCAATTAAATGATCATTTAATTTCATAATTATTTTTTAGTTACCATCATTTGTAATTGGCCCAGCCTTGACGAGCAGCAGGTCTGCCTTCGGACCAGCCAGGGATTCTCTCTGCTGGACATGAAGGAAGCTTCTAGCAGCTCCTCACAGAAGCCTATAACCCTGACACAACCAAAGGTTGGCTGTGCAAACCCAATACAACAAGTCATCTTGCAGACCTTAATTTCAATTTTGCTATGTAAGAAGTAGAGAGAGGCAATCATCTCCTGTTCATAATGGTGATCAACAAAGACAGTGATAGAAATACTCAAGTACTCTCTCTACCAGCCTACTTCTGAAATAAGCAAACTGGGTCCAAAACATCCGCCTGCTACTGGATCTCTTCAATGAGATCTCTTCAATGAACTCTTTCTAAAGAGAAAAGGCAAGGTGTGATCTGAAGCATTTCCATGAAGACAGTTACAAGACTGTGTTGACATTATGGAAAATACTTGTTTTTTTCATTAGGAAAAGATTATTGAGATAATTCTTTCCATTGATCATATCCAATTATTACTTGGCAGCCAAAATGGCTGTTGAGGCAGCATTGAATAAACTGCAGCTCCCACTTGTACTTTACAAAAGTGAACATCTGTCTGCAAAAGACATGGTTTTGAAAAATTGGTCATCTCTTCCCCACTAGTTCATGTGCTGTCAGAGTAATGGCCATGAAATTCTCAATATTGTCAGCAATAATGCTCCATTGACAAAAAGAAAAAAGAATGAGGGCACACACAGCCTGAGGTCTGATAATATTTGTCTTATTGCCCTTCAGAACATGACACGTGATGTGTACAGTTCTGTGTGTTGCCCTTTCTATGAACAAGTGCTTTGGGGGAGCTTACATAATCTTCTGCATGACCAGGTAGGCACCAGTAAAGAAGCTTGCTTGTTCCTACCTGTCAGTCAAACCAATCTGAAACTTGATTTAGATTAGCTCTGTCAGTGAAATTATACTTTGCTATTGTAAAACGTGAAAAAAAAACAAACGAACAACCACAACCAAAAAAAAAAGCCCCAACAAACAAAACAAAACAAAATAAAACAAAACAAAACAAAACAAAAAGTTGAATCTTAATTCTACTGTAATATTTCTTGTAGGAAGAGACACACGTAAGAAAGCAACTTCAAATTTCATAGTTCTGGTAACTTCCCACTTGACTTCATTTTAATTGCCTATGGTGTTTTTGTAAACTTTCAGCATCTTAAACCAAAGAAAAGATAGAAATTTTGGCTGGTTTTGGGTTATCTGGTTTTCCAAATATGTAGGCACTGAGAAAAGGAATGGCTTCTTCTTGTTTTTTACTTTGTACAGCATGGTGGGTTGAAATCTAAGTGCTGAACGTAGTTGAGTCTGCTTTCAGAACTGAGCAGTGCTTCTCCCAGGGCTTGTAGGTAATTTGTCATCATGTCAGAAATCGGTACCATACTTCTGATGCTGCTTATGGTATCTGGGGAGAGCTGTCAAGCAGTAGGAGCCACACACCACCAGAGGGTGCCAATTACTTCCATAAGAAGGGAAATAAACTTGTCAGGTAAATGCTACATCATTTACTGAGTGGACATGTTCAGAATATTATGTTGGGCATTATACTGACCATCAAAAGCCTCTGTGTGACCCTGGCATTAGCATAAAGCCACGTGAGCCAAAGCATGTAGCACACAGCTCTGTGATCAACAGCAATGTGGAAAATGCCTCTGGGTGCAATTACAGAGATAAGATCAGGTGTATGATTTGAATGATTGCCTACTAGACCTATTTTAAAGCATATGTTGTTCCACAGCCAGGATACCTGCAGGCAAATATGTGAGTAACAAGGCGTGAGAACTCAAGGATGTGTTAGGAGGGGTTTCCTTGCAGAGCAGGCAGCCAATGCAGAGGGTAACATTTTAAATGTGATATGCAGAGAGTATGGTAATCTTTGGATGCATTGACCTCTGCATGGATGAAATTTAAAAGAGTGTGATGGCACAGAAGGTCTCCTTGTTAAAGAGCAATGAACTTGATAAGGATCTTCCCTAGCCTTTTCCTCTCTGCTACTGTTTCTTCTTTATCCCTTCTGCAAATGTTCCCATTATAAACAGCTTTAGTGCTTCTCTGAGCCCCCAAAGAATCCACTAGTAAGAAACAAAGTCAGACACGATTGTGGGTAATCATATTGAATGAACAATTATGAATTATGAGCATTTTAAAGTGCTAGCAATTAGTTCTACAATATTAAACCAGCCTGTGTTCCAGCAATTTGGATTTTTGTTTTTTTTGTTTACACAAGATTTACTCTGTCCTGAAAGAATCTGCAATACTCAAGTAGACTGAAAAACAGACTGGTGGTCCTATTTTATTTCTTTTTCCCTTTTTTTTTGGGGGGGGGGCCCCGCGGGTGGTGGGTTGACCTTGGCTGGCTGCCAGATGCCCACCTAGCTTCTCTCTCCCTCTGCACCTACTCAACAAGAAAGATAGAAAATAGGGTGGAAAACGCATGGGTTGACATAAAGAACAGGGAGACTGCTTTCTGATTAATATCACAGGTAAAACTGACTCACCTTGGGGAAAATTAATTTAATTTATTGCCAATTAAGAATAGAATAGGACAATGAGAAATGAAGACAAAAACTAAAACACCTTCCTTCCATCCCTCTTCCCTGCCAGCATCAACTTAACTCCTTCACTCCTTACTCCAAACATCATCCCCCACTGTGGTGCAGGGCAATGGGAAATGGGGGTTATAGTTAATCCATAACAGCTTCTCTCTTCTGCTCCTTCCTCCTCATGCTGTTCCCCTGCTTCAACAGGGTCCTTCCACAGGCTGCAGCCTCCTTCAGGGCACGTACACCCCCTCCAGCGCAGTACCCTCCCCAGTGAGAATATCTGCTTCATCATGGTCCTCTCTGGGCATTGCAGAGGAATCTCTGCTCCAGTGCCTGGAGCACCCTCTCTCCCTCCTTCTTCTCTCACCTTGGTATTTGCAGGACTGTTTCCCACACATTTTTCTCACTCTTCTCTCTCAACTGCTTCACAGCATTATTTACCCTTTCTTAAATACATGTTCTCAGAGGCACCCCACCCATGGCTGAGGTGTTCAACAGTGTCCTGGAAGTGGGTGGGTTGGAACAGATTGTGTTCCATGTGGGAGGCCACCGCTGGCAGCCTTCCCCAGCCCTGCAAGTGCCTGGGCACCTGTACCCAATACAAGGGCTTAGGGAAAAACTACAGCATTTAAAATGAAGGGAGAAATGGAGAAAAGACTGAGGGACGAGGAGGCATCTATTGAGTTAACCAAGAGGCTGAGGCATTGTGGCTAAAAGAGGCAGCTACAAGCTGTACAGCAGGGCACTTGGGTCTAGCACTTCACCAGACAGGTTGCACTGTAGCCAGAGCTCTGGAAGATTTTACTAAAAGAGAGAGGGACAGCCAACAAATGAAAACACTTTCAAAGCAGAATAACGAATAATAAACTTATTATTTAATTTTCTCTGAGGGATTCTTTTCCCAAAAGAAATATCAGAATCAGCTTAGGAGGAAGATAGAGCAAGAACAAGTGGAAATGAATTTAAATCAAAACTTGACAATGTCCTGTAGCATCCTATCCTTACAGAAATTTACTAATTAGCTTTACAGTTTCACCATGAGATACTTTTGTGTTTTACCTGAATGCACATAAATTATGTTCCCGCTCACATCCCATGCCAAACCACTGTCTGAACCTAGATAATGTTATTGACATCTTCTCCACTTTCCAGCAATTTCGTTTCTTCCCAGACAATGATAAATCAATTAATTCTCTAGTGATTTAGTTTTAGAAAGGTTAAGAGCTGCAGGAAGCCAGATGTGTCTGTGATAAGTAGGAAAAGTCATTCTTGGCTACTAGGATTGTTAGTGAGTAGCTTTGACAGTAACCAAAGCACAGCAGGGAATGATACTCACCATTGTCCACTACAATAAACCATGTAAGATATCACTATTTTAACTGTGAAATTTGCCCTATTTTAAATGTGGTAGGTCATTTAACTGGATTAAAGTTAAGTCACAATCCTCTGCTGAATCTAGATCAAAATGGTGATTGGAAGGCGCTTGCCACAACTAATGTGTTTGTGCCATGTTCCCCTCTGCCTCCAGCTCCGCAAAAGGTGTTGGGTGTTCCTATGCAGCTGCCTCTGCTCAGAGCTGACCAAGCAGACAGAGGAAATACATTAGAAAACAATTGTCTGTATGGGGGGAAATGTTAATTCATATGTCTCTCCAAAGTGTTGTAAGTGGCCATTAGTGAGGAAGTCAAGGAGTCAGTTGTTCACTACAGTGGTTGTATGGCAGACTTTGTAATCTGACTCATCCCTCATTTCCTCCTAAATCCCTATCAGATCTGGAGTTCATGTGCTTGGGAATGTTATCAGGAAACATATAGGAGACAATATCTGCAAAAGTAGTGACTCACCTGACTGTCCTGAATCTTCATATTCACTAGGTACAGGATTCCAGAATCTGCATATTTTGCAACTAAAATGGTGACTGTTTTTATATAAGTTATGTTCTGTTTCTATTACACATGAAAATTATTAATTTTCAGCTTTTTTTTTGTTGTCTTTGGTATGATGTAAATTTTTTTAGGCTACTAGGAATGTGACAGAATGAATCAGATAGATTTTGGCACAAAATTGCCTGTCTGGCTTTGCATGGCATTCCCGAGGCACTGAGTGTAGGTTCATTCACATCACACAAAGTCTTGTCTTTGAGACAAAGAGGCCACATGAGAGACCTGAGGGAAATTCCAAAAGGATCTTTAATGTCAGTGGGGTATATAAGAGTTCATGAAGATCTTTTGGGGGATGGAAAGTGATTTTAAGTAGATCACCCATGGCTTCTGACCTGACAAGAGTGTTCAAAATGTTGTATGGAGGAGTTGCAGACTGATTTCAGGAGATTGTCAGTTCAGTCGTGGGTGGGATTACACATGGAAAAGCATGCCATCCTCCAGTGTTAATGAAATTCCTTTGGTGTTTATGGAAAATATGGATATTGGTGAATGGCAGTATCTGATCATTATTTGTTATCTTGTTATATGATGCCATTTTAATATAAAAAGTACAACTTAGTAGGCTATCAGGAGAGGTAATATGTGTCTTTTCCCTCTTTATACATATTTAGATTATGTTCATTCCTTAAATACTGTGTAAGGCAGAACCACTTGAAAGTGAGATTGATCTTGCCATCTGTGACTACTGATCCTGGTCAAATACAGAAGAGAAAAGAAACTGCAAGGAATGTTGGGAAGAGCTAGAGGAAAGGCAGTTTAAACAGTGAGACTGCAAGACTGCTGAGAGGAGAAGGGAGATGTCAATTTTGATTCAGAAGGAAGAGCTTCTAAAAACTCACCTTCTGAGCTGTGCAGACTTTGCTGCAGCACAGAAGGTTACTGAGTGACTCAAACCAACTCAAACCAAGCCTGGAAGCAAGATACACTTGCAAAGACATATGAGGCAATGGGTGAGTTGGGTATAAACCCTTTTATCCACATTGTGGTTGCCCAAATCACTATGAACTTTTTTTGTTAAAATTTGCTGTCTTGATTTATAGTCTAATAAAACAGTGCTTTCAGAACTTTTCTCTTATAGGGAGCCCTCTATATAAAATGATCTGGACATGAGAACTTCTGAGAGAGCTCAGAAGTCCACCACAGGCTCTTAGGACAATTGTTGTTTATGATCTTTCTCTCTGCGTATCTGAACTTTGTCTGTGTTTTGTCTATGTAGCTTTCACATCCACTTCCTTCTTTTCATTAAAATGTCCATGAAATTGCTCCTGTTGATGTTACATATCAACTGTCAATTACATTGTCAGCATACATCCAGCTCATATCATGGACTAGACTTTTCATCTACTTTTTTCTAATGTCCATCAGCACTTGAAACTAAATAACTGATATTTATATCAGTTGCAAAAAACCCCTAGTGTACTCTTATTTGTGTATTTGAATTATCTGTTGACTTGTCTTAAAACTCAAGATAGTGTTCTGTATACAACTACATTTACTTCCTTGTAATTAAGATATTCCTTTATTAATAAATAAATAAATGTGTGAGTGTATATATATATATAAATATATATAAAAAATGTAAACTTCGAAGATCTACAGTAATTCTACTGTGCAAACCAAGCATAATTTTCCAAGAACCTCTATCTATATGTGCTCAGGCACAAATGACAAGCGGATAGAGAATATCATATTTTATTAATATTCCTCTCCATGTATTTAGGTAGTTCTGAATAAAACATATTCATTTAAATTTACAGAGTTAAATCTATCTGAAGGTACTTAATCAAAAGTTTGCATGAAGGAAAAATAGGCATAAAGATTAAATGTTAAATGGTTTTCTTTGCCAATTTTTTTGCTATTTATTTCAAAGCAAAGCAATAAAATAAAACCACAAAAATTGCAATTACATCCAGAAATAAGTTAGAAAGATTTCAGAATTTTTGTTTTATGTAAAAGTAACTTTAATTATCCAAAGACCTTGATTTAAAGAAAGGATAATTTAAAGTTTCAAACTCCAGAGATGCATTTTAGGCCAAATGCAAAAAATGTAGCACAAAATGTAAATATATTTATGTAATGTGCTCATAAATGATTCAGTGTTTAGACACCAATCTAATTTTGTTTAAACTGTACCACTTTATTGTAGGCTACAAAATTTTGAAGTTTGAATTAAATTAATGGGCAATATAGATATAGCTTCTGGGTGAGTTTTGTTCTCTTAGTCCTGATTTCTGTTATTTTTTATTGTGGGGAACAGCTTAGCTTTTGGGGGAGGAAAAAGTAAAAAGGAATAGAGAAAGATCTTCCTGAATAAATCTCTGTTCCTGAATTTCTCTCTATATGACAATCTATAACTATGATGGTAATTCCCCACTTAAAGCAGATGTTCTGGCTTTCTCTTTGGTTTTTTTCATATACTTAGAATTTTGGGAGCAGAGGGGGCAGGGAATATTTGCCTTTAGCGAATTAAATTTGAGATGTTGACAACATGGATCAATGGGCTGAGGACAATGGTATGAGGTTCAATAAGGCGAAGGTTTAGGTCCTGCACTTGGGTCACAACCACCCCCTGCAGCACTACAGGCTGAGGCAGGAATGACTGGAAAACTGCCCAGTGGAAAGGGACCTGCAAGTGTTGGTTGACAGCCTACTGAACATGATCCAGCAGTGTGCCCAGGTGGCCATCAAGGCCAATGGCATCCTGGCCTGTATCAGGAATAGTGTGGCCAGCAGGAGCAGGGCAGTGATCACGCCCCAGTATTCTGCACCAGTGGTGTCACACCTCGAGTATCGCGATAAGCTCTGGACCCTTCACTTCAAAAAGAACATTGAGGTACTGGAGCGAGTCCAGAGAAGGGCAGCAAAGCTGGTGAAGGGTCTAGAAAGCAAGAATTAGAAGGAGCTGCTGAGGGAGCTGTGATTCTGAGAAGCTAGACTTCTCTAAGTACTGTCCAAACAGATGTGATAGTACTGAAAATAAACGGCGAATGGATTAGTTCAGTTGATGCTGTGGTTCTCTGTAGGTAAGTGTGATTTGCTGTTTATTTGCCTGTATACCAGTCTCAGGGCTGCCCAAGATTTTGAAGGGACACATGTTTTGCAAATCTCATTTATTGTACAGATATAGAGTGCCAGATTGTCTCTGAGAGAAAATAGAGGATGCGTGGCTTTCCTTGCGTAATAGAAAATTTCCACTTTTGGAAATAGAAGCTTTCTCATTTTTTAATAGAAAAATATATACTTCAATGAAAAGATACGCAAAGGTTTCCCATCCCTAGAAAAAAAAATGAACTTCAATAAACGGAAACAACTTCCAGGGATCAAAATCTGAAATTAACTAGAAAGAAACTGAGTATGAAACTCCCAACCATTTATAAAATAGGTGTTGAGTTTTGTTTGTTTTGTGTTACAGGGGAGGGTTTTTGGTTCTGGTGTTGGGTTTGGGGTCTAGTCTTGCTATAAAATAAAAGCCTCTAGATTCTTAAAATGGATTAAGGTGTGAGCAAAAAGTAAGTGACCAACATACGATCAAAAGAAAAATCCTAGTGAGAATGCAGCATGAGTTACTAGATGCCACTGACTTTTTATGCTTAGAGGGAGAAAAAGAAACAAAAAATAAACTGATATAATGTTTGAGACAGAACAAACAGCCAGAGGGGTAGCCAACAAAAAGATCATAACACATGGCAGATCATAACGGGCAAATCAGGAATGACACAATCCTGTGCATGTGTGAGCCACCCTTAATGGCCATCTGGGTTAAAAGTTCCTCTGCAGAGCTTTCTTTTGACCTTCAGCATGGTAGTAAAATTCCCGAAACCATACAGCCTTCAAGGAAAAGCCAATTATAGTAGGTTCTCTGCAACTGGGCTGTCAGAATATGGGCAATAAATATTTAAGTGGGCAAGAACTTGGTAGTGGGAAGGAGCCCTGTGTGTCTACTTCTCCAGTCATGCACAACAGGAGAGTGAAGGTCAGGGTTATTAGGGAATGATTCTATCAGCTAATCATATTTGAGTTTTTCTGCTTGATGTGGTCTTATTCTCTTTATCCCTTTTCACAAATCCTGTCTGATTGAACTTACTTGTCATTGGGACGGAAGGACTAATAATTTCCAAGCAACCAAACTTAGAGATACAGATGTGTTTCAATACTGAATCACAACTAATTTTGTGCATGATTTTCCAGCTATTAATTAAATCCAATAGAGGTGAGCCACAATGACTTTCATGCCTTAAAGAATGTACCAACGTAAATATCTGGTGAGGATATACTTGTTCCGAAAAAAAAGAATGGTAGATGGGGAGGAACACCTTTGAGAGTTTTTTTTTGTGCTAAGGAATACTGCTGAAACATTAGCAAAAGGGTGTAATAGACCTCCAGAACCACTGGAGTATTGAGGTTGTAGTCTCAAGTAAAAGTTGTGCAAAATACAGTGAATTCTAGCTAAATTTTAGATGAAAGAGGATACAGTTATCAAAGTACAGCAACAGTGCCATTAGCTCCCTGTTATAGTTAGAAAACACCTGAAAAGTCCCTTAGTCTTACATGTCGAAACTTGATTTATTTATATTTTGTCTTTTCAACTGGTTTTCAATTTGGTATCATTGAGTTCTCAGGCAGATGACTTCTGTTGAAGTGTCTTGACTCTATTTCAGTTTTACTTAGCTAATTAACAATATTTTTTTTAAGCTAATCACTATCATTCTCTTCTAAAACATATGGCATTGTGTGCCATAAAAAATGTAATTTAGAGCTTGGGGATCCATTGGATATTCTTGTTGCTGGTTTTTTCAACTTAAAGAAATACCTCTTCTCTTAACCCTGTTAATTTTCAGTGTTCAACTCTTCAGAGTCCATACTTTCTTTTTGGAATATGACTTTTTTCTCTCAATAAAAGGACATCACTTTGGAATTTGTAAGAAAATGTTTTATTGCATGGTAGAATAATATTCCTGCCTTCCTTTTCACTGTAAAGGTGTCTCACAGCTCAGAAGTGGTTCTCCAATATTTCTGAAAGCTATAGTGTCAGCTGTGGCTTGAACTCTGGAAGTTACAGAAAAGCTTCTTATGCTTTCAAAAGCATTTATATTTTTGCTTGGCATTTTTTTCCCTTTTTTTATGTGTAAAATTTAGTTTCTTTAATTCAGTATATAAAGTTGGTTTAATTCATTTTAAGAGCCTGCCTGTTTCTTGAAATTGTCTCAAGAAAAGGCTATGCTGCTCAATAGTATTATTTTTGCTTAATTTGCATGCTGGAGAGGGCCTTTAAAACACATTTAATGGTCAAGTGGCTACCATAATGTGAAAGTTTCATTCTATTCAATGTTCTTAATATCTTGATGTGTGACTGCAAAACACGGGTTGAAGAAAATGTTCTGCTACAGCACTCATTGTAGTCATGTTTTCTGTGTAATTAAGTCCCTGTAATGGAACAGGAATTTACAGATGTGAGATTTTAGTTAAGATATGAGAAGTATAATGCAGAAAATGTTTTATTATTAAAAAACTAGCTGTCCAAAGGTTTGTTAATTCAAACTGTTAACATTTTATATTTGTATTGCAATACTGTAAATGTTTCTGAATGAAAATCTCAGCAAGGATTATTATCTCATCTGCAGGTTCTGTCCATCTAGATAGAGATTAAACCTCTTGTAAATTAGGTTGTCTGCACCCTGCTTTCCCTCCCTTCTCCTGTCCCAGCTTGAGCTCCCTATGAACTCGGAACAGTATGGAGTATTTCACTGGTGATTCCACAAGAGCTTCATGCACCACTGTACTTTTTCCTTATTCCTACTCTGAATATTGTGTTTGTTTTCTTTCCTTTTTCTCTCCTCTGAGCTGACCAAAGAAAATGTTCTTTGCAATTTCAGTCATTCAGAACCAAATGACAGTAGCTTTGTAGTTCTCTTTTGTAGATCTACTTTTCTGAATTCAGGCTTGAAGTCTTTGAAGACCACCTCTGACAGTATGAAAGTTTTCATACAGGAAAGGCTTTTTTAAGTTACTGTTGCTCTTTGTGCTCCCAGCATTTTAATTAGAGTCTGATTATTACCTCTTTTCCTGTTGTTCCCCAAAATGAAATCTATGGGATCCAAAAATAATTGGAAGCATGATAAATCTAAAAAGGGACTAAAACTGAGGCTGAGATATTTTGCTTGTTTTTCTCTGTAGACTTTTAAATCTGATAGGTAGCACCTTCAGACACCAGCATCTGACTTGACTGAATATTCCTGACATTTAAAGACATCATAAATATCCATTTAACATTATAGGCCTTAAAGATTTGAACAATTCCTGAATAAAATTCTCCATGTGTCAAAACTGAGTGTGATGGTTTCACTTGTTCACTCAGGCTTTGTCATAGGTTAGCAAGCATAGTCCCGGAAGGGACGTCCTTGCTAAGGGGTGCTTACAGTTTCCTCTGGGAACTGATAGAACCTATCAGCTGGCCAGTTTGAATATGGACAATTCTCTAAGCCACTTAAAGTTGTGATCACCTCTGTGATCCACATTTAAGAATAGGCAAACTCCCCCTCCAGGCTCTCTCGTTTCCGGCGCTGGGACAGGTGGCTGCGGGCCCCGTGTGGGGGCCAGCGGGCCCGGCCAGGCCCTGCTTGGGCCAGGCCGGGCCGGGCCACGGCCATCATGAAGCCATGGACCTGTTCCAGCCATGGAACCCCCCCCCACTGCCTTGCCGTGGGCAGCCGGAGCGGCTCGGCTCTCCCCCCTCTCCACTGCGATAAGAAAAATTCAACATTCCAGCTGCAAAGCTGCAAGGCCGAGGTGAGAGTAACCCTTTTATTGCTATGAAGAGCTGAAAACCTGAGGGAAGAGAGAGAGGAGATGCTTAAAGCTGAAATTCTGTTGTGAAGCTATGATATATCAGAGTATCCTGTTGTAATTTCATGAAGATATGGGGGGTGGAGTGTTCAACTCGTGAGCAAAAGCACCTGCGCTGAGATAGGCAGATGCTGATGCAGCTGTAATTTCATGAGAAGTTTGGACAGGGAGAGATGAACCAGATGAGGACTTTTGCTCCAAACGGGAAAGGAGAAAACCTCAGTCCGTAGAGATGAACCAGATGAGGACTTTTGCTCCAAATGGGAAAGGAGAAAACCTCAGTTCCTAGAGATGCTCCCAGAGATAGTCCTAACGATGAAGATGATGAAGACCCTTTGCTCCCAGGAAAGGAGAAGGGCCTCTGTTTTTGTTTCTGAACGGCTCAACCTTAAAATTGTACCCCAGAAAACTTCAAGAGTGGACCCTCGAAAGCAGTTGCGGGAAAAGCTGCAAGTCGGGGGAAAGGACTCACACGCAGGCAGAGAGACTCCTCTTCCTAAATGGACTGAACAATATTTGGAAGTGGGTGGCTGTCTCGTTGTGATAATGTTTTCATAGCATGAGCAAGAAGAGACTTCTCTTTCTAAATGGACTGAACAAGGTTATTATGGCAGTGGTAAACAGACTGAACATCTTAAGGGTTGTCTTTTCACATTGTCAGTGGGAGAAGGGAGGAAGGTGGGGGGAGGAGGAGAGTTCTGAAGGTGGTATAATTTTTTTTCTTCTTTTAGGTCTGTTAATAAACTTCTTCATATTCTTTCAAGTTTGGTGCCTGTTTTGCATTTCTCCTAATTCTTATCTCACAGCAGATAAACAGTAATGAGTATTTTGGACCAAACCACTACACTAAATTGGTGTTTCCGCCCGGTTACAAACCGAACCCGCGACAGGCTTATTCTAAATATAATTTCCATTTCAACTTCAGACTTAGAGACACGTATTACTTATTATGAGAAAATATTGAAGACAATTTCTTGGAGGAGTAAAGAAGTCTACCATTGAAGCGAGTGTGAAATGAGTTGAACATTGTGACCTTGCATAAGGTCTGATACTCCAGAAATAGTTGTGATAGCTGGGAAGCTTGTACTCTGGCAGCCTTTAGCAGTTGTGTTAGACTGTTTTCTTTAATTTCTTGCAGCATGCAGTTAGCATTTTCTTTCTTCAATGAGTAGTATGTAAACATTTGTTTGGCACAGTTAATGAACCTTGTCATATAATTGTCTAAAGTCCCATTGTACTTCTGCCATTTAAAAAAATTTCCTCCCATGATCAAAACAGAAGTCTCTGAAAGAGCTATAAAAAGAAGATAAATTGCAGATTATCAATGTCAGTGTAGGAAAGCTTTGTTTTATTAACATACATAGCAAAAGAAATAAACACTTTGCAGTCTTTAACGCAATTGCTTTTAAATGTTGGTAGTTAGAATTAATTATGTTGGTTTTAAGTTTTTCTTTATTTTTTTTTGCCAGAGATAATAGTATGGAGTTTAGAAACTGAGCATTGATGTGCTGACCTTAATTTTCCCCAGGACAAAATAAAACATTATTCCAACTCAGACTCCTTCCATCTTCATGCCAGAATGACATAGACATTAATGTTTTGGTTTTGCTTTTGTTTCTTTTTTTGTTCTTTGCCTAATTTAGTGTGTAAATTATCATTATTTAAGTCTGTGCTGCTTTCAGCTACAATGTGTTAGTGTTAAGTTTATAAACACTGTTGAATTTTAGTGCTTTGGATAAGAGAATAAGAAATAGGAGAAGAGACAGAGGAAAATAAATTGTCCATATTACTCATGGTAATTAGGGGTCTTATTAAACTTCATTCCAGTGACCCCTTAGTACTTTCTGAAGACAGAAGAGTAAAGCATATGGAAGAGATTTCTTCAAACCCCTCTAAATTGTGCCAGACCTTGATGTGCTTCTTATGTTCATGCTTCCATTGAGGACCACAGTATTCAGCCTATAAACTCCCATTGAAAACAGAGGGAGAGGTATTACGAGCTAGAAGTTCTGGTTTCTTGCTTTCCACACCTTTAAAAATGGTACGCCGGAAGACAATGAGAGCAAACCCCCTTCAGCCTTTTCCAGCGTACAGCTTTATCCTTTATTATGTCTATTCTGCGAATATTGCATTGAAGGGTTCAGGCATGAAAGGTGCAAGATGCCACCTACTTCATAGTATTTCTTCTGAAGATATCAAATCAAGTCTTTGTTGTTATCCACAAAGTGTGAGTAAAGAAGTGAGGGCTTCGGTGGATCAATGCCACGTTTGTCCCTACAGGGTCCCTTGTGGACCGCTCAGGCAGCACTCTGCCAGCACCTACGCGTGCACACGATCTCACCTTCACAGGTGGTGGCGAACAGCCGCTCACACGCACGGTCTAAGCACGAACCGGAGACAGAGAGGCGAGAGGGGCTCTCTGCACGCAATTCCGAGGTGTTTAATGGCAACACCCCGAAGGCAACAGAGGCAAGAAAGAACAACAACCGAAAGCCCGTGCCCGTTTTATCCTGAAAACTTCCAAAGGCAGGCAGAGCATCCAAAACCAATAGTCTGAGGGCTAGGGGGCAGAGGCAAGGTTGAATGACATAACAGGGGCCAATGGGAAAAGGGATGGGAAGGGGAGAAGGCCAGTGACCAGCAGAATCTAGACAAAGGGAGAACTTTCTAGCACAGTGTTGTAAGGAGAGACCACTTTTAAGGCAACTTGAGGGGTGTAAAGTGGACTTAGCCACCGCAACATGTGAGGGCTAACCCAACAAAATGTGATATTGTTACGAGGATGTGTTAGAGATATTCATGGATGTCAGTCTCTCGGGTTTTCTCAGTAGCTTAGTCTTGAAAATAATGATACTTGTGTTGTCCACTCTATATTTCTCCTCTAAGCTCTACAGTGGTACATATATAATTCATAAGTTAAGGAATATGAACTCTCTGCCCTGGTTATTTATAGAATTGACTCTCAATTTTTGATAAGTATTTTAAATTAATAATGTAAAAATCTATTGATTTTATTTATGTTTCATTTAATATACAGGAATATTTGTTGGGGCATTTATGGAATAGTAAAAATAACTCAGAGATATGATATCTTACATTCAAAATTTGAACTGAAGAGTAGTTTGGATTGTTGTGATTTTAAATTATTATTGCATTTTTTGAACTTCAAAGCAGGGCTCCATACACACACTTGGAAGTGCTTTAAAGTCTTGCATCAAATTAACTCACTCCTTTTTTTCTGCTAGTGAGTTAGCATACCCCAAACAAATTAGACCTTACATTATGAGATACAACAGAACACAGCAGATGCTTTTGTCAGTTTTTTCCAAATTTACAAGCCCTGTGGCTGTTTTCTTTAAATACTGATTATAGGAACCAATTTTTTCTGAAGAAAACCAGAACCTGGTTTATTCTAAGTCAAAGAACAGCTAGGCATTGTTCCATATTCCGAAAAAATGCCTTATCAGATGATTATAAACAGGAATGTTGTTCTGCCCTCATTGGTCATGTGGTCTGTAAGAGCATCTATTAGCCAAAATGATCTGTCAGCTTTTTTGGCTTGTGTGATACATACTCACGCACTGACCCATTTTCCATTGAACTTCAGGGCTGATATTTTGTAAGAGTGAAGCATTCTGTGCATTGTGCATGCAGCAAATTCTAAACTGTGTTGCTGTTTTAACTAAGCTTTTGAAAATATGCAAGCTTTATGATAAGTCCTTATTTTGCAAGATATTACTGAACAAATAAATCAGCTCTAAAGTGAGTGTGTTTAAGAAAATAATTAATATGGTGCATTTCTGTTATCTCTGAATGATTTTTATTGCCTTATGATCTCCCTTACTCCTTTACAAGCTGTTCAATCCACAGAAGATTCAAATTAAATTGCTAGTACTTCTTATGGACTAATCTCAAACAACGGGTAAAACTCATGTATTAAACTCAGAATTCTGTAGAGAAAAAAAGGCAGGTCAAGCAATCATTTATAGTAATTTATTTGCTTCACTACATATTTACTATGCACTGTGACATTAATTTGCAGACAGTAATAATGACTACTTGTTGCCCATAATGGTGTTCTGTCCAAATTCTACTACAATAAACTAAAGCTAGTTACACTTTTTTATTTTCTGAACTCTTCAGAAGTCGTCTTTTTTTTTTTTTTTTTTTTTTTTTTTTTTTACTTTTCCTCCTTTCTTCAATGTAAATTCAACCAATAAAGTACAGAAGAAGGTACAAAAAATGTTTTAGCTTCAAATACCATGGTCATGCAGTACACATGGTTTCATTGGGCTCCTTTCCCTTTTCTTTCCTGACACTGGACTTCATATTGCTTTTCCTGTGCATGAGCTAGATGCTTGCATTGTTAACTGTGATTCTGAGGAGATTTTAATACAAGCAAAACTAAAGGTAAATTAATTTTAACATTTGAAGTATCTAAATATCTGTTTTGAGTCAGGCTTTTATGTGGGGTTTGTGTGCATGGAGGGAAGAGTTGCTCATTTTTATTTTGTGCCTTCTCAAGCAAATTTCATAATACGCTTAGATGTGCCAGAAAATGCACTTCAAGCATTACTAGCCTGATTCTTAGAATGGTATGGCCAAAGACTTTCTGGTAATCAATAAGGTTCCTGTAGAAGGATTCACTTAAAGTATCTTGCTGATTTCTTTAGATTCTTAATGTAAAAATCTATTTCTAATTTCCTTTGCTGTTGCTAAATTAGATGTTTTGAAAGGCTTTGTAATCTTGCAGTGACTAAATATATTATGCATCAATATATGTGGAATGCCTACCAAGGGAAAGACTTTCAGTATCTTATTTTTAAGCAGTGTAAATGAGAGAATTTTAATACTTCTAATATTTATGAGAGAAACAAATGAAATATTTCTATTGCACTGATTCTACATATTTGGGTCTATATGGGCTCTGTTGATGTTACAGGTTAGACAACATCATCCCATCATAAGTGTTGGAAATAGCAAGACTGATTTCACCCTTTCTTAATAACATTGCAGTAATAACACTGGATGTTTTGTTTCATTTATGTTACATTGTCTAAAGACAATTTCACTCCAGCAGGAGATTCTTGAGTCAGTTCTAGGGCATAGAGAGGTTAAAGCAGCATCTCTGAGATGTAGGTATTTATTATGTGTCCTAGTACACACTGTACTATGTACTGTGTACTTTTTTAGAAATTAGGTCTATCATTGTGCTGGTTTTGGCTGGGATAGAGTTAATTTTCTTCACAGTGGCTTGTAAGGGGCTGTGTTTTGTTTATGGTTGTGCTGAACACAGTGATAATATAGAGACGTTTTTGTTATTGCTGAGCAGAGCCTACACAGAGACAAAGCATCTTCTGCTTTTTGTACTGCTGTACTGGTGAGGAAGTCAGGTGTTGCTATGACCCAGCCCACTGCGGGGCTGCGGCAGCGAGATGCCAATCAATCCCAGCCCCTCCCCTGGATTGAGTTTCCCCAAGACACAGACTCGGAGGGTGGGTCGAGGGGCGGCTCAGAAACTTAAGTTGCATCCCCCCAGGGCTGTGCCCGGGTACAAGCTGCTTCCTCTTGTTCGGGAAATTTCTCGGTTACTCCTTTTGTCATTGGTTCTTTGTTGTCTCTTCTGCCTCCCGGTTTCCCCCACTGGTTCTTGTTGAATTATATCCTCCCCCTGGCTTGTAACTCATTGGTTGTTTTCCCCTTTCCCCGCAGTTTTCAAGCCCCCTATAAAACGGAGGAAAAAGCCTCTCGGCAGGGTCCCAGCTTAAGATCATTGCCATGTTCTGGTTGCGAGACTTCTGACAATAAACCTGCTAGGAGCCAGCCCAGAACGTCCTCTCTCTTCCTTTGTCTCTGAGCTAAAGTGAGCTGATCCCATCGGCTCCTGCCGTGTTCCCTCTGCTGAGAAGCCAGCTAGCTAGCCCAGCCAGCAGCTCTTTTCCTGATGCCGAAGTCGCTTCTGTGACGCGCAGAAGTAACGCAGCTGGGCTCTCTCTGATCGAGGGCACGCCAGAGCTCGTGCAACGAGCCCAAAACTGCGTTAGTTAGGGATGCATAGGAATTTGGGATGACACAGAGCCAGGGCAGGTGACCCCAAGTTACCAAAGGGATATTCCAGACCATATGACATCATCCTCATCTTATAAAGCGGAGGAAAGAAGGAGGAAGCAGGGGATGCTTGGAGTGATGGCGTTTGTCTTCCCAAGTCACCATTACATGCAGTGGGACCCTGCTCTCCTGGAGATGGCTGAACACCTGCCTGCCCATGGAAAGCAGTGACTTAATTCCTTGTTTTGCTTTGCTTGTGTGCATAGCTTTTGGCTTTTTCTTTGCCTATGACACTCTCTTTATCTCAATACATGAGTTTTCCAGCTTTTACCCTTCTGATTTTCTCCCCAGTCCCACTGGTGGGGGAGTGAGCAAGTGTCTGCATGGCGTTTGGCTGCTGGCTGGGGTTAAACCAGGACAATTAACAATGCTAAACAGCAGGCCTCTTTTTTGTTTATTTTCTCCCTACAGCCTATGTTCAATATTCCAAATGTTGAACTACCAAGACAGACAATTATGTGTTAATTACTTTTGTCGGTTCTGTCAATTGCTATGCTGCTTGGACTTTGTTTGCTACCTTTTATGTGCTCTGTCTTTTTAGGACGTCTACAAATCTTGATTTATTTTGATTGCATGGTCCCCTCCAACCAATATATTTTTTATAAGGAATCAGGCTCCCACCTTCATCTTTCTTATTTTATCTATCCTACTTTATTCTTTTATTTGTTTGTTGGTTTGTTTAATCAGATTTGTTCTTTTTTTATTGCTGCTAAGGTGGTCACTTCAATATAGAAACACATGATATTGAGCTAAAGGCTATACAGTATGTAATGTCATTTTTATTGCTATGTTTCAGCTTGTCTGGTCTTTTCCTGACCTTTCTCCAAGGTAAAAACAAATCTAAATGCAAAACCCTTGATCAAGACTTCCATAAAAATATTTTCCCCTTCCCACTATAGCTTTCAGGCAATTCATACTGTTCAGAATGAATTTTATCTAGCAATTAATTTAATTTTCTTCATAGTTACTGATCTGCCTCTGAGACAATACCAAAAGTTTCAAGTAGGTTTAGAAAAAATGAAGAGCTTTAATTGTCAATAATCATGCAGGAGGGCAAAGTGCTGAAATAGTTATTTCCAATTTTCACCTTTTTCAGACAGATGTGGAAATGTTTCTAATATGCCTTTCATCTGGGGAAAGTACTGACAGAATATCTTTCTCTAGTGGCTGCAATATTTATTGACAGCTTAATTAATTATATGGCAGGGTAGTTTACCAGAGTCCATTACAAACAGAAGAAATCAAAATTCCAGCCTGGGATTTCCCTGTGGTTTTCTCAAAAAAACCTGCTGTCAGATAAAATATGCACTATTGCCAGATAGACAGGAAGCACACAAATTTAATTGGAAGGAAAAAGAAAAATCTGAGTTGTACTTTTCAGGACCCTTCAGGCTCAATGCATGTTCATAATAATATGTCCTACCTTTCCTTTTGATTTAGAGTGCAAGCTGGTAGGGTTTGCCTGATACACCTTCCTTTCACTGGAGATAGAAAATGCTAAATGGGTCTCAGAAATAATGACTTTCATAGAAAAAGAATCATTCCTAGGATAGCAATGCTAAGAGTGCTTGAGGACAGAGAAAAGTTTAAGCTGAACTTTTTCACATTATTGGTAACACAAAGCTCTAACAAGATAGTGAGCTTTTCACTCCATTAATGTTCAGATTTTATTTTTTAAAAAAGATAGTAAAAAAAAAAGAAAGGGAAAAAAGTAGCTCCATATACCATTTTGCTTGAAGGAAACAATTTAGAAGTAGTTCCTGGTCATGTGCAGTATCCAGTTACTGAAGCTGTAGCCAGGCTCAAGGATAAGTGGAAAACTCAGAACAAATTTCCCAAGCACAATTGTGCTTGGCCAACATGATTGCCTTCTGCTGAAGAGATTACTGGCGCTATACAAGGGGAGAGCTCTGGATGCTGACTTTGATTTCTTCAAGGATTTTGACATATTCTTCCACAGCATACTTATGGGCAAATTGAGGAGATGTGGATGAAATACATAAATAAGAAGCTTGATGGAAAACTTTCAGAAGCCTGGGGCTGAAAAAGTTGGGATCAAAGCTACTAAGTCCATGTGGAAATTGGTTACAAGAGGCATTGTTCGCTTTGCTACTGAACCAAACTGGGTAGAGCATTCAGTACTTTGGAGCGCAGAGCTGCTGTTCAGAGGGATCTCAAATGAGAAAGTGGGCAGACAATAATCTCAAGTTCAACAAAAGGAGATGAAAAATCCTACACCTGAAAAGTGTGTAGGAAAATCCAACACCTACCCATACCACCATATAGACTGGGGCATAGAGCAGCTCTGCAGAAAAGATCTTGGGCACCCAGATGGTCTAAACATGAGTCAGCAGGGTGTCCTTGTGGTGACATATTTTCCAGGTGCATTCTGGGCTGTATTGGCAAGAATTTAACCAGCAGGCTAGAAGTAATTATTCTCCTCTAGCCAATGCTTAGGAGACTGCATCTGGAGCCCTATGCCTTGTCTGGGGCTCTGCAGATGAAAAAAGACAATGTTGGACATTGCTGGAGCGGACCCATCAGAAAGGTCTGAGGATGTCAAGGCGGAACAGCACAAGAAGTACAAGAAGAGGCTGAGAGAGCTGGTTTTGTTCAATCCTAAAAAGAGAAAGCTAAGGGGAGATCTAGTTGCTGTCTTCAAATATATCCTGATAGAAGATATAGACTGATCCTAGAAGGGCTCAGTAACAGGATGAGAAGCAAGACACACAATCTATAACATGTAAAATTCCAATTATATATTAGGAAAATTATTTAATATGACACAGTACAGTACAGATGATTAGTTGCCTGATCTAAATTTTCCCTGCTGTGATAAGAAAGTAGAACCTAATAACCTCCAGAGGTCACTGCAACCTAAATTATTCAGTAATTGCATGCTAAAACATATTTTCCCTTCTGTGTGACTACTTAAATAATATTCAAAATCAGGAAGATAGTCTTGTGTTAGAAGATAACATCTGGGTATTTTATTAATACAGATTTGTTTATTTAGGCAGAAGATGCACAGAGAATATACCATTTCTTTGAACCCCTCAAGGACAAATACCAGAAGGCAGTTTATCAGCTCCATAGTTCAGATTTTCTTTTCTATCTATCTCTGATAAAAAAATCTCCATCTTTCTTGCAGTCACCATGCTATAGTTCCTCTTCCCCCAGTTTCTATAGGGGTTTTTGTTTTCAGCACATTCCAGCTGATGTGCCACTCTTGCTTTCCCAGCCCCTTCCCATGAAACCAAAAGTTAGTTTGAGCTGGCCCATGCTCCAGGTTTCATGTGCTATGAACAGTGGTTTGTCTTATATCACATAATCCCTAAAAGTCGTTTTGGTTTGTTCAAGGATTTTCTTATCTGTTTGGAACGTTGGGGGTTTTTGTTTGTTTATTTGTTGAGGAGTTGGGTTTGGGGATTTTTTTAAATTTTTTTTTTTAGGCAAAAAGCAAGTCAAATGACATTTGCAACACAACTGCCTGTCTAGAAAAAATAACCTATTTCGAGACTGGGTGGAAGAGAAATTATCATAATTTAGATGAAACTTGAAGTCTTGACATTTCATAACTGCATGATTTCCTTATGGAAAAATTTACATTCTCGCTGAAGATGTTAAAATAATAATAACCCCTCAGACAGGGAGTTGACTTACCATTGTGTCAAACTTATATCACGACATGGAAATTTCACTGTGGATGTGTTTGCTTATTTTGATAAGCATATTTTAAACCATAAATTCATATTTATTCCAGACAAAACATCAACAAGTCCTGTCAAAATCTGTAATGCTCAGAAATGAAAGATATGATTGTGTAAAGTCATCAACAACCTCCACAACAATACAACAGAAGTATAGCTCTGTACTTCAGTAAGAAGTTTGTTGTGTTTGTTGGTTTGGGTTTTTTTCTGGCATCATTTGAGTTGTTTTAAAATGCCACAGGCTTTCAGAATTTAGTGGCACAAAAAGCCCACCAAGGAAATATTAAGATGTTTCTTTCTTATTTTAATATATAAACAATCTCTTTGTAGACAGATTGTTTGTAAAGCCACCATAAAATAAGGAGCAACTAGATTAATCTTAGAAATCTTAAATTTTCATGCTTTTTACTGCTATACTTATGTATACTCTAAAAATAAAAAAACAAACAGGTGAACTGAAACAATTTTAGCTATGGTTCTTCGCTTTAGCTATGGTTCTTCGCTTCCTGGCATATAGCTCCAAATATGATAATTATTTAGAGCGTAATATACTTTAATAGACATAATTTATTGAGATTGTTAAAGATTGCTAGTGCATAACTATACATTTCCCTTTTTAATGTGGTTCATTGCTCTCTGTTTGTACTTGAATGTCTGATTCATATTCTGCAATAAAATTGTATTATGTAGGAATGTCCTAGTTGGACTGTAAAGGCTGGAATACTTACTGCTTCTCAAACACTTTTATGGAATGTACACACACCTCTTGTTAGCCCCTCTTGTACTCCAGTACCATGTGGCTCCTCCAGTTAGAACTATTAGCACTAAAGCCTACCTTGGCTTTTTGTTTCTTTGACTTGAATGACAATTCTTTTTCTCCCTCAAAATTGAGTGGATTCTGACATAAAAATGAAGTGTGAGAGAAAAGTTCTCAGGTGAATTTTTCCTTTCCAGGAACAATAACTTCATCAAAATTTAAACACTCAGTGGCGTACACCTCAGAGTTGTAGGTATATTGCAAGGTTATTGCTGAAGAGAAATTGGTGTTGGAGAAAGATTTTCTGGTTCTACCATTCCATGTTGTTACATGTTTTGAAGAAATATATCATTGCTGATCGCTGGGGGTTTTTATATTACATCTGAATATTACTCATAGACTGTGAATATGTTTAGAGATATGTGTTTCCATGGGCAAGATATAATAGACTTTATATGCTCAGGTTTTTTTGTTTTGCAATAGAAAGAGTAGTCATTCAGTTATGACAAGATTTGCATTTGGTCAAGAACATGATTTAGTATTTTTAAGCATTCCAGGAGCATGTTACAGATAGATCCTTAGCATATATATGGGAAATATATGTTTCTCTTCTAATATGAACTTTTGAAAAATAATAGTTCATCTTCAACCTTGATATTGCGAGTGTAAGGTTTGACTTTGGTGGAGTCAGAATTTCATTCCCAGAGATAAAATATTGAAGAACTTTCTCAATGTCGTCCAAAATGCTTTTTCAGAACAGTATTTAGGCAGAAATATTTTAGTTATGCAAATGATACCTCATTTCAAAACATTGAAGAAAAAGTCCTGGGTCATCTCCTTGCACCTTCACAGGGGAAAAAACTGCTTTCAGGCATGATATCTGTGTTCTGCTTGTTATAGTCTAACAGAGCAGAAGTTTTGCACAGGAAAATAAGGCACAGGTGGTTATAGGATTATTTTCACATGTTTCTTGAAGCATAAAATATCCCCTGGTTTCATATTATAGATTTCCTTTGATATTACTTGTGGATATTTATGAAGAGCAGAAATAGAAATATATTCAAAAACACTGAAATAAATACAGAATGGTATTTCTTGGTACAACTATCTTAATTGTTGAACTAAAAAACATAAGCAGCAACATTTTGAAAAGCATTAAGCTCTTACAAAGTACTAAACTCCAACACAGACTATTCCGTCTGCAATAGATTTTGTTTTCACCTCAAGTCCTGTGTGCAGTTTTGGTCGTCACACTGTAAAAGAGACATTAAGCTATTAGACAGCATCCAAAGGAGAGCCACAGGGATGGTGAAGGGCTTTGAGAGGAAGCTGTATGAGGAGTGGCTGAGCTCACTTGGTCTGTTCAGCCTGGAGGAGACTCAGGGGAGACCTCACTGCAGTCTTCAACATCCCCACAAGGGGAAGAGGGGCAGCCACTGATCTCTTCTCTCTGGTGACCAGTGACAGCACCCGAGTGCACGGCCTGAAGCTGTGTCAGGTGAGGTTTAGCATGGATATGAGAAAAAGGTCTATATTCTAGTGAATGTTTGGACAGGGGAACAGGCTCCCCAGAGCAGTGGTCAGAGCACCAAGCCTGACAGAGTTCAAGAAGTGTTTGGACAGTGCTCTCAGGCACATGCTGTGATTCTTGGGGTATCCTGTGCAGGGCCTGGAGTTGGATTTTGATGATCCTTGTGGTTCCCTTCCAAATCAGGATATTCTGTGAAAATCATATGTTTTCCCTGAAAGTGATACTGTAGTGACACTTAGAGTGTCTTACATCTGCTGGGTTCATCTACATTAACATTTTAGCTGGAAGAGCTGTGCTTAGGCTGTTTTAAAAGCTGTGCTTTTTGAACTGCTTTTTTTCTGGAGGTGGAGCAGTTTGGAAGACCATGAGCTATATTTCTTTCAGATGAATCTATTCTGGAAGATGCTTTCTAGGAACACATTGAACGCCATCCAACAGCTACTAGGAAATCAAGCCACAGCCACTGATAACTTAAATCTAATGTATGCATTTGGATAAGGATTCATATAGATGTATATGCTTCCTTTACCAGTATGGCTGCTTTACAAGTGTTATTCTAACTTCTGAGTCTTCTGTGTTATGTGGAGGGACAACAAAGGAGATCCGATGAGTGTAAAGTGTTGAAAACGACTCTGTATGATGCCTACTAAGCACATGCATTTCTTCCTACAGAACCATGGCTTTTTCCTCCTTACCTCTTCTTATTGCCATAATCCGAGACACTTTTTATGATAATAGTAGGGTACAGAAAACTAAAAAAAAAAAAAAAAAAAAAAAGGGAAAAAAATCTAAAAATTATGACTTAAAATTGACAGTAGGATTTTTATGTAATATCATTTGCTACCACAAAAAAAAAATCAGAAATAGCTTTATTCTTTTGTTTATGTATCAGATTCCCAGATGCCTGCTTCAAGGGCTGTTTTTTTTTTTTAAATACCAATTCATAATACACCTGCTGGATGTGCATACTTTGAGATGAAAAAAAATCCTAACTCCAAAACCAACACAGATTTTATTCATGCAAATAGAGCTTTGAAATGAGCTTGCCAAACTAAGGTTATGTGTTTGCATGTGGTGTTCAGCCTCTTAGCAGTCAGATACTGTAGGGTCATGCGAAATGGATGGTGGTTTTGTGTGTGAAGCAGTGATGTATTCTGAAAATCAATGGGGCAGGAACACTTTTTCAAACATTTATGAACCGTTTTATACCCTGGAGTGGTGATGTGTCTGTATAGTCTCTATAACAGCAAACATTATGTGTTGTAAAACTGGCTAGCTGATATACTGTGAAATGCAGGGAAAAAAAGTTTTGAATGCAAGAAGAAGAGTGACTTGTCCGTGATCAGAAATATTACTGTTTTTTACATATTAACAGCATTTTAGGAGGAGGAGGAGGACTCTAAGAACAGCTAGGTTTCTACATACAGATTAGCTTGATGCTTCTCATTAAATTAGTTCCATGCTATTTTTCCAGCATATTAACCTAAATCTTTAGCTTATTATGTAAGTGAACTCATATTCTCTGGTTCTCACCATTTTTCCTTTAGCATGGCATTTTTTGGTGTAATTGTCCTGCCCTGAGAATTATCAAAAGACTTATTTGACTTGAAAAGATCACTCAGCTTACCTTAAAAATATCAAGATTTTCGTGTATTGGGATGGGTGACAGAAACTGCATGGTCAGTGCATGAATGGGAGTGGTATGAAATGACACAAATTTTATCAAAATCACTGGATTTTTTAATGAGAATTGTATGTCAATAAGTACTTCTCAAACTGGTTCTGCTTGTCTCTGAGGACTAGTTATTTGCTAGTTCTCTTTGTAGATGAAGAATAGTATATTATGAGGTCAATCACAGCACATAATTGATGTCCATCATCTGGTAGGAGTGGCCATCGCTGTAGGGCTAATTAACCCAATCTATCTTCCCTGCTGACAAGTTCTCAGGGTTTACCCTTTTTATTAATGTATCTTATACTATTTGAGTATCCCTTGTTCGTTGTATGCAGATATTGACTGGTCTGGTTTTCCCCCTGTTTTTTTTAAGGTTTGGGGATAGTTTGGGGTTTTTTGGGGGTATTTTTGTTGGTTTGTTATTTGGGTTTTTTGAGGGGGGTAGAGATTGTTTGGGGTTTTTGGTTGGTTTTGTTGTTTGTTTTAACTTTTAAAGTATCACTAATAAGATATTTAATAGTTAATCACCATTTTTAATAACTGTTATTACTTGTTTGAAACATTTTGGTAGGTGGTGGGTTTGGGACATTATTATTAATTTTTTAACATAAAATTTTATACTAAATCAACATTCTTGTGTTTGTTTTTTAAAAGTCAATTTAAAGAAAAATAATTTTGGCATTTCCAAAGTTTGTTTTGCTATATGTGACATTTTCCTGTGGAAAAATATGGTTGGCTCACAACTGTAATTTTAATTGGGAAAATTGTATGAACAACTTCTGTGATATTCTCTTCTAAATTCAGTGGTAGTTCAAGAGATTCACTTCTCACTCAGAACTTGTTATTCACAGGTGATTCGCCCTTTTAATGTTTTCATGGAAAAAATGTAAATATACAAGTATTTTAAGTAACTGAAAACACACTACTAAGCATTTCTAACTTAATAAACTGTAACTGGAGTTCACCTAAATAAAGTGGCCTACTTATCATCCTCTGTCCCCCTCACCTGGCTTCTCCTGGGATCCTAGGTAGGGAGAGAGCCTATTTTGAAGTTTACAGGAGAATTTTTGAAAGCTCCTATCTTGGGATAAATTGCCTTCCACTGAAGCCTTTCTTTTCCATTGAAACACATCTGAAAAGGAAAATGCCTAAGGTTTGTTGTTTTTTTATAAGCTCTTGATCCAATATGACATGATAAAATCTGAGGAATATCAGAGATACTGAAATGACAGGTAGCTTAGAAAGTTCGAGGCATTTCAGAAAGCATCAGAAGCTGCAAAAGCTTCGGTGTTTTCAGTTATTCTGCAGAGAAGCAGCTGCAACTAGAGAAGGCAACAAAATGATGCTTTGTTCACAGTTGCATGATATGGAGTAAAAGCACAGAGTATAAGAAATGGGAGAACAGGAAAATCTTTTAGCAGAAGAAAATTTTTTATCTGCTGAATTTTTCCTGGAACAAGCCCTTTGGGAAACAAGCCACTCCTCTGGGATGAGAGTGGTCCCCCCAGTGAGAGACATAGAACGGCCAGGGTTGGAAAGGACCTGGAAGTTCGTCTAGTTCAAACCCCCCACAATGAACAGGGATGCCAAACACTAGATCAGGATGCTCAGTCCCCATCCAATCTGAATTGGAGTGTTTCCAGGCATGGGGCATCAACAGCTTCTCTGGGAAACTTGTTCCAATGCCTCACCTCCCTCACACTAAAGAATTTGTTTCTATATATGATCTAAACTTACCCTCTTTCATATAAAAGCCATTATCCCTTGTCCTGTACAAATCTGCCCCTATAAAAAGTTGCTCTCCCTCCTTTTATGAGCCCCCTTTAAGAACTGGAAGGCCACAAAGGAGGTCTCCCCACAACCTTCTCTTCTACAGGCTGAACAACCTTAACTATCTCAGCCTGTCTCCGTAGAAGAGGTTCTCCAGCCCTTTGGTCATTTCTGTGGCCTACTCTGAACCTGCTCCAACAGGCCCATGTCTTTCTTGTGCTGAGGACCCCAGAGCTGGACGTGGTGCTTCTTCAGGTGATAGGTAGTGCTAGGGCTGAGCAGAATCACCTCCCTTGTCCTGCTGGCCATGCTGCTTTTGATGCAGCTCAGGATGTGCTTCCCAGTTAGATCATTCTGAAGAAAAGGGCTCTTTCTATCTTCAACTGTGTCTTTCTATCTTCAACCGTGTCTTTCTATTATTGCCACTTTTTCTCCCATTGTAGCAAGATCACAAAACTGTTCCAGAATGTGCCCATGTTTTCTTGCTGATTTTCACATACAGTGCATACCTTCCTCTGCTAAGTAGCCGTATGTAATGTTGCTTTCAGAAACAACTGGCAACGTTTTCAGTCTCTCCTTTCAATCACCTTAAAACATGGTATTATGCCTATAGACAGAGAAATAGCAAGTGAGAAAAGCAGTTTAAGGGGCTTTTATGTCCTGAGTAAAAATTAAAATAAGGGTATCTATTAAAAAATTCTGGTCTGAAATAGATTGCTTAGAAGATATTTTACACAGTAGTGGTGTTCTGTTAATCTATGGCCCACTGATGCCTGCCAACTGCCAAATAACTCCTGATATCCTGTAAGTTGATAAATAATTTACTTGCTGTTAATAGATCTAAAATCTGATGTTCCTGTTGTAGAAATATATAGTGCCAAGTCCTCCAGACTTAGTAATGAAAAAGCCAAAGAAGTCATGTTGAGTTACAGTGCTTTATGTTTACTCAGAGTGTCCTTGGACTATCCATCATAAGCACTTGATTCTCAGTCAATACTCTAAATCTGAATTAAACAGTCACTTAATATTTACACTTTTCTTTTAAATAGCATTTTTTTCCCAAATAATTCCCAACATTGTCTAATCATACTGTTGCAAAAGATATTTGAAATGCCATGCTTATTACAGTATGTAATAAACAGGACACAGACACAATGATCCTTATGGGTCCCTTCCAGCTCAAGATATTTTACGATTATATGACTGAGGAAGAAAGCACCTGGCTTGAACCTTTGACTACATTTCCACTTGTAACTGCTACTATTTACCTATCTGAAGATGCACTATTAGCACAAAGAAACAACATCCAATATAACCTCATTTTCATTCTTCCACCCTCTGTTCCCACAGTGTATTGGTTTGGTTTGGGGCTGAAATGCTTTATGCTCTAAATTAGTTTAGTCAAGTAAAGAGTCAGCCACAGTCTTCCTTCAAAGAAGGCAGACTGGAACCAATTTGTCAAAAGAGCAAAATTAGGAATATGTTTATCTAGGTTGTAGGTATATCTAAAAACAATAGAACAGCTGTGCTGAAGTAGGATTTTATTAAAGAAAAGGGATTTTTCTGCAGCTCCTGTTCCAGCCTCCTTCCTATTTACAGAAAGGTACATTTTTTCTGGACATGTGAAACACGAATTTGTATAGACTTTGTTCAACACTAATATAACACAAGTTGATTGTACAGCTTTAAACTGAGACAGTGACTAGCAGCAGGAAAGGATTTAACAATTTTTATTACACAATTATTAACACAATTTTAACACAAGCAGATAAAGATGAGCAGTAAGAAGGTAAAATATTATGATTATTTTATTCATCAATATTATAGAAATGCATTAAAATAAGAATTTGTAAAGGAGATCGAATAACTTCACACTCAACACCTAATTAGCTTATGTTGAATTTGATTACCCAGGTTCACCAGACTCTAGAATTAGGTTGCTAATGTATAATTACATACTGTTTGTGGGAGTTAAAAAGAAATTAATATAACTTACACACACCTATAATCTACTGCTAGAAAAGTCAGGAGCTGCACAACAAACACAAAAAATATGGTGTAATGAACTGAACAAATTACTATCTTTTAGCCCAGGTTTACTGCTTAAATCATAGATTTTTGCTTTTTTCTTCTAGCCACATTCCAATTTACTTTGTTATTCCTTCTATAACCCCAACCGACTTTATTTTCAAAATTGCTTTTATCTGTCATGCCATGTAAAATGGGCTTTAGAAGTCTAAACAAAATAATGCCAACTACCTCCCTTTCTCACTTTATTTTCCCCAGAAAAGTCAAATATATTTGTTAAATTAGAGCTGCTGTCCCTGAATTCTTACTGATCTGGAATATAATGAAGTTTCCTCCCTCAAAATAACTTCCTTAATGTACAAACTACACTTCAGTTAGCTTCAAAGGATCATTCCTACAAAAGGAAGGGATGTTTTCAATTACTGAATATACATAAATTTATTTCAGAAATAACTAACTTGTACAGATCTAGAGCACAATAAATAGTAGACCAATTCTCATTGTCTCTTCTCTTAATGCCTCTTGAGATTTCTGGTTTTGCACATGTATTTGCTCTACAAAGAACATTCAAATTAAAAATCAATCACAATACTGCAATTACGAAGTGTCATAATTAAATTATAAATGAAAGAAAAGCAAATCTGAGGGGAAAAGTTAAGGATACAAGTAAAGAATAATGGCCATCTCAGTCAGAATACCTTTTCTGTATTCTTCTATTAGAGAGTTTGGACAATGATAACATTTTTGAAATCATCATGGTGAAGCTCTCCATCCACAAATCCAAAGATAAAGTGTATTTGCAGAATTAGAAGTCAATTCTCCTTGAATATGTCATCACTAGGTCAAGAGTTTTCATTTTAAGTGTACTCAATTTTGTAGGACTTTACAGTAACTTTTTATACACTATTTAAATAACTCAATGCATTTCAAGACAAAGAAAATCTTAAGCTCCTGATGATAAATAACTCAATGCATTTCAAGACAAAGAAAATCTTAAGCTCCTGATGATCTTGTCTTTAAACAGGTAAGTTGGTAGAAATTAGAAATCTCAAGTTCAGATAAATGCAGCTATTTCTGTCCATTCACAAGGAGGTGTCATCTCTAGAATTTGAAATTTAAACAGTAAAAACACTGTAAGATTGGGAGTCGCTACCTTTTCAGTAACAAAAGGATTTAAACACCCATTTAGAGAATGACAAAACTATTTTCATGATATTTCTTTTGTACTATCTTTACAAAATACTGACATAGTAGAATTGAAGCCATATGGTGTTAACTACTTGGTTGGGGTGGAGGGATGTTTAGAAACAAAACTAAGTGTCAGAGACAGAAGGGCTACAGAAACTGAAAGAATATGTCACTGTCTACATCAGAATGGCTGCAATTTCCACTGCAATCAATGTTTTTGCAGGTTTTTCTTATACTCATGCCCAAGTAAATATTCTCATTCTGTTGTGTAAATCTCAACATGAGCATCTTGTTCCTCAAGATTCCCTCATGAGGAACATACAGAGGGCGTGTAGCCACAGCCAGACCAAGTCAGCTAAGCCACCAAATCATATTAACCTACCAGTGCACTCCCGAGTCTCACTGACGCTGCACCACACAAGCATTTCGAGTTTGACTGGACATACTTTCAATCCTCCTTTCATTGATGCAGGTTGTGACGTGTTGGGTTTGTAGATGGTGAGACACCCTAATAAATATGCAATAGGTATCTAATTGCTTCTGCTCTTGAGTGCAGGAAATCTCAAAACATGCTTCTAGTTTGTGCTCTGGACTGTTGGATTTTTTCTCTTTTTTTATTTTTTTGGTCATCTTCTGAAGGACTTTTAATGTCACCATAGTCTAATGAGATTTGGAATTATATTAAGAGGAAGTTCCAATGTTATTACATCCCACAGAAAGAAATTCTAGTTCTGAGAATCATCTTTATTACTAGCACAATTCTTAAGATGAATGTTTTAAAGTTTAATTACCATCAGAGGAGTTGCTATATATTCCTGTCTTTCTCTGGAAAGATTTCTTCTAACTTCCTAATTATAGTGAGGAATTTGCTTAAGCTGTACCAGAAACCTAAATAACTTCTTAATTTTTAACAGCCATTTATATGACATAAGCCACTTCTATACAGAAGACATAATGTACTGCCTAGCCTTCTTTTCAAATTACACTGTTAAGGACATATACCTCCATATACCTCCTCACCATATATGGGGAGACAGACTCACATACCTTGCATAAATACTTTTAATAAAAAAGCTCTTCGTTAGTTCTTTCAAAAAACTGTTCACGAGATAGGAGGAAATTTCAACTTTTTACTTGCTGGTCCTAAGGCACTGAGAAAGGAAAGGCCCCCACATATTTTATTAAAATTTTAAACACATGCCAAGTTTATTTGTGCCTAAGTGAGAATTCTAGAGTTTATTTTTCATAAGTATACTCTCCAAAAAAAAAAGAAAAAGAAAAACAAAACACATGCAAAGAACAGAAAAAACCCAAACCGAACTTTGGCATACTTCTTGAGATACTTTATTCCCCCAAAGTCCAAGATGGGCTTGGTTTTTATGAGGCTTGAAGTATATGTAAGGTATCAAAGCTCCAAATAGGAGATTAGAACAGTGGGTTGTTTCCATGGATGTCTGTATTACTGTTGGCAAATTTGGCAGAACATGTGACGCCACAAAAGAGAAAAAAAGCCAAATTAACCTCTGATTCATAATCCTACAAGACCCTTGCCTCAAACTCTACATTCAAACTATTTGTTTACTACCTAAGCATTTTCTAGGTAATCAGAAGCTATGGGGAAGGGAGAATTAAAATATTTATTACATATTTGTGAAAGAAATTTAATATTATTTTAGGCTAAAATAATTAAAAGTTGTTTAAATTTATAAATTGTCATACAGAGACCCAAAGAACCTAAGTCTGACCAGGGAAAATAAAAGTTTGAAAGTTTAACATGCTTTTCAAAGTTTGCAATGGATATGTCAATTGACACTATACCGTGCCATAAATTAAGTCCCTCCTGGTGGGAAAGAATTTACTGAAAGTCCTTGCAAGGAGTTTCAAAGATAAGCTGAAACTTTTCCTTGAGTTTCAATGCTTCCAGATAGTTGTTTATTAAGTCTTATCAGAGGAACAGAGCCACTAGCGTGACCCAGGTACAGCATAGAAGGAAGAAAAGTAGGAGTAAAGACAATTATCAAGATTTACACAGCCTTTTAAAAATATTTTAACCAATAGTTACTAAAAATGTAAATTATTTTCACTTTCCTACCAATTATTCAGTAACACGACTAGGAACTGCGGAATTCTCTATCCAATCATTCCAAACTACTTTTACTGCAGAATATGGAGTAGTAGAAGAAGGAGAAGAAGGTTTGGAGAGCAACAACAATCGTCCATTTTGATATTTTTTACTCTTATCTATGTACTACAAAGAGAAGCCCAAAACCTCTAAATTTTTCACCCTGTGACAGTCTTACATAGTAGTCTATCACCTAATTCACACCACTGTATTTTCTAGTTGTTGTCTGACTGTTGGTAATTTTTTCCAAGGTTTGAAGCTAAAACAGTGTTGTTCAGGGGGTAAGAGCCCTTAAAAACAGGCAGAGAAATATTCTCGGCACTCTGGGTTCCTACAGTCAATCATGGATCCTCTGTTCTGTGTTTTGAGAAGCTTCAGCACATAACCTAAGCAGAAATCTGGGTTTTAATAAAAGATTTTTTTATGTTCTTGTAGTAAAAGTGATAATGCTTATCATTGATATTGATTCCAGATAAGAAGTTGATCAGGATGAGAATGTGTAGCTAATTTACACTTTTGAGTTTGACTGTTACTCTATTTCTTCAAATAAAAAAATGCTATTCTTGTAAAACCAGTTGTTGTTTATTTATTAAAAGGAAAACACCACAGCTTAATCCACTTCAGTACAAGTACTCCAATCTTTCATATGGCAAGGTTAAAATAGACACATGTGAGTACCTTACTTTATTTCCATTTCCATTGTTTAACTTGATTAATTTCAGTGGCATTTGTTTGGGTCCAGTGTGTTCAAATTCAGATCTTAGTAACCTGGTTTGACCCCTGGAGTTGGGACCTCTCCAAGCCAAGCTAGTGACTTCACTGTAAGATATTTGCAGGAAATGCTGCTGGTACTTGAATCTTGGTAGAATTATATACAGAGGAATAATCCTTCCAGCTCTTAGGCTGGCAGATGGTACTTTCACAAGCATTTAATTCACCTCTTAATTTAAGGTTACCACGTCTTTTTGTTCAGAATGCAACACCTCTTGTTACCAAGGCCAGCATACACTGAGGATAGAATGTAGTTTTATAAAAGAAAAGGAGTAAATACAATGCAAGGAAACACACCTTACCTAGAATTTGGAAAAAAATTGTCTTTTTCTTACCTTTTTAAAAATTCCATTACTATTCTATTCTCCTTAAAAAAGCTGAGAGAATTGTTAACAGCAAATACACTCACTTTTGTATGACTACCATCCTCTCACATCTATGCAAGAAGTATAGACTAACCAAAACCAAATACAGACACAATCCACAGTATTAAGTACTGCAAAACTCTGCATACATCTGTAAATAAATAGTTTGTTATCTGTATCTTATTTAGTTTACACAACATCACTTCTGTCCTAAATTGCATCGAGTCGTCATTGTAATTGTTCATTTTGCCTTCTATTTTTTCACTTTGGGTTTTTGAGAACCCCACATATTCCAGCTACTTACTGTGTACGCACATATAAAATTGTATTATGGAATGAAAAAGGCATTTCTCTGCAATGTGGTTATTCATGTAAAGTATCTAATTTTAAGAGAAAATTTTCTTTTATCTTTAACTCAATTTATCTGCAGAAATGCATTTGAGTAGTTAATGCTTTGGAATAGTCCTTTATTGTAAACATTTCCTCTGAAAAAGGGACCATACTTTTCTGCTTCATGTGATCTGTGTTTTTAGGAAAATAGGTTCTGCAGAGGAAAAAGATATCTTCTTTACACAGGAAAGAGATGGAGAAAGCTATTTTAAGATGGCTGACTTCAGCCTGAAAACTACTTAAGAGAATCTAACTGGAGACCAAGAAGTGAGAATGATGCCTTTGTACATGAGTCAGCTCTGAGTCTGAAGATCTTAGAATCACAGAATGGTTTGGGCTGGAAGGGACATTTACAGTCATCTAGTCCAAACCCCAAGATAACAATAATCCTCAGAATCGGTTGAAACTTCATGATCACTCTCTTGAAATATCCAGTCATCCATTTCTCTGAAATATCCATTAGGTCTTGGGAGAATGACAATACTAAGGTTATGTGCTCTGAAGCAAGAAAAGCTCTGTGTCACTTGTAACTCGTCACTTGTAAAAGAAATCTTAAAGAGAACCACAGTGGACCAGTGTGAGATTTACATATTAGACGTTACTGCTTGCACTTTGATTAGCTTTAATTTTTAGACACCCCTCATGAGTCTCAAAATTAATGATTAGATATGTAACAATGTGTGATGATTGGGGGAAATTTCTAAGGATTAGTTAGATATAAGGATACAACTAATTTTCTAAGTAAGAAAGAATTCCAGCTTCCAATTTCTATTCCAAACCACTGGAGTGTTTCATTTTTTGAAATGTTACAATTACAGTGAGGGATGCCTTTACTACTCTGAGCAGGGCTTGAATTTAGGTATGAATTATTCAATTAATTTTTCCTTGTGTTCCATGGTTTTTTCATCATGCATGTGGAACTGGCCAGCTCCAAAGGAGGACTAGAGATTTCAGTGCAATCCATGGATAAACTGGCTTATATGGAGTGAAATATGCTTCTGCCTTCAGTAAATTTGACAAATTTTCTGAAAGAGAAAGGTAAGTTTAATAGGTTTTGACCTAGAAAAGGCTTATTGACATGTGTCCTCTTTGGAAACCTTATTTTAATGGCATAAAAAGCTCTAAAAAATTCTGAAATTCAGTTTCATTCCAAGAGAAAATTTCAAGTGATTGTATAAAAAGGTTTGTTTAACATCTGTATAAATTGTCTATACCCATATGAATCAACATTCTTTCTGACAACACAAAAAATGTGAACTACTGAAGGAGTGATGATTCAGTGCATAATCAGCTTTCAGAAGACTCTCTTTCTAGACTTCTGCATGACCCAAACATATTTGTTATGTTTTTCTGTTTGTTGGGTTTTTTTCAACACAGCCTCTTCCCTTCAACATTCAGTATATTCTGGATTCTAAAATACTGGAGAATCTGAAAGAGTGAGATTTTCATGTTCTGTCCACTTGAAAGGTACTGAAAAATTTGGAAGAAATTTTGCTTTGTGGAGGATCTGAAGGTAAATATTGTCACCTACAACAATTTGTTTAAAAAGCCTAATGTTGTGGTTTTCTGCACAAAACTTGATCTTCATTATCTTAAAACTCAAACACAAATATCAGTATCATGCTATGGAATTTTATCCCACTGATAAGGTAGTTAAGCCTCCTTAGTACACCACTGGAGTTTGTCATGAAGTTTCCAGCAGTTGCAAATCTATCATAATTATCTGACTAATGACTTTTTTCTGCATAGGAGCATGGATCTCCCAAAAGAGGATTTAATCTATTAGCTGTGTGGACCATTAGCTGTATCCAGATTCAGGGAACCACGAAGATGAATTTTATCCTGTGTCACAGGCTGCTTGTAAGACAGACATAGAAATGCTCCACTGTGCTTAGATATATAGTGCATTATAAATGGGATGAGAAACAGTAAAGTTATAAGACTACAACAGATGAATCAATGGAAAAAAAAATCAAGAAATCTTCCAGGGTTTCTTCAAGTATTTTTTATTTTCCATTGCATAGGATGGATGGCCTTTTTACTATAAAAAAGTGTAGAAATGCTGAAAACCAGTGCACTCCCAGAAACTCTTAACTAAAAAATTATATGCAAATATTCTTCTGCTCCAAACACCAAGGCTAACTTTGCAACCCCAGTGAACTATATTTTTCCCAGTAGTCTTGTTCTATTTGTAGGATGATGCAGTGAAAAGAGATTAGAGAACATGTTGCTTTTACTGAAGAACAGTATGTGTGAGCACACATGGGAAGGGGGGATCTATTTCATACAGGGTCAGTTCCAGAGTGTGACAATTCAGTCCTCATGGTTTAAGGTTTGTAGTGGTGCCAGCTATAGGATGGATGGAAGGATGGATGGGTGGATGAATATAAGCTATGGCCCAAGGACCCCAGTGAGCTCTAAAATATATCAAAGAGTGTATGAACAAAGTCAAGCTTGAGCAGCCCAGCTCCACTCAGTCAGCTTTTTAGCTTTTTTCAGTCTACTGGGTTGCTTGATGTTCGGCATGTGGTGAACTGATGAACTGAATTTGAACTTAGGCCATATTCTTTTCATCTTTGCATGCCTTTTGATACAAGCCTGTTGCTCCTCTTCAGGAAGCCTGCTTCTTGCACACCGACACTGCAGTTATCCAGTTTACATTTTATGTTGATTGCTTAGGAAAATATTGATTGAAGATGTCATCATGAGTCAGAAAGACTTTGTTTAGGCTTCTGGTAGAACTGGAATTCAACTGTGTGTTTCTAAGCTTACTTTTATAAAATGAGAGCATAACAATATAATTTACCTTCCTTTTTTTTTTTCCTCTGAGAAGCCATGGGAAACTAGCAAAGAACATTTATGGCATTCTGAGGTCATTCACCTGATTATACCTGGGGAAAATCTATAAAAGCAGGATGATGCAAACTGTCAGAATGAAGCAGTTGGAGAGGAGAGATGACTGGCAGCAATTGTGTTTCAGGTGGAAACAGTGCAAAAATGGACACAATATTTTCATATTTGAAAATCAATGTTCATTCGCATGAATTTCCATATAATTCTAGCCCATATGTGGGGAAAAAAATTATGGGGAGGAAATAGAGGAGTTTTTCTTCAGCCCAAATATGACTGGGAAGTAATGTTTTCATGTCATTTATAGCATTTACTGTTTGTTCTTAAGTAAGTTACACAAAGCACAAAGACATCAACTCTACTGTGATTATTTGAGTGAGTTCAAGATCAAGAATTATTTCCTTAAAAAGATTGACAGAGATACATTACTTTGGGTTATTCTGATGTTTCAGTTTGCTTTTGGACAGTTTAAAGTGATAGGAATCAATTACTTACATATTGCTTTTTGGGACACATAGTTTGTTGAGTTCTTGTTTCCTCAAGATTGCTCTTAAGAGGTGAAATCCCTGACTCCCAGCTGTGACTCACCAGTTTGGCAGTACCATCTTCCAGTGCCCAGCACAGGCAGCTGACTTTGTTCTGACTAGTGTGTTTCTAGGCCTCACTACTAGTGTGCAGCCAAGTCCTTAAAAACTAGTAATTAGACTGTGTGGATGTGAAGCAGATTTTTATATAAGCATGGGCTTAAACTTGGCCTGGACATAGTTTTGGTGTAACCTTAAATTCAATGTTAAGTCCTATATATTGTAAACTATAAAATATCAAGACGTGTTCCAGTTTAGCCAAATTTAGAAATATATCCTCTGAGAGAAGGCAGGCTACAACAACCCTTCCCCCACCAGGTTTGGGAAAAAATAAGTTTTCCTAGAAGGAAAGTGAAAGAGATAAAAACTATTTATTTAACAAACACACAGGAAAAGGATAATGATGCTAAATGATAAAACCTCCTGCTCTGCTGAGAGAAACCTGGGGGAAAATTCAGAGTACTTTCATAGATCTCCCTCCTTGGAGCTGGGACAGGGTGGTGGGCCCACCTCCAGGGCCAAGGCCTTGGTGGAAAGTCCTCCCAATGTATTCTGATGATGAAACAGTCCAGCAGAGAGAAAAGGGAAAAAAATGAAGTCCCAGGAAAACATAAGTTCAACTCTCTGGAGGAAAAGGAGCTGAGGAAAAAAAAAAACTGCTGAAAGCTGCCTGGAAAGAAAAGCAAGCCGGGTGCCTTCCCTCCCCTCTTGCTCTCCTGCTGCAGCTGGGAAAAAAAAAAAAAAAGTCTCTATCTCTGCGTGACCTTGAACAAGCTGCAAGCTGCTTTGAAAAAGTTTTCCTCAGTTTTTCCTCCCCCCTCTCAGGCTCAGTTTAAAGGCATAGAAAGGCACAAAAATTGATTTTAGGGCATAGGGCAGAGATATGGGATACACATCATAAAGTCACCCCAAGACAACATGTTAGGAAACAGAAAAAAAGAAAGCCTAGGAGAGAAAAGAATTATTTAAATATCTATTCTGTATGTACAGACAGTGCATAGAGAGACACTCCCTTAGATAAGTACATCATTATCGGTTCTCTTCCATAAGAAACCCTGCCCATTGTCATAGAATCATAGGATCACAGAATGGTTTGGATTGGATGGGACTTCAAAGACCACCTAATTCCAGGCCCCCTTCCATAGACAGGGACACCTTTCACTACACTGGTGTACTCAGAGCTCTGCCCAACCTGGCCTTGAACACTTTCACAGGGATGGGGTATCCACAGCTTCTCTGGGTAACCTGCTCCAGTGCCTCATCACCCTCACAGTAAAGAATTTCTTCCTTATATCTAACCTAAACCTGCCCTTTTTCAGCTTAAATTCACTGCCCCTATCCCCTTTTGGTGAAAAGTTCTACACAGATAAAAGCACTGTAGCTTAAAAAGATAAGTAGCTTAAACACATCTGTCATTGGCACATGCAGTGTTTAATCAGAGCTGTAAAATTTATCGCAGAATTTTTCTTGGTCTTGAGAAGGGACAGTTACAGAGATGCCAGATGCCTGGTGGCCATTGCAAATCTTACCGGCAGAATCTGTTTCTGCCTTTTAACAGAACAGAACTGACACTGAAACCTGCGTCCGTGGCACAACAGTCTCTACAGAGCTGCACTAAAATCCTTTGTGTCACCACAATGAAAAAACACAATAAAGTAATAATGATACTGGTTCGAGAGAATCACAAGCACAAAGTCATGAAAAGAAATTCTATGAAGTGCTTTTGGTATCTTTTGCCCCCTGTGCTGTGGCTCCATGCCTACAAAGGTTTATGTACATAAAGAGCAAAGCACAGTGGGACTCTCACATGCCTCGAGTAAAATACAGGCTAAGTCCTTGTAGGCCTGAGACTTTCAGTTCAGGCTTTCTGCACATTAACTTCTCTAATATATATATATAGTGTATATTATATATATATATATAAATTGCTATGTAAAGGAATTATTTGCAATGTGACTTTTATTTTATTTTTACAACACATATTATTCTTTACATTTGGCAAAGGTGTATCAGAACTCTGGTTCATCATTTATTTTAAATTGGATTTAGTGTCATTCAGTCTGATGCAATGAAAAAGCTTCAGATGTGAAATCCCTTGTGAAGGCCTCAGTATTAGAATTGGAAATACTATGTCTGCCTTAAAGTCCCTAATGTAAATGTCTGAAATTTAGTACATTTTCATTCTATACTGAGTATTTCAACTATTCCCTGGAAGGAAGAATACAAGGTGATGGGAATGACTGCTTTGGTGTCATCTCTTTTTGTCTGTGACTTCAAGGCACCACTATTTTTCTATGCAGTCACATGCAATAGAGCATATTGGGTATTCAGTGTTTGGGACAGGTGTGAGTCAGGCCATATGAGGGTTTACAGTGAAAGATTACCTGTGCCTACTACCCTGAGAGTTCCACCTAAATCAAATGATGTGATCAGAGGTTTACGAGGTTTCCCAGAGGTATGGTACAAACATATGTAAAGATCCTTCAAAATAGTTCAGCAACTTACTATGCATAAACATATCTCTCACCTGCTGCAATACTTCCTAGGAGAACAAGGTATGTCTAAACAGTAACATATGCCCAAAGTTCAGCTCAGCACAGAAAATTAATTTTCAATTCTTCCAATGAAGCTGTTAAAAGGAAAACTGATAACTATCCCAGATACTCTTTGTCATGCCCTCCCTAGGCCCCTGGGCTTGGCTCTCAAGATCTTTGACTTTGAATATGTCAGCTTTGTCTCAGTGGCTTCCCCTCTCTGTTCCCTTGAGAATTTAAGACATTAACTGGATTCTGGCTTTGAGTTCCTGATTGTAAAGAGAGACAAATACTGGTGTTCTCAGATGCCCTTATCCAGCCCAAATGAGCTTTCCTTCAGAGCAGATTGTGCAAGTGTTGAACAGATCTCCTTTTCTACTTGCTTAGGGGAGGAGTAAAAGAAGAAGTGATGTCACTAGTGTTTTCAGGGACACCCAATTTAGCAGCCACTGAGGTGAATGGGATCAGTCATACCTCATAATGCAATTGTTTAAAAGTACTGGAGAGCTGCCATTGCATGCATTGCCCTGGTTTGTGAGGCTATCACTGCAGTTGTAGCAGCTAAAACCTTCTTTTTGATAAAAGCCTTAGATTTTGGAAGAGAAGAACTTAATGCCGTACTGATGCACGGTGACGGGATCTGCACTGGCTATAAGTTTCCGGGCCCTTTCAAAGGAGACAAAGATTGCTATTCAGAACTCTCTCAAATGAGGCAAGAACAGAAGTCTCCACAGACTAAACGCTAAAGTGGTGTGAAATTTTGTCATAAATGGTAGAGCTGAAACCTGTAGCAGTAGAGAGCTGAGACTGAAGTGAGGTGTCTGGAACTCAGATCAAGGATGTGACCTCCTTAGATGGATGTAAATCTTCCTGCATCCTAGACAACATTTCAACAGCCAAGGACTACTTGGGATTTTGTCTACACCCACCTTAGATGAAACACCACTTTTGTAAGTTGGGATCAGATTTTAGGTGTTCTTTGGTTGAGGAATTCCAGTGTTTCCCATTTCAAATAAAAGAAGTTCTATAGACAGATCCACAGACAGATCCACAACAAAAGTATACGACAAAAAATCTCAGCAATATATTAGTCTAATGAGCTCTGATGGAGGGAAAGTGAAAAAAACTAACACAAATAAAACCTAGAAGAAATACACGAGTGACTTAACAACAACCAGAGATCTTCTTCATTAGTTTCACTGAAGGAAACTAAGACTCAAATCTTTTGGGTCTCTCAAATGTCATCAGAGTTCTCAGCAGCCATGTGCTGAGTTGGAATTAGCATATAAAAGTGACCAAATACATCTGTTTCAACTCTCTAAAGCTAGAGTCTCTTGGTTGCTACGCAGATATATTTATTTCAGAAGAAAAATTAATTTTAAAAGGACTGAACTTGACTGTTTTTTCTCCCTATCAGGATGATTACAACTCTGTATAGTGGCTAAGATTTCTATAGCAAGTAGATTCTTTTGTATTCCTGCTTTGTGATTGTGTAACTTGGAACAATGTACAGAAGCCTGTTTGCAGAGCAGTTGCTTTCTCAAAATAAAAGGATGAGTCTTTAAAGCAGAATAAAAAAAAGAAGCAATAAAAAATATATGAATGATAGTCATAGATTTCCTTCCATGTATGTCATTAATGAGACTGACTTCTACAGTATTGCTTTCAAACCTGATTTGAATTCTGAAATGCTAAACTCAGAACTAACTAAATGAAATCATTAATAATGTGATCTTCTATCTATGCCATGTATTTTTATTTTTTTGGATTGTTTCCAGAAATGTCAAAGCCTTCTCTGCTAATACAATTTATCATGCATCATTAAAAACACGTGATTCAGTATAACTTTGTTTTCCAATTAGAACTGGAGGGCCTTCTTTGAAATCTAGTTGAATGAACTAGTGAAGCAATGAACTAAGTAAAGCAGTTGAAGGCTGTGGCATTTCTTTGTTGTATTTCAAAGTCCTGTTTCAAGATTTTCTCTTCTGAAAATAAACAGTCTGCATCCCTTGAATTTCACATTTGTGTGACATTGTGTAGCAACATCTCACCCGCAGCAAGAAAATCAATACAAAAATATAGTTTAGCACCATCAGTTCTTCCCAACTCTCACACATTACTAACACATAGTCTCTATGTACCTAATATATACACCTACTCTATCTAATACATACATATATATATATATATAATGAGATAGCTAATATCTGTTAGATACTGTAAGATAGGTAGATAGATACAGATATCTATTATCTAACATATATTAACTTCTTTGAAGCTTATATATGTTGGCTATGAGCCCTAAGGGATCTCCTCTAATTAAACTTGTGATCGTGCCGTGTTTATAGCAATGTTTTCATTATAAATTTCACGTAAACTCTTCAGTCTCTGAACTCAGCTGGGAAGCTCAGAAAGGGGATATTGGGTGGCCATATACATTTTTGCACGTGAAAGAGAATAAATAAAGTCTTTAATTCTGTTAGCTAGGAGCTACTTTTTTTTAAAACATGGGGGTTTTATTTACCCACACTCAAGTTGTGAGTTTTTATGAATTAAAAGTGTCCAAAACCAAGACACACAAGCAATGCTGAGTGCTACATATAAAAGAAAATGTAATTATTTGTGCTTGGCAAGCCGCATGCCTGGCTGTTGTTGTGGTAAACATTTCTCACAAATGTCTTTTCTATTTTAGACAAAAAATGTGCAGTCTTTGGAAGGCACACTGGGTTGCTGTCGTCATTTATCTACTTAAAAGCTCTGTGAAGAAGGAATCCAGAGAATAGCAGAGCTGCTCCACATCACTGTAAACTGTTTGTTCTGAGGATGCACCAAACCTTGAAAACTGGGGGTAAGTGTTGAACCTGAAGAACACATTGGTGACTGATGCACATTGTCTGAATATTTCTGACTGGTATATATTTAGGAAAAAAATGCTGTTTGCACCATTTTTTGTTTAATGATATGACATCTCCATCTAGAAATTTTCCCAAGCAGACCTAAATGACTTGAAAATGTTTTGGTCACAGAGGCTGATGACAGAGTCAGAACATGATGTTAGGGTTGTTCTGATATTTTTATATGAACCAAATGTTCTTGAGAAATTACACTTACTTCTTTCAATGTGTAAAATCTTACGCAGATATTCCTGAAATCCTATCAGACATGATGTTCTTTATGAGAATGGGTAAAATTCATCTATAGTCCTTCCCCACCTTCCAATGAAGGGAAAACCTTTGCACTTGAGAACTGTCACCTGATAAAAATTTATGGTGAATTTTCTTATGCAGGGAAAAAATCTAACTGCCTTTGTTGATGTGTGAGACACTAAGACTCAGGGACTAGAAATTAAGTATCTCTGTGAATGAATTCTAATTTATTATGTAATTTTTCTCTATATTTCTTATACTTGAGGATGTTGTGCATATTATCAACAGAGAGTTATATATTCCTGGCCATAGCTGGCAGCTATAAGGTAATAAGCCCTGAAGTCCTGATAGAATAGAGACCACTGATTTGAATTTACAAAACATTCTTTTAGTCATGATGATGGTTGAATGTAACACAAGGATTTCTCTCACAGAGGGTAGGTATACTTCAGCTGGTTTACCAACGACTTATGGTTAATAGGGAGGTCATCACTGGGTAGGTACAGAACACTGCACTTTCTCTACCATCAGATTATATTTCAAAGGCGTGCTTGTAAGAAAAAATAATCAGATGTGTTAAATCCCATTTGTTACAATTTACAGTAAAATTGTTTTTTGAAGGCCAAGTAATCCATGAAGACAAAGTTCAGCCATTTAAATAGTAACCTATTTAATAAATGAGGACTCAGAAATAGGCACCTTGGCTGATCATGGAAGTGTTTTTGTGTCCCTGCTACAAACATGTTCTAATATTACAGATAGACAAAAGAATGTTTCACATGAAATGAACATTTCTTCTTTCTCTGTTTTTGTATATGTAACAATGATATAATACATGCAAATGTCTGTGAAATAATTTCAGGAAAAGACATACAGCATTTTCTTTTGGAAAGGAGTGTCTTATTTTGTTTGGCATTATTGTAAATAATGTATGGAAACACTTGGGAGCTACTGAGCAAAATATCTTTCTGTTGATAACTTGATTTAGTAGATAAGACAAAAAGCTTTTCCCCTTGAAGCTGCTGAATTAAATGAGTTCAAGGTGAGGGCTAGCTTAGTAAAGGTTCCAAAGAAAAGAGCAGTTTTATTTCTTGTGTAAGTTCCACACCATCAAGTTCAACACGTCCCTGGTAGAAATGTTTGTATTCTTGGAAAAGTGATGAAAAAGGACATGAGCTTGATTACTCACTATTCTTTTCCAACTACAACCAATTTTTTGAACTCAAGAAAGAGAACTTTACCAATAACTTACCTGCTAATTTACTTTAGAAGCTACACTTTCTGAAGTCATTCCATAACTGAGGTGCATTTTCCCACATTAATAATTTCAAATTCTGTATTTTCAGCCTTCCAACTCACAAAAAAAAAAAAAAAAAAAAAAAAAAAAGAAAAAAAAAGATGCTTAAGTAATTCCACCAGCTACCTAGCTGCAGTTTTATTCCATTAAGGACAATATTTAATTAGAAGTAATGTACAGAACTGTTTTCTAATAAACACTGTAAATGTCATATAATTAGAAATTTTATTAGAAGTAAATATTCTATTGTTATTCCCCCTCCCTCCATATGTGCTGCACTGATTTTTACTTATAAGTCTTTTACTAGTTGCCTAAGAAGAGAGTTTCTGTACATGTGGGATTAATTTCTTGTATTAAAAAAGGCAAGATTTAATCTTTTTTTTCCTGTGGGTGCACATTGGATTTAATGGCTTTTCAGTTCCCTTTAGTTCTTATGCTCATCTTCCTTGAAAGCTGCAGGCAGAACTGATAACATGCCATCATTCCCTCAACACTGGGCCTTATATTCTAACTCATATAGAAAAAGGTACAAATCCTTTGGCTCTGCTTCCATTCCTTGTTTATACAACACAGTCATAATGAGTAGTGTGATCTAAAGAGAAATAATAGCAGCTCCCTAGTGTACCAGACACATGTAAGATTGAGTGCTGATATCTTCTGAAGGAATTTCTGTGGTCCTTTTCACCGTCTTGCAGAATAGGTGCTGCCTTACAGCCATAGACTTGTTCCTGCTCTGATTTCTGATAATTTCAATGCACTACACTTTTCAGCTTTCTACTCTCATCCCTCCGTGCTTGAACTCAGAAAAAAGACCATTAAACATGAGTATTTCAGGCGTAGCATAAATTTCTCATTTGAAATAAGGAGCTATAGGTTAGGAATTCCCTGCACACTGCTTAGCTGTAATTTCAGGGCATGATTAATTTCTCGGTGCAAATCACCAGGCAGACACCCTCAGGGGTTCCTTGCTTCTGCTTAAAGCAGAAGATGGAAACAGAGAAGTGCTCATTCATATAAGAGATTGTAATTTTACTGTTGACATACATTGCAAATTTTCTCTGTGTCAGGATCTACCGCTTAGATGTATACACAGTTTCCTGATAAATTTCTTTCAGATGCTGAAGTCTAAGTTTCAGAATCTCTAGGAAAACGCCATATGCAATGAGAAACCCAGTTTGCAATGGAGAGAAATGCATCAAAATGCAACGGTGTTTCTCAAAACTTCGTTGCCAGTGCTCTGCCTTACCCTCTCCCGCATTGCTGATGACGTCTCAGCAGCAGCCCCACGACCTGAGGAGCATGAAACATTTGCAGCCGGCAACATCTGATGATAACCTTGACTGTGACAGACATCACTGATACCGCTCCGCAAGGCAGGGGCGACCCACAAGCCCAGCGCACGCAGGCCTTGCAGAGGTGGGCGGCCACTCACTTCCTCAGCCGAACGCTCTGCCCTTTGGGATTTTCCCTCCCTCTCCTGCCGAGGTGCCACCCTCCCTGCTCCCACCGTCCCTGGCTGCCCCGGCGGCCCCGCGGCCCGACCCGCGCCGCCGCCAGGTGGCGCCTCGCGACCGCTCTTGGAGCGGAGCCGCGGGAGGGGCCGGGAGCGGGGTGGGAGCGGGGCCGGGAGCGGGGTGGGAGCGGGGTCGGGAGCGGGGTGGGAGCGGGGCCGGGAGAGGGGCCGGGAGCGGGGCCGGGAGAGGGGCTGGGAGAAGGGCTGGACCGGGAGCGGCTTGGGAACGGGTTCAATTCAGGACCAGGTCGGGGAGCAAGTCCCAGTCCTCAAGTGTGTCAGGGAGCGGGTCCCGGTTCGGGAGCGGGTCTGGGAACGGGCCGGGAAGCTGGTACCCCCCGGGGAATAAATATTTTAATAAAGGGGGAGCCGCCGCCGAGCTTTGGGCGCCGAGGTGTGGGGGTGCGAGCGTGGGAATGGGGCCTTGCGGTGTGCGGGGCGCAGCCTCACGCCCCGAAGTGCCCCAAACAACATGTCCTTTTTAGTGATTATTACTCTCAGAATTAAAGTCTGTGAATTCCAAACAGCTCCCAGTGAGTGATGCTGTGTGGTTCGGCCGCAGCGGCCGCCGGTGAGCGCTAACGTGTCGGTGGCATGTTGGAACAGGGGCGTCTTAGCACGACGGGTTCGAGTAGAAATAATGGGGGGGGCGAGAGGGCACGGCTCTTCCCTGACTCCAGGGACACCGGAGAGGCCGTCTCAGTGGGAACATCGCGGCTTGTCGCGGCTGCTCGCGATGTGTCGGGGTGCGGCTCCAGGGCGCGGGGGTGCCTGGCCAGAGCAAGGACTGGGGTGCGGGATCGCCGGCGGTGCCGTGGCCGCACTCCGCTCCAGTCCCGGTGTCTGAAACCCTGCCGGCTGCCTGTGCGTGTGTGTGTGTGTGTGCGCGCGTGTGCCGGAGAAGAGGGGAGGAGGGAGGAAGTGGGGTGGTGGTGGTAGCGGCTGGCGGGAGGGGGATGATTATTGGCAATGGGCGGGAGAGAAAGAGGCGACTCCTGTTTCCTTTTCTTCCTGCCAGCGCAATCTCAGCTCATTTTCTCTAAGCTATACAAGTTCACGGACGAGCTACCTAGCCAGTCCTCCTCTCCGGTCATGGACCTCCCAGGTAAAAAGGCCGTTCTCCTCCCCGCCGGCTGTTCTTTTTTGCAAAATATAATTTTTAAATGATAGCAAAAATAAGATGTGGGGTTAGGGCAGCGGTAGAGATGCCTCTGGAGAGGCGTAGGAGCGATCTCCCAGGAGCGAGATCTCCGGGTATTCTGGTGAACGGGGAAAACTGAGATGCAACTTCCGAGGGAGAAGCCGGGTGAGGCTTTGACTTCTGCGATATGTGTGCATGCCGGGGTGGGAACCGGGGCATACCTGAGCCGGCTGCTTCCTTCTCACGAGTTTAGAGAGTCGCCGGGGTAGCCAGCAGTGGTGGTAGCCTGGCCTGAGGGACAGAATGTTGGGAAGTATAAATCAGTGCCCGAGGGCAGCAACCCCCAGGCGGGGAGAAGGGCGGCAACAGCTTCCAGAAGCCGGCCGGGGCAGCGCCGGGGCGGGAGCATGGGGGTCGGGGCGCCCTGGCCACCCGCGAACGCTACAGATAAGGGGGCAGCTCCATCGAGGGGAGAGAAGGCGCGTTACTTATAACAAGAATAAAATCTTCTTCCGTAGTGTCTGGGGCGTTAGGAGACGGATACAAACCAGGCTCGCAGATGTAGTAAAAAGTGGGGCTGTGGGAAGAAGTGGAGTCGGGTTTTGGAGCCCCCGTTGGTGGTGGGGAGGGAAAGGGACTGCCAGAGGCGCCCGCAGGATGCTCCGCCGCGGGTTTGGGGATGCAATCTGCCGCGCTGTCCCCTCCTCCCCCCTCGGAGTACGGCAGGGGCTGCGGGACCCCAGCCTGCTGGGAAACCGGAGAAAGAGGTGACATAGAGCAGCCAGGTGTCTCCCAGACCTGTTGTACTCGCTGGGACGCCCGGGGCGGGGAGGGGCAGCCCGCCGGGCGGCGTGGTGCCGGCTCCTGCCTGCCCGCTGCTGTGCTTCACCGCCGCCTTTCCCCTTGGCAGGCTGCTGCGTGCCGCCCGCCCTCTGAGGAGGCTCCTTCGCCCCGCGCAGAGGAGGAGGAGGCGGAGGAGAAGAAGGGGAGGAAGGCGCGGCCGCAGCCGCCGCTGCCCAGCCGCCGTCCCGCAGAGCGCTGGCCGCAGGGCGCCGCGGCGGCAGC
>NW_024580666.1:12397901-12587219 GCF_017639235.1 Corvus kubaryi | reverse complement strand
CCGGAGCGGCGGCGGCGGCGGTCCGGCGCTGGGCATGGGGCGGCGGCGGCGGGGGGCGCTGCCGGAGCCGGCGGGCGGCTGCTTCTGCTGCCTGGCGGCGGCGCTACCGCTGCTGCTGCTGCTGCTGCCCGCCGGGTGCCCGGTGCGGGCGCAGAACGACACGGAGCCCATCGTCCTGGAGGGGAAGTGCCTGGTGGTCTGCGACTCCAGCCCCTCGGCCGACGGTGCCATCACCTCCTCCCTGGGGATCTCGGTGCGCTCGGGCAGCGCCAAGGTGGCCTTCTCGGCCACCCGCAGCACCAACCACGAGCCCTCCGAGATGAGCAACCGCACCATGACCATCTACTTCGACCAGGTCAGCCACCGCCTGCTTCGCTTTCCCTACCCCTTTCCCCGCGCCGGCCGGCCCCTGCGCAGGCATCCCCCGCCCCTGCCTCCCCCTGGCTGCGCGCGTATTCTCCTTCTGGTTCCCGTTCCTTCTTTTAATCCCCACCCACCCGGTCAATAGCATCTTTACGTCTCAACTCCCCAGAAAGAATTTGGAAAGTTCTTTCAGGTGGCTGCGGGGCTTTTCTAGGGTAGTACCGGGCGGGGAACACGCTGGCTTCTTGTCCAGTCACACTCGCTAGTATGGAAAGGGCCTTAACGTGAGACTCTGTGCCTCGGACGCGTGCGGGGGCGCCTTGCAGTCAAGAATTGCCTCTGCCTGCCAGGAACGACCGGGGGACGGGTGCTCATCCCTCCTTCGGTGCAAATTCAGATTTACCGCTGAGGAGTTGCCGGATCTGCCTATTCGGAGCGCATTTGGCAATGTTACAGCGTCTCACAGAGGGAGGGAGGGAGGGATGAGGAAGAAGAGGGTGCTTCCCGCGTTATCAGGAGAGGCAAACGGTGTCCCCGGTGGGCTGTATCGGAATGGTGTTATCCCGCACAGCATACGCCGGGCAGAGCAGCGAACAGCCCGGCCTGCTTGTCCTGCCCCTGCCTCGTAGCACCGCTTGCCTCCCGGAGACCATACCCTGTCCATCCACTTTATTTTTGCGGTGAAATTTCCTTTTTTCCTACCACTTTTGACTCCTGAAGTAGTATTGCAGTCAGCCAAAATTAGCATGCCAGATAGTTTTCTCTGGGCTTGTTTGTTTGGTTGGTTTTTGGATTGTTTGTTTGTGTTTTTTACCTGTCTGTCTGGCTGTCATTTATCTGTCTACCTGTCCCTCCTAACGAGTTTGCACAGCTATTCGTCACATACAACATCTCATAAAATCGGATCAGTAAAAAACCAAAACAACAAAAAATCAAAACCCCAACTTGATAAATATGTAGTATATTTTAGATGCTTTACCCGGCAATGTGCAGTTCCTAGGAGTGTGAAGGCATTTTCTCGGTGCTCTCACAATAAGGGTTGGTTGGGTTTTTTTGGTGGTTTTTTTTTTGTTTGTTTGTTTTGTTTTGTTTTGCTTGTTTGTTCCTTTTTTAGGAGACTAGAGACTTTGGCTGTTTGGGAAGAAAGGCTCGGGATTTGCGGGGTGGGGGGCTATGGTGTTTTTGTTTTCTCCTGCTTTGTATTTTTCTTCACTAAAGCAGAGCTTTAGCCCGCAAACTGAGCGTGACGGGTGTGCCCCGGGTAGGGCACGGCGGAGCAGCCGGCTCGGGCGCACCCGCTCGCCGGACGGCATCGCCACCGACCCGCAGATTCTTCTCTTCCCGCCGCCCGTGCCTTTCCAGCCAAATCCTGCTGCCCGTCACAGGACCCTGGACAAGGCGCGAGCGGATGAGCCGAGGCCAGATCCCTGTCAGATCGGCGGGACCGGCAGGGTGCGGCTGCCGCTTCCGAACGAGGCTTTGCACATCTGCCGGAGGGCTCAGCTCTTCCCCCCGCCCCCCCTTTTTTTTTTCTTGGTTTGGTTTGGTTTGGTTTGGTTTTGGTTTGGTTTAGTTTTGTTTGTTTGTTTGTTTTGTTTGTTCTGTGGTTGGTTGGTTGGTTTGGTTTGGTTTGGTTTGGTTTGAAAAAACATTGAAATATATGACAAATTAAGGGTATTGCCGGGAAGGAGACCAGGCCCACCCCAGCCTTCTGAGATGTGGGCCAAGTGGCACAGCCCTCCAGAGCGACAGAGAGACATGAGCTGGCAGATGTTGCTGTTGCTGAGCATCCACTCTCCTCCTTTGCCCCTCTGCAGTGCAGTTTAGTTCTGTACCCTATCAAACTCGAGGCCAGCTCTGATTTCAGTTGTGTTAGCCAAAAAAAAATACATTTTCATTATGAGCTAATGACTTTTGGGATTTTTTCCTACCTTTTTTCCCCTCCCTCCTTCCCTCCATTTCACATTCCTCCCCCTCCCCCTTCTGCCACCTTTATTGACAGCACACTGTGGACATTTGCACTTCATCTAACCGGTTTTGGAGATCATTATTGCATAACTAAATTGCTTTATTAACACTGATGCCTGTTAAATACCTCTGTAACTTGACTCCATTCCCCTGCTGTGCACTTTTAATTGTGCTTCAAATGCCATTTTGACTATGCTTTATGTTGGTCATTGAGCTCATGTGAGATTTTCACTGGTGCTTTTCTAAGGTTAGTCTGATTTCTCTGATTTCTCTCTTTCTCTCTCTCCTTTTCTTTGTTCTGTTTTATTTGTTTACATTCCAGGTATTAGTTAATATTGGCAACCATTTTGATCTTACTTCCAGTATATTTGTAGCACCAAGAAAAGGGATATATAGTTTCAGTTTCCACGTGGTCAAGGTCTATAACAGACAAACCATCCAGGTGGGTTCTAATCTAAAGAAGATGCTGTCTTTCCTTTTCTTTTTTTTCTTTTCTTCAAATGCTCATTTCTGCACTCATATTTGCAAAAACAGCAATTGAAGAATGAGACTGTGGGTTATTGTCAAAGGGGTCTGTATACATGACAGAAATCACTCATTGCCCATTGCCTTGGCTTAATTCAATCTAGATTCTAACCTGTACAAAAATTTGGTGATGTGCACAGGGCAAAAAAATCATTGAGAGTATTGAGAAAACTCAGATTCTGTCTCTTTGCACTTTTTAGGTAAGTTTAATGCAAAACGGCTACCCAGTGATTTCAGCTTTTGCAGGGGATCAGGACGTCACCAGAGAAGCAGCCAGCAATGGGGTCTTGCTCCTCATGGAAAGAGAAGACAAAGTGCATCTCAAACTGGAAAGGGGTAACCTCATGGGAGGGTGGAAATATTCAACCTTTTCCGGCTTCTTAGTCTTTCCACTATAAAAGAAGGCCAAATAGGAGACAGATCCATGAGCCAGAGCAAGGATTCAATTGTTAATGACACCCTGAACTTGGCAGCACATGAAAATATTTTCAGTCACCCCGTCAGACTGTCACGGTAGAAGAATGATAACCTTCTAAACTCCAACATTTGCTTTGAATATTGACAATTCCTTGGAACCTGCGCCTCTAATTAGTTTTAGACGACAGTGATCTTTAGGAGAAATGAAATTATCGACCTGAGCAATTTGTACCTGTGACTGTAAAGTCAATTTTGGATTTTATTGTTGGGATCATTGACTTTCTTATTCTTTTTATTTTTTTCCTCTCTTTCGTTTTTTCCTCTTTTTCTTTCTCTTGTTGTTGTCCCAATGAAAAAAATAACTCGGACCACAGAATCACTTTGTCAAAGGCTCACTCCAGAGCCAGAAGAATGGAGTGTTCAGCCCAATGAGGTGTTCTTTCCATGCTTTATTTCTTTGTGTTGTATAGCCTTAAGGAAAAAAGAAAAAAAAAAAAGAAAAGAAAAGAAAAAAAAAAGAAAAAAAAAGAATGGCTTCAGTCTCAGTCCTGTATTTTTCTGGGGGAGGGGGATTCTGGACATTACTGTGTCAAGAAGTGCTTTATCCAGTGAAGCAAAATTTGCACGATTGGAACCTTATTTGTGTTGTTCGTGTTTTTCATCAATTTTTTATTTTTCCTGATTTTTGTTTGTGTGTGCTAAAAATGTAAGCTAGATTGATCAATACGACAAAACAAAGCACATATATACCCTGTAGCTCTACGTAAGCTAACCAGTGAACAATTCTGTCTGCACTTTCCAGCTGATCTTTATAGACCTATTTAGAGAGAGGGAAAGAGAGAGAAAGAGCGAGAGAGCTACATGATCCTTCAATTACAATCTGGAAAATATAAAGGAACTGACATTTCTGAATTGTCCTGACATTTCTAGAAGCAACAGTGGAGGCTTTGAGTACCTTCTCTGACCATACCCTAAAATATATCCTTTCTTTGCATTACCATATTTTGGGTGTTTTTATCTGATATTTATTTGATATATTTGTCCACTAATGCTTGAGTACACATTGTGGGAGCGCAGAGTGATGGCGGAGCAAGCTCTTCCTCTTCCAAATTAAATAAAACCATTTCCACTTAAGCTGTCCGTGGCAAGTACCAGAGGAATAGACACAAGCATCTTTGACAGCCTTGGGGAGAGGGACCTTAGAGGATCAGCAAATGCTCCAGAGGTTGGCACAGGTGCCATGCTAATATATTAGCTGTGTGTGCTCTTCCCAACATAAATGACATCACAGTTCTAGGGGTTGACTGACATCGATATTCAAGGTTGGGAAAATTATTATCCCAATCAACAGGAGGTAAAATATCAGGCCAATGCCAGTTGTATCCTTTTGCCTCATTCTCAATAAACAGATCTTGTTTCTTGAATTTTTTAAGTTTGGTTTTTTGGTTTGCTTGGTTTTTTGTTTTTTTTTTTAAGAGTAGTGTACTAGACAGTATGCTGAGGAGAATCTTATTAGAGGAGATCCAGAATGAATGTTTATTTCATAGAATTTTTATCTTCATTTATTTAATTTTAAATATTTCATTTTGCTACTAATCCTCCAAGGATGGATGTGCAAAAGAATTTATTTTTGTCAAATTCACTCCTCTGCCTCAAGCAAATATAACACAAAGGCATTTGCAGGAAATCAGTGGTAACTACATTGTATTTCAAAATTATGGTGGACATGTCATTTTCATTGTAAATTTATCATTAAAGGGACAAAATTAAAGTCATATATTCTTAAAAAAAACTATCTGTGTTGCTTATATACCTCAGATGATTAAAACATAGGCCAATTTAATATTTAATATTTAATATTTTTGTGCATTTTCACCATTGATGTGGTTTGTTTGCTTTGCCGTTTCACTTTGCCAGTTACTGAATGAATTGTTTTCAGGTTGTTGGTTTTTTAAATGGGTTGCATTTTCTAGTTCCCCTTTGTGCTTTGGCATGACTGCAATGTTTCTAGTTGCAAAATATCACAGGGCTACATTCAAGTACATGAAATAAAACCTGAGTCAGCAGCAACCTTTTTCTATTAAAATACAATAAATACAGTTGTCTTAATGGTAGACATTGTAAAACTACTTTTTGTGTTTACAACTTGATTATGTCACTCAAGGAAACAGAAACTGAGGTGGGTTCAAGGTCCCAAGTTTTTAGTTTCTACTATATTTTTAATTTAAAATAAAAATACTCAGTAAAAATACTTTAAAATAAGAATTAGTTTTATTTTAAAATTCTGCCTACCATAATCACATCCAGTGTTCTTATTTATTTCAGTTCACTTGGCTTGAATAAGGCAATGACATCTTAGTTCTGGCTCTCTCCTAAGCTAAATGAGGCCAATGACAATGTTTTCCTTGGAACTTATCTTGAAAGTTTCTTATGCCATTGAAGCTGCATGATCTGAATATCTCACTTCATGTATTCAAGCTCAGTAATCCTGACCATGCTTCTTTTATAAATATGTTTATATGATAACCAATCTTCTGAATTTAAAGAAGTCATCTCATATAATGCCTCTTTCCCTCTGCTACTCTTGTGTCTTTCATGCTAAGCTATAGAGTTAGGACTCTTATACAAACAGTTAAAATAAATGGAAAATGTGGAGTAAATTCTTATTGTACACTTATTACGATCATGATTCCTCTTTTTCTTTTATTTTCTTTGCAATATTTATTCCCTTTTCCCTTTTAATTTTGCATCTGGGTTTGAGAAAGCGCAATCTACTTGCTTTTGGAAATGGTAGAAATTTTGATATATTCGTAAGGTGTGGATTCATTATATATTTTATGCTGGAGGGGAAAAAATGTACAACTGCAGCAATGTAGATTGCAGGAAATATGATGTGAGAACAATTAAAGGAGCCTCCCAGTACCTCAAGAGTAGGCTTATAGAAATTAATTTACATAAATAAATTGATTGGGTAACACTCAGAGTTGGTGTAAATTTAATGAGGAGCACCACGAGAGTTAGGAACTGTAAAACACATGGTAGTGAAGCAGGCCAGTGGCACCATAACGACTCTGGTTCCTGTGGGAGCAATAGCACAAGGCTCCTTCCAACAACTTTCAAGCCTTCTCACAAGCTGCCGTGTAACAGTCGTAAGATATTCCTATGAAACCGCTGTCTGTTTGACTGCTTCCCTTCCAGGGAGCAATCTGTACCCAGGTGTTTTTGGTGTTCACTGTTTTAGTATTTCTTCAGCCTACTTACGGCAAGGTAGAAGCCAGGAGCTGTATTAGGAATGATAAATTCTTGTCATATCGTTGCCTTCCTCTGAGTTTTACATCCATAGTTTGAACACCGTCTTGCCAGAGAGCCTGTGTGCTCTCACCTTGCCCTGAGACAGTGGGTGTGATGGATGTGCAGTGTATCTCATTACTGGTCAGCATCTTGCAAGCTGGATCTGTGGGAGGAGGAGAGAGACAGGACATGAAACTAAGGAGTTGTTTAGAAGTTACACTGTGTTTGTCGGCTGTGACTTTTTAAATTTTTAAAAAGAACATTTTGTTTTTTATTGACCAAATTTGTTTCTTGGACAATCTGTCAAAGTAGAAGATAGGCTAAAAGGGCTTGTTTACTGATGGAGTTATTCAGAAATAGCTGAAGGTGGTTTCATGTCCTTGTAACATGACATTGGTTTCTGGAATAGGCAGAGTCACAGGTAGCATTGTTTAAAAATAGCTCTTATAATTAATAGTCTGCTTCGATCTAGGATAACTTTCTAGTGTTAATGAGCACTCAAAAATCAGTGTCATTAATATACTTCATTTTCGTGGGTAATGACTTGTCATTAAACAGTTATACATAACTAGAGAAATACAATCAATTCACCTCTTTTAATATGTTGTTGAAGGGCCAAGGAATGTCTTTGAGTCATTGCCTAGTTTCTAGATTTGGAACCACTCACTGTCTTGAACAATTGTTCCAGGATGATGTATGGTGAGGAGTCATGCCCATTTTTAATCATGGTGGTAAATTATGATCCATTGTAAAATGCACATTTTCTCAGTGGAGCGGCTTCTTTTATTTGACATGATTTCACCTGTCAGAATGCTGAAACAGAACTTTATGATTCCTGGCCACCTGTTAATTAAATCACACTTGGAGTTTATAAACTCCAGAGAATTTTTGATATCCATCGCAATTGTAGTTAGACACAGACTAGGTGGCTGGGCAGATGATAGACAAGCATTTGGATCAGCTGATTATATAATCAAGTATCAGTAAAATTCAAGTGTTCCATAGTGTAATAAATACATTGTCGTTTCAGCTAAGAGGCTGATCTTGCTTGTTTCACTCACTTCAGTAAAGTCCATTCCTCTAATGAATGGGCTTTACTTGAGTGCCTCTTAACATTAAATTTACACCAACTCTGAATGTTACTCGATCAATTTATTTACATAAATTACTTTGTATAAGCCTACTCCTGATGTACTTGGAAGTTTCTTTAATTGTTTTCACATCATAATCCCTGTTGCAATCTACGGTGTTGCTGTTGTACATGTCCCCGCTCTAACAAAAAATATATCAGGATACCTGTACCTTGTAAGTACACCAAAATGTCTACTGTTTCCAAAACAAGTGAGAGAAGCTTACGAAAAACATCAGTAACATTGAGCTTGAATTGAATGATTTGGATTTGGTCATGATCTACTATTATGTTTATTTAAAAATCAGTGACACTAAACAGTGCAAACCCTTAGTTAACACAACTATTCTTGGGTGTTGAGGAATTTCAACACTAATCATACTTCTGATAATATAAATAAAAGTCTACAAATATATTTTGAATACATGTTTTAAATTGATCCCCAAACCAGTCATGTCTACGGTCTTATCCAATATAATCATGATCTACCTTTTCTTATTTTCTATTATCAATAAAATCTAAAGACCACTAATTGTACTTTATGCTATTTGAGTGTCATAATGAAAATACACTTCACATACCAAGTATATTCAAAATATCCTGCTTCTTAGGTCATATAGCTTAACCTATCTAGTGAATCCTCTCTGCTATTCATCAGCATAATAAAGTTGCCTAACTTGCTGGTTCCCTGCAGATCACACACAACAGATGGCGTCAATAATGGCATAGCAAAATATGGAGAAGCAAATAATGACTTTGAAATCTGCAGCAAAAACAAAAAGAAACTCTGCATCAACAGAAATCCAGGTCTTAATGACAAATGCTCCAAAACTCAGAAAATATTCAAGTTAAGGTTTTAAAATAATCTTTCTGACTGATAGTACTTCCATTGGAATAATAAAATACTACTTTTGCTAAGGGAATATAAAAATTAATTTAAACTGTTTTGTGAGAACAGCTGTATTAAAAGACTTGCTCAGCATATTGATATATTCAATGTTATATATTCAACCAAAACCTAAGTTCATCAATTAGTAATTAGTAGTTATCATGAGGCATTCTCATTTTCTGCTGATATATTTAAATTAATTGAAACTAATTCTTTAAAATGCTTTTAGTTCTCAGTGTGTCAATATACACAAAAGTGCACACACACATATATATATACACATTCATGTAAAAACACATTTTTAGTTAGAAATGGATTGAGAGAGCTGTTTCTATTGTATGCAGTTTCTCTGAAATATTGCCACAACAAATTAATTTTTATTTTATTTGTTGTCATTCTATACCTAAAACTGTTTATCTTTGCTTACACCTAAGAGTACACAGAGTAATAGCAAATAGCAGTATACATTTTAGTGTCTGGGGGCTGCCACAGTTTAGGTAATATTAGAGTAAAGCGAAACATACAATTATTAATAAAAGGCTTAATTACCTCAGGTTCTGTAGAAAGCTTTTGTGATGAGTAAAACTGTAGTGCTCTGTGGCAATTGCCTCAAAAAACATACAGAGAGACCACAGCTGGAGGTTCAGTTTGTCCTTCTATTGACACAAAGTGGGAAACCTTTGATACACATTACAACTGAAATCAAACATGTCCCTATACTTAGTTTAGCAACAATAATTCTTATATGCTGGCTTAATTTTGATTGTGTTAATTTTCCTCTAGGGAGATGCATTGCATTGGCACATATCAGAACTAAGAATACAGAGATAAAGTGGATAAAGGGTTTTCCAACTTTTTTCACTAGGAGAAACAACTTAGCACAGAACATATATTGCTCCTAAAGTTTTTGAGGCAATGAAAATATGGAAGAAATTATTTAAAAAAGAATCTTTCAAGTTCTTATTTATTGTTACCAACAGCAGAGTTTTCTCAGCCCTCTTTGTAATAGTATGGCTGTGAGTATTTTAGGATGCAGTTTAAATTGATATAGCTGGAGTTTCTAACAGCTGGCTTCTTCCCTGTCCAAAATTTTCTGTAGAGCTGTGTGTTCTCATAAGAACTTACAATCTCTCTAGATGAAACTGTCCTTTAACCCTGACTGTCAAGTAAATCCAGTCTTACCTAATTATGTTGCCCGGGTAAGGAAAGCATCCATTATTCTGCTTCTTTGCAATGGCTGTATTGTTTTCTTATACCACATGAACTGTGCTAAAAATATCCAGCAGAGAAAAGAAGACTCCCACTACACTCGCCTCCCTAAGACATGTTAATTTCTCTTCTCTTGCCCTCTGTTACCCTTTCATGCATATTTGAAAGGCTTCTGATGTTGAATTTTTTGAGCATTTCTTAAAATAATGCTTTTCCAACTGTGTGAAGACTTGTTCATACAAAATGATGACAGCTTTAGTTGACTGCTCACAAATTATCTAATCCCTCTGTTCTGCAGCCAGAATTCTTGAATAGAAGAACCCAATAGGATTGAGGAAAAATATAACTATAAATAAACAAATAAATAGTGGGGGATATGTATATGAACCTGTGATTTTTGGTTAACGTTTCGATCCCATTCAGTCTGTGCTCTCTGAGAGAATGATTTGTGCAACCAAGTGACTTGGTATCTCTCTTTTTTTAAAAAATCCTGGGATATTGGGAATCTTGCCTTTCACAGCCTCTTTGAAAATTTTAGACCCTCTTGTATAGGTGTTGCAGAATAAGTTAAAAATAACAAATGAGATTTTCAAGTCCCTGTGTAATCCTTTAACACAAACACCTTGTGACAAAGAACAGTCTGTAGGAAGGGAAGAAACCCTCCTAAAATGCAGAAGAGTTACAATTATTTTTTGCACAAATACAAGCCTCAAAAGCACACAGGGACACATATGCATGTACATGTGTGAACCACAGCTATAAGTGACAGGCATTTGTACGTAAAACACTTTCCCAGAGTTCTAGCTTTGATGCAAGTAAAAAAAAATTACATTAAAATACATATGCAATTTAGGTGGGTTTAAAGATGCCCATGCAATTAGTGATTGTACCAAACTTTATTAAGGACAGTGGCTCAATGCAGATACCTTACACAGTGTACTCCACTCTAGCATGGAATGATGCATTATATAACAAATATCTAAGCTGTTCCTGAGAAAATTTTTTAAAATTGTCTTTACAGAGCTATGAAACTCAGAGATCAGATTGCAGTTAGCACAAATCAGATGACTGGACATGTTATAAAAAGTGAGATAAATGTTTTATAAACATTTTTGTATATTTCCCTTACCCTCAGTCAAGAAGTAGCTTACCTCCTGAAAACAAAAATGGAATCCACATGCACTATAAAGCATGATTCAGTTTCTACTGAGAGTAAAAAGAGCCTTGTATATTTTCTGCCATGTTCCCATCCTCTCTAAGGCATTTGCCTGTTACTTGCTTTTTATGTGTGCACTAATTTTTTTCAGAGCTTCGTAGGTTATGTCTAAACTAAATAATTGAAAGTTGATTTGCAAGCGCACTTTAACATGTTAAACCCATAAGCGACCAGCTTTCTTACCATACCACTGACTACCAGATTTCCTGAAAATAAGGCTGTTTTGGGTCTATCTGAGATGGAGTTCATTTCCTCATAGCAGCCCCCACAGTGCAGTGCTTTGCACTGGTATCTAGAAAGGTGTTGATAACACACCAATGTTTTGGCTACTGCTGAGCAGCACTGGCACAGCATCAGCTCTCTCTCCAACATTCTGCCCCACCAGCAGAAGGCTGGGGTTGGGCAAGATCTTGGGAGAGCGCACAACCAGGACAGCTGACCCAAACTGACTAAAGGGATATTCCAAAGCATGTAGCATCAGCTCAGATGTAAAAGAAAAAAAAAAAGGAGGAGGAATAAAGGGGCATTTGTTATTTGCAACATTTGGCTTCCAGAGTAACTGCTGGGCATGCTGAAGATCTGTTTCTGGGAGGTGACTGGACATTGCTTGTGATGGGAAGTAGAGAATAAACTCTTTGTTGTTTTTTTTTTGCTTGTGCACACAGCCTTTTGCTTTTGTTTTAGTAAATGGCCTTATCTCAACCTGTGAGGTTTTCTTCCACCTCATTTTCTCTCCCCTTACCACCTGAGAAGGGAGAAGGATAGAGTGGCTTAGTGGGCACCTGGCATCCAGCCAAGGCCAACCCATCACGTAAGGCTTAAAGTGTCCACATCATGTTTTGAAAGAGCCAGGCTCAGGACATCTGTTGGATATAGGCTGTACTGTATCAATGCCCATGGCAGCCAGCTGCAGTGAAAGACAACTTCAGATGACATTTAAATGGCATGGCCAAGTACAGATTCAGTATCTTGAGAGAACTTTATTGCAGGAACAAAGATTACAAATCCGTGTAAGTTTTCATATGAACAGTAGATGTGGTGAATGAATCTGGACTGGAAAAGAAGTTCCCAGCTGTATATAACTGCACAGTAGAATAGATTTAATGACCTATTAAAAAAATCTCCCTAGGGTTTGTCGATGTTCCTCTATTGGAATTGCTCCCCAGTGTCACTTTTTTTCCTGTATTGGGAAACCAAAACTGGGGCAGAGACTCTATGTGGGGTCACAAATACCAAATATAGAGGATCTCGATCTACTCTTGCTAATATATCCCACTATTCAATAAACATTTACTGCCGCAAAGCTGCTCTGTTGACAGGTGTTCAACATTTTTACCCCAAAATCTCTTTTTTTTTTTTTCTTTTTTTGCAAAACATTTCTGTCCCATGAACCCCAGACAATACTGCTGCATGTGGTTATTTCATTCCAGGTTTAGGAATTTCTATTTGTTTTTGTTGAACTTCCTGAATTTCTGTCAGTCCCAGTCAGTTAAATCCTTACTGCACAGCAACCCTGTTGTTAGACATGTTATCATGTTCCTCTACATTTGGTTTCATCCATAGACTTGAGGAGAATGTGTTTTTGTCTGTCATCCAGGTAGCTAGTGAAGATATGAAATGGTAACAGCCCTGTTGCTTGCCTGTGAGGAAAGCCTCTAGTAATGATTTGGCAAGTAAATTTCAAACTGCAACCCACCACCCTTTGATTCTAGTAATCCAACCAGTTTTCCATGCATCCCGTGGTCCAATCAGTTTTACAAGCCTCTTGTAGTCTATGCATCCAGTTCATATCTCTTTAGGTTGGCTACAAGGATACAATTGAAAACCATGTCAAAAATCATGATAAAGTCAAGGCAAATAACATGTCCTGACCACCAGTTCATTTATCAGAGAGAGGAATCAATTAGGTGTTATTTTACTTTTGTAAATCCATTGTGGTTTTTCCCAATCATCTTATCATTCATGTGCCTATGAATGACTTCTATATGCAGATTTCTCCATAATCTTCCAGGAGACTGCAGTGAGGCCGACCAGCCCCTAATGTCCCAAATTCTCTTTCTCGCTCTTTGAATAATGATGTGACACTTTCCATTCTCTAGTCACAAAGGCCCTCTCTGGATCACCCAGGTTCTGAAAGGTGATTTTGGCTAAGCTTCCTTAACATCAGATTTATTTCATGTGGTTTCATGAACTGTTGTAAAACCAATTTATTTGCTCGATTGACCATTAACTAATCTTTTCCTACCATAGGCAGTACCTCAGTCTTCCAGGCTCTCCTGAAAAGCCAAAGGGCATACCTTATCAGTAAAAGCCTTGTCAAACAAAGCTTTGAACACTGCAAACCCTTATCACAAGACCCCTCTAGTTTTCCCATCAGTTTACTTTAAAGGTCTTTATTTTTGCCATTCACATTCCCTGTCAGTTTCAATTGCAGCAGAGTTTTAGAATTCCTAATTCCATGTCAAATCAATATTTTTAATCTTTTTCCTGATTGCAAGGCTGCTTTCAGTCAGCTGAAGAAGACTGCATCTTATTTTACCCCTTGATCAGGGGTTCTTGTAGCAGAAACCCATCACAACAACTTCCTTACTATCCTCCCTTTGATCCCAACCTGTAAACCCTGAGCTTGCTTGTGAACTATTTCATGGCAAAGCTCCACACATTCAAGCTGCTCTTTTGTATAGAGCACAGTTTGTCTTCCTGTCGTTCCCAACCTGTGCTTCTTAATGGACCTGTTCCCACCCATTGCACTACTCCAGCAATGTGAGCTATCCCACCACGCTTATGTTACTCACAACTTCTAACTCCTCTGTTTTGGTTTTTTCCTCATACTGGAGAAATTCATGTCTAGGCACTTTGGATATGTTCCCAGTATTGATGCTTTTTAGGGAATGTGGAAGAACTTTTTTTATTGTGCTGTCTCCCAGAATCCTTTCTCCCTATGATGCCACTTCTCTTGGGGTTTGGTCTTCATCTTGACAAATCATGTATAAAGGCTTTGTCATTTTGCAAACAAGCTTGTTTGCAAAAATGCTCTTGTCCCACTTCTTCAGATGGAGACAACCCTTCCTTATTCCTTAGAGATGGTCCAGTGGTCATAGGTGCACAAACCCTGGGTGGGATATGAGCCACAAAGGCAGGTGCACTTTTGATTCTACCTGAGCCTTTCCCTATCAGCAGAAAATATTGAGGAGACACCACTCAAACTTTTTAGGGTCACCCCCTCCTGAAATGCTTTTTTTCCCCTGGCTGTAAGTACTCACACAGGCATATAGCAAGGTTTTATAACCTAGGGGTTGGCTGAGCCTCTGCAATATTTCTACAAAATCCTGGATCCAGAATGCACTTGAAATCTGCTTAGAAACAGGTAATAGGTGAAGAGGCAAAGATATAGAGCTGGCATCCCCACTACTAATTCTTTGAGGCTTGTTGAGTGGAGAGAAAAATTTATGATTATACTCTCTGACATTTGGACAGTATCTCAGTGCTTCAGCACCAACTAATCTGACAATAGAAACAATGATGTGCTTTCTTCACTGATATTTTTACCATCATGAATCTTTCTAGCACCTAAAAGTCAGGCAATTGTGAAGAAATGGGAATAACCATATGACAGGAGACAAGAAATTATATGAAATGACAAATTGAAGAACATGGGAGGCAAGAAAACAGAACTGAATGAAAGCAGGGATCCTTTTGGAAGGTGCTGTTAGGGTTGAAAATGATTTAGTATAATAATAGATAGGGCATGGGGGAGAGAAATTAGATGTAAAATGTGGGACAGGTCTTGAAATACTGGCACAAGAGTCAGAGACTAGAATTTTGTCCAAAGTGGAAAAGAAGGATTTACAGAATGAGAGATTGAGGCAAAAGTTATAACAAAATGTAGAGAAAGAGGGAAAAAAAAATAAATCCAGAGAAAACAAGGGAACAAATAAATGGGGTTTTGGGGCCTGTAATGCATCTGGTCAGACTACAGTAAGAAGCAGGTATAGAGAAAGAGAGGGAAAGAAGCTGTGAAATCATAGAGTATAAAAACTACCTAGTAAGACAGGAGAAACATAGAAATGTCAAATACAGTCTGATGTGACAGTGGAGGCCCATGGCAAAAGGGAGATAGCTTCTAGTGATGGTTTCCAAGTTGGGAGAAAAAAATAAATTCAGAAAATAAAGGTGAGGTTTTGTGTGTTTATCTCAAAAATGCATGGACTGGACAGAATTCTGAGCACCTCCTTATTTTTCTTTTCTTGTTTCTATTTATTTCAAGGGCTTTTGTATCCACTTTTTTTAATCTAACAGCCTTTCCGTTTATGCTAGTTCCTCTCATTCTCTGCAAATGACTCACTAGTCCTACCAGCTGTTGAAAATATATCCAGCATGAGCAATTCCCTTCTAACAATGCCAGTGGCAAGTGAACATTGCTTCCTAAGAATAAGTTTCTTTCCCTGACCCATCAAAAGATGCCATCCCACTTGTTTTGGGCCAGCTAGAGTGCCCCTTTTCTCTTGTTTCCCTCTGGTGTGCTCTACACCTCCTTGTAAGACCATCTCTTCTTGAGAGATGGTCATTCTGTGCTGCAGCTTGTCCAGACCTGGCCGAGGGCAGGGATCCATCTGGCTAGCTGCAGTTCTTTTGGCTTCCAAAGGCTGACTGAAAACAATGGAAAAATAAATGATGCATATTTTGATTTTATACTTTTTTCTCCTGTAGACTTAGTTGAAATATTTCAATTTTCAATTTGACGTGAGGGGGGCATATGAAAGAATGAATGATATCTTTAAACACTTTTTCATAGTTTTTTTGGGCGGTTTAAAACTTTTTGGGTTATAATCTGTGAATTTGGTGATCAGAAAACACAGTGAATATAAACACTTCTAAAGAAAGATGGGCTTACTAAAAGCCATCCTAACATCCTGCCATGACACTGAGTCACTGCCAGCACTGCCTGCCCCTGCCCACCCCTTGGGACCCCTCCACCTGCCCATGGCTCAGGACCCCCTCTCAGCCCCAGGGCCATCAGCTCCTGCCCCAGCAGTGCCACAGCAGGGCTGGTCTCCAGATCCCCACAGCCTGACCCTGCCTGGCCATGGACCCTGCCAACCAGGCCTACCTGCGGGTACATGTCCTGGCCCTGCCTTGTCCCGTTCCTGTCCCCAGGGAGGTGTCTTATGCCTGGGGCTAAAGGTACTCCTGCTTTCTCCCATCTGCCTGCTCCTGGTGAACCACATGGGTACCCACCCAGTCCTGGAGTCCTCCAGGCCCTGGGAGCCGTCAGCCCCCTCAGTGTCCTGCCATACCCTTGGGTTTAGGAAAAATGCCAAAATAATCTCAGGTGTTGTTTTTATAATGCTTGTTTCAACCCACACAGAACAAACCACTTTCCCACCTCTGTTGCCAGCACTTGGCTACCCATATTTTTTCACTGGAAATTGCAGCTCATTTCCTCAAGAAGAAATTTTGGAGGTGTTGGGTATCACAATAAACCATCTGGGGCATCTGTCTGGGGTGTGGCCTAACCTGTTCACCAACATAAGAAAGAGGTGTTTCATGCAGGAGGAGATGCAGCAAGGGAACAAGGTGTCTACAGTGAGTTATCCGTCATTAAAATATGGGGAATTGGCAGGTACCTCAGGGATGAGGCTTTCCATGAGTGATCAAGCTTTATTCACTCGTAAGTTATTGTTTAGATTTTCTTATTTAGGGAAATGGGATTTTTTTTTCCCCCATGGAATATTTCTTGGCTACAATTTGCATTCATCCTTCCAGAATTTGGAACACTGATTTATTAATTTTGGGTGCTTTTAAAACAATTAATTGATTAATATCAACTAACTTGAAACAGCATTGGATTCTGTTATTATTCTGTTCAGATGAGATTTATTTGCTTTTAATTCGAGCAAGTCAGGCCTAGGCACAGTGAATTGGTATTTTTCTGTTCACTATTGCTGAAATGTCACCATTCCTGTAATTGGATTTATATATATTTTAAGGTCATTTGATCCTCTTGCCAGACTGTATAGTATATCTTACTGGGTCGGGAACTCCATTTATCCAGTAATCCAATTCCTGAGATAATAATTTGTCTATGTATTAAAGTGCATCTTTCAGAAAAAAACATTATTATAATGATCTCTTCAGTAGGTGGCAGTGCTGGGATTAAAACTGTTGTTGCTTGACTAATATGCAAATTCCTGTGCCTGTTGGGATTTAGCTCTAAAAAGGTTTGCAGGGCATTCTCATCTTAAATTTGGGCTCTAGTTTTCTTAGAATGCTGAAACTGTGGGGAGATTTATTTCTGCTGGCTGAGAAAGTATAGAAAAATAGATCAAGTACCACAAGTGCCGTCAGCTGGCTCCAGAGATATGCACGAACAAGCTGAAGCCATGGAAAACATGTACCTGTAAAGCTCCAGAAGTAATAGTTTCTCCACTGCGCATGACATAATCCATTTTAATTGCTCTCAGTAAAATTCAGCTAGACAAAATGTTATAGAGTCTGAATAAACAAATATTCAGAAATCTGAGTCTCTATTCAGATTTTAATTTTGCATGTATTAAACTTTATCAGAATTACTGTGGTATCCTTACATTGTGGAGGACTTCTCTATATATGGCACCATAAAGGACTCCATTACTGGTTCTTGTGACTTCATAATCCATTCCTTAAATCATGATGAACATTTTTCTACGATGATGGAATATACAAATTAGGACGTTTGGATTCCTGATAAGGTCTAAAACAGAGATTTTTGTTGCAACACAAAGTTTTTTACAAACAGTATAATTTCTCAGAAGGTGTTTTGTCAGGAATCTCTTTAAAGGTCATACATCTTAATGGCACACATTAGGTAGTCCATGCGGAATACTGCTCAGGAATACACAATAAATAGCAGTAATTCCCCATATTACTGGGGCTTTGAGAGAGAAGGAAGACTTCTCTTGGATTAGAGCTGGACTGCACCTATGTGGACAACAAAGGATGGTTTATTGTCGCAATTAAAATGTGTGGTAGCCGCATATTATTGTTTGTCCATTGGGAAAGCAGGATAGAGAGGAATCTCACAGCTACAGGGAGAGCAGTGCTGAGTAATGTATTCCAGATCACACACTGGAAGTAGTGATATTAAATCTACGAGCAGCTAGGAATTCTCAGTTATCTTGCTGCTGACGACTCGTATAGCCTGAGTACTTCAGGGAGGCTATGGAGACAGCATCTATGGAGAAAGCACCTTCTCTTTAAACACAGCCCCAAAGAAGAGGAGTTTGGTAATTTTCATTAATAGTAAAATGTCTGTGGGAGATCTGGATTGATTCTTTCCGATGGGGAAAAAATATAATTATCACAACAAAGGGAAAAAGAACAAAACAAGAAGAAAACCTGCTAGCACTTTTCAACAGTAAGAAAATGGAATTCACTTCTTCTAGATGAGTAAAAGATAACTTGTGAATTCTTTTGAAAATGAAAAATATTTTATAATTAAAAAAAATAAAACAATATTGACATTTAGAGTGGCTTATTTTCCAAAAAATCTGAAAAAAATATTCTACTTGTAGTTAAAGCATTTCCAAAGAGAATTGAAATATGTTCAACGACAATGAAGTTTAAGAAAAGTTTAGAAATGTTTAGAAAATTTATATTTGGGAGTAAGTGAAATCTGTGTTTTGAAAATGTTGAACCTAAATGGGCAAAGGGACCCCAGACTCCTGCTCTGTTTAGGAAGACTGAAGACCTAAGACCCTCCAAGATGATCCAGACTCCTGATGTACTACAGAGGTGACTTTCTCTCACACAGGGTGTCAGGAGTCCAGTCCTCAGAATCAATAAACCAGTTTATAACATATGTATGGCGCTGTGGTGTCTACTAGACCTCTAAGTCCACAGATATTTCAGATTTCACAGCAAGGACACAGTAACCATTTTTATGAAACTAAAAGTGTTTCAGTCTGTGCAGAGTAGCTGCATTTGCTTACACTGGCTCAGAATCAGTTTTGTTTTACCTGAGATTTTACTGTCAGAAACTAAACACAAAAACATGAGTGTGATGACTTACTGTTTATAATTAGTAAATAGATACGCAGAAAATCACTTTTTATATAGTAAGAGAAGAAAATTGTACCGCTACCTTTGACTGCATTTGACTGCATTCACTACATGCAAGATTCATAATTAATCTCTCTGAAACTTATTCCAAACTATGTAATCTCATACCTAAATTAGTCTAAGGAGCTTCATTTTAGCTTATTGGAAGATATATTAAAATAATGTAAACAAGAGAATTTACTATCTACTTTATACTCACATTCTGCAAACAATTGTACAAACCACAAAGCAATGGAAGAGAGAACTCTTGCAAGAAATATGCTAACCTTTCCTAAGACAAGAGATGTCACTTTGAACCCAAAAGGTATTAGAATTCTCTCAAAAGAAAAAAAAATAGCCATCTAAATCCTATTTGTAAAATGAAAAGAAGTTGCTAAAAGAGTTTCCATTGGCTGGAATAAAGTCTTGTTCTCTTCAATATAAGTAGTGATTTCAGATCTGCTGGTACATAGGTCAGCTGCCTACTGCTCCAGCAGACTAAAGAGTAAGAAGAAAAACCTGATGCTTTTTAAGCTCTTGAATTTTTACTGTGTCATGCAGTGAGGGGATAAGTTTTTCCTTCTAGCAAGCATATGTCTCTCCTAACTCATGGATGACCTGAGGTCTTTAGAGAAATAGACACCATTGTTGAGTTACAGCTTCTCTGCAGCATCCCTTAAACATCTTGTCCTAATGGCAACTCCGCCTCCCCAGAAGCCATTGGCCACAGTGATTCTGCCTAACTCCATTCTCTAGGGCCTCCTGAAACCAGAGAAAATGAGCCTGTGCATGTTAGTGCTGAGTTTGTCAACATCAATTTAGCAGCAGGATAACCCCATGAATTTTCAAGTTTCTGGGGGAAAAAAAAATCTCTCTTTTCCTAAATAGGCACATATTTGCATAGAAAACCTTCAAACACAGTTTTGTTCTCTTTTTTCACCCTGCTTCACTGACTAGATCATTGTCAAAGGGGACCAAAAGAGAAATCTTTGAATTGAGCATCAGCTTGAAAAGATTGAGAATTATTTTAAAGATTCCTTTTCCATATGGCTTTGTCTTTTTCAGAATTAAAATTTCTTTTAAACTTTCTTTCCTGTCTTCTTATTAAGAGAATGTGCCAAAAGAATGATGTAGTTTATTGAACTGACAATCCCACAGGCACCTGTGTCTATTTTGATCTCAGTTGTATTCCTAAATAACACTAATGAAAAGTCTAAGATCTTTATTTCCCGGTGTTATTTTCATAAATTCAAAAGGGCAATGTTCTACTCTCTTAGGAAGTTTTTACTCTCAAACAGTCTCCAGCTAGTCAGTATAGTTTTATAAGTCAAATGCCAAAACCACTTTAACCAAAATCTGTGATACATTCCTTGCCTAAAGGACCTGCATTATTTTAAAACCATAACTGTATCATAGAATGATATTGCTTGTTGTGCTGTTTGGAGGTGACTTGGGGGCAGACTAGGAGCTGAAATCTCAGCTGAAACTATTTTACCCCGTGAAATTCTCGAAGTAAATCCATACAGGTAATATGGAGCAAGTAGCTCTGCAGACTACTGAAGCCTTTATAACTCAAGGATGCTTAATTTCCATGTTATCACTGCCAAAACATCTTAAATGAAAGAATTGCATCTCTGTGCAAGGGTCCTTTTAAAAGTAGTATCTATAATAGTCACGAAGGCATTGGTTTTCTTAATTATTTTTATATTTTGCTGCTAAACAACTTTTTAAGAAAAAACCCAAAGCAACAAAACAAACCACAACAGAACGTAAAATTGAGTATGCCTTGATGAAAATTTAACCTGTCTCATGAAGCCTAATTCTCATGCCTGATACACTTTTTGATGGTAATGGTGGGAGTGGTTTCTGTAGTTAAGTCCAATGTTTAGGGTAACATGTGAATATAGGTAAGAGATTTTTTTTTTTTTTGATGATGACATTTTAAACTAATAGTAAAGAGTGTAAAAGGTTACCTGGCAGAGGTAACAGGTAACCCACACTGACAATTGTATGAAGCACACTGTAGCAGGAAGGATTTTGCCTTGGAGGGCAGGAGGCTGAAGGTCAGGCACGCTTGCTCACTTGTGGCACCAGCTGGTGTGAATCAAATGAGATTCAAATCATGCAGAGCCTCTTCAGAAGTAAATTTCAGGAGAGAAACTGAAATTTGTTGTGTCCTTTGTTCTGTTTTGAATGGCATTTTGGATTAGGCAGATACAGCAAAAAATGACTGTGGATCATGGTCTGTTTGGGGAACTAGTTTTGATCTATTGTTTACTTTATTCTTGCTTGTATCTGGAAATTCAGTTGTGACTGAGAACATGTCCTAGAAGAGAAATGTGGTTTGCTCTTTCTTAAGCTGTGGCAGCCAAATTTTGGGCCATGCACTGCCACAGGAAGATCCTAGAAACAAAATCTTACAAGAAAAAATGTAGGGCCCTTGGAAATTACAAACCTGATAGTTAACATAGTGAAAGAGGACATTGTCCTTTCTGATTACTTGACTTCATTAAATCTCATATATTCTGTAACATACAGATGAGGTACACTGCAAAGAATAGAAAGAATGTTCTTCAATGTTATCAGTAAGGGTTCTCAGAAAAGTTTTGCTGTGTATTTGTGTGGTTATAGATTGTCTGGTTTTGCAGGCCTTTGGGAAATACTGAAAATCAAAATGCAGATATATAGACATATATTCTTTTGGCTCTTAAATACCCAAATCTCAACATTAACTTTAATGTACATCATCTCTCTGCAGAGCCTGCATGAGCTACACAGCCTTTGAACTGAATATTAAAACAACAGGGAACACTATTTCATATAGGAATAGGTACCAGCTAATATACCAGTTCAAATTTCCAGACGAGATTGGTGCTCCCTTATTCTATGCCAGGATGCTAGTGTGAACTTGTGTCAGCTGTGAAATATGTAGTCCTTTATAAAGAGGAAAACCCCAAGCCAGCCAAAGGATAACATACATAGGGATACTGCATGTCCTAATGCAGAAAATGATAAGAACATAAGTTACTTAACACCTATTGTCAAAAAGCAGCATAAATATAATTTTTAACAATATCTGGAAATATGTACCAATTTCTATTTTTGTTAAATTTGACTAAGTTGTTGGATTTGATTGTAGTCATGTTTTCCTGCTTGTTAGCTGCAGTGAAGTAGATCATCAAAATGTGCCACTGTCAAATCCAAAAGGTCGAATAGCAAAAAGGTGCTGCCAGCCACTGCAACTTTTTTCACTTGATCAATAAACTGTAGATAATAAAGTTCTTATATCTGAAGGGCATGCACAGCACAGTCATAAGAATACATAATACCTGCTTTTGTTATTGAGATACCAGCATTTGTTCTTAAACGCACCAGAACACTAGAAAAGATGATAATATACATTTGTGACAACAGGCAGGAGCCTGCTCTGAGCTGCTGGCCAGTAATGAGTTAATGCTGTTCTCAGCTAGCTAGATTGCAGCTGTGAATAGCTAAATAATGAAGCTGTGGGGAAGGCCCAATGAAAAAGTCAGACAAAAGGTTATAAGTCTGAATAAATGACTCCTTGAGATTCAGTAGAAAAAAAAGAATGATATTAAAAAAAATAAAACTAAAAAACCACAAAAATTTAAATAGACTTGAAATTGTTATGACAATGTTATTACTGTGTGGCTTTTTCTATGAAATTGTTTTGCATGCTGCAGTTAGAAGCAGGGGAAGGTAAGAATTATGATATTTGTAATGATAGTTTCCTATACAAATACTTACAATAATTGTAGTCTTAGAAAGGTGAATTATTGTGTTCTGCCTGCTACATTCTTTCCAAATGCTTTTTAATAGTTTGTATTTAGTCAGAAATTATTTTTCAGAAAATTAAAAAGTGAATTGACAAGGAATTTCTCTTCTTTATGTTTGATTTTTTTAAACAAAACAACAGTTTTGATGTTTTCAAAATATTTGGCACAATTAGAACTGCTTTCAAATGCTAGTAAGCCAGTGTTAATTTTGTAAACTCTTTCCTTTCCTTAAGGACATAAACTTATCTTCCTGAATTATAACTTAGTCTGCCTATATTAGATTCAGAACTAATGATATGTTCATAAAAATCTCATTACACAGGAGGGCGTATTACCTAAAAGCAATTTTTACGCTAAGAAATACCTTGGCATAATGCTGGCACAAAATAACGCATGTGCTGGAAAAAATACGTGGAGCTGGGTGCTCTATAGCTAAGAAAAAAAAAAAAAAGGGAATCTAAGCCACTGCCTAACTACCTCCAGTTCTGAAGATAATCCCTGGTGTCCTTATATATAGTACTGGTAGTGGTGAGCAATAAAGAAATGTAAGAGAAAATCATAGTACACAAAGAACAATAGTGTCAGAGTGATCAAAAGGGTCTACTAGCAATCTTATCAGCATTACTAACATGAGAAACCATAGGATCCCAATCTGGGAATATTTGTTAGCTGCTGCACCTTGCCAAGGCAAGAATAGAACACAGAAAGATTAATCTTTACCTTCCTATTCTATAATAAGTTGACAAAGCATCCCTAACATGTTACATGTAACATTCTTTACTTGTCAGCTGTTCTATGCCTGAAGGGGAATTCAGAAATTAAGATTAAACTGAGGTTTCTATTTCTTAACTATGGCATTGATGACCAAAATCCTCAACTCTGGGGTTAGTAGTAGTAGCTGATTTCCAGCTCCATGTAGAAATAAAAACTAGTCATATCTCATTTATAGCTACTGGTGTTCTGGTTTCTCTCAGAAGGAAACCTGGGCATGTGAACTAGAGGAGACCTGTGATCCAGAGAAACAGATGATCTGGCTGATAGCAGGGATTAGGATTTAAGAGTATTCTGTGGAATGTTTATTTCTGTCTAGTCTGAATTCCAGATTCTATGCCTTTTTATATGCTTTAAAGGAAACCACTTTGCTTACTCTGACCCTGCTGTGCTGTGTGAACTCATTGAACCTACTTTGTAGAGCTGGAGAAGGGAATTTTTGCACATGTGTATGCATGTTATTTCTTGGGACTTGTCAACTTTTGTTCTGTAACTTTAAGCATTTGTGTGTATGTATAGAATTGCTGCACATTTGTCTTTAGAGAGTTGGCACAACTTCTAACTGACAGGTGGCACATGCTCTGTTCTATGTTTTCCTTCTTATAATATGCTGAATCTAAGTCAAATTCCCTTCTGAGGAAGTGTTTAGTGTTTGGGAATGGATTATCTTGGTTTGTATGCTGTTTCTTATTAATAGCTGTTGATTCTATTGTAGCCTGCATTTTAGAGTTCCAGGAACACTAAACTGGAACACATGAATGAAGAATAGTTCCTGCTTTGGAAAAAAGTTAAGTGCTAGAAACTTGTCTCTGTTCACTTGTTCTGAGATCATGTGCAAACCTGATACTTTACTCAAAAGTACCTACTTCTGCATTTAGGAATAAACATTGATTTATGCCCTCTCTTGACATCTGGTTTGCCTTTTTTCTACATTAAAACTTGGCTGCATAAAGCACTCTGAAGAGTACTTGTCCTCTGCATTCCATCTTTTGTCCATTCCCAGTTGCTTTAGTAACAGAAAACATGTCAGAGAAGTCCTCCCCACCAACATGGCCATATCCCCTTTTTTCTATTCTTTTGGAAACTGTGAACATGACTAGGAAAGTTTATAAAGCAGTTTAGGCATCCTGATAACTTACAGGAAGAACAACTGGTATCTCTATGACAGGTGTAGAAAAGTCCTGACCCCCTGGTGCCTTATCAAGATAAATATTAAATAATAAGATTTTTCAAAAGTATGTTCAAATGAATTAAAAACTGCGAAAATATTTCTAGAAATAACATGCTAGTAAAGCAAGCTATAAATTTTTCACTTATGAGTGCTAACAAATACTTCAAACTTAAACTGAACTCTCAAGAAAAAAGATAAAGTCTTGTTAGATATAAAACGTCGTGGGGATATAAAAACTTGTGGACTTTATGTAACACTCTGGGAGTTCCGCTGCCTGTGATTTAAAAATTCTTATAGCTTCAAGTATCATAATGTACTGGAGAGCTTTCTGTTCTTGTGATACTTTTTACTAGCAAGGCTTTCCAAGTGCAACATGTGCTCTCATTTTAAACAAAGCAATATCACAAGAGACATCAATTGTGATCCATTTAATGTCTGAATATATCGCTACTGCATGAAACACTTGGTCAGTGGTTCAAAACAGAGAGCTGATGCAACTGTTGGTGCACCTTGTTAGACTGGAACAGAGTAGGTGTTATAATGGTAAATAGTGTGAACAGCTCAGAGTGGCACTTCAAGGGCATTCAATATCCCATACTGCTGGAATAATATTAACATATATTCCTCTTGAGGGGAAATAAGTTAAACCAGAGTAAAAATAATTGTTCATAAATCAGGGTGTTTTTTTTCATTTATCTTAAAATTTTGTGAATTGGAAAGACTGTTTCTATGACTACCATTTCTGCATGTATTTGATTACATTGTACTGTAATTTATGGAACAAAAATGCAAACCCCACCAGCAGTATTTGAATTAGAATGTAGCAGGTTTATAGCTTTGTTTGGCCTCAGGCACAAGTAATAAAATCCTAGCTTTAAGTACCATTGGGGTTTGTGGAATGAAGACATCTGCATTATTGTAATAAAGTGTTCCTTGGTGTAATAAATATAACTGACAGAAGTGCATGACTTCCTTTATGAAAAATATGTTGATAACAATATAGTCTTTAAATACTGAAGAAAGTGACTATTAAAATTTTATGCTTCCAGGTAGAGACAGCTGTTGAGCATTTAGGTGGTATTATCAGTTTACTGCTGGGTATGCCTAATAAGACTTTTAGTTTATAATTAAATTGAGAAATATCAATGAAAGAAGGTATTAACCTTCTGCTGATGAATGTTTGTAACAGTTAACATTTTAATTTTTCAATAGATATTTATGATAACAGGGTGATGGATTGGATCATAAGGAGTTTCTTTTGCCTTCTCCAGAAAGCTCTAGGGGAATTTACATTTACAGTTTGATCAAAAGCAACTTCACTGTCATCTTTCCAAAATTAGACAAAATACTATAGATGCTCTAGCTCTAATTTATTTTACCAAGCTGTCCACTCAATCTCCATTTATATGCCATCAACTATTCATTATACAGATGGTTTAGATGTACTGGTTAACTAAAATTGTTCCCAATGCAGGGTAAAGCATATCCCAGCTGGGCTATTGTTTCTGTTTGAGACGTGCTATTGTCTTTTCCAGCTGATGTCCCTGTCAAAAGCTTAGTGTAACTCACTTCACTCACCTTTGATTAGTTAGATGCATATAGATAGACCTCTTTCTTTACTGAGTAGATGATTTTTTCTTTTTTAAAGCATGGCTGGTAGAAGAGGAGAGAATTTTATGTACAAAGGATTTAATCCCTTCAATCTTGTTTACCCTATATTAGTTAGAAGATGCTGAATCAGTTTGCACAAGTTAATCTGGCTTCCAATATTACGTTGCTCAGATGGCAACTGTGTCACTATTCAAAGGATTCAAATATTGATCTTTGAAGCCTTTCTTCTAGACATTAAAGGGGACAATTTTATTTTCTGGATCCATGTTTTATTTATACATTCCACTTTTTAAAACTAGTGTGGTTTATTACCTCAACACTAAAAAAGTAATGTAAAACTCTACTGTAAACTCATCAGGGTATTTAATTAAACTTTGGAGTTCTAAAGAACAAGATATTAATTTTCAAAATGTAGGTCAAGAATTAATCAGTAATATATTTTCATTGTAATATATTACTTGAAATAAACTTTCACATACTTTATTAATAAATCTAGCTCTTCATGTTTGCAAACTTTCCTAAGCCTTTATATGTTACAGATTGTTTTGAATACAGCATCTCTCTAGATTTTATTGTGCTGAAGTTCCTGCTTGAATGCTTGCTCTTTTGTAGTCATAACAACAAACATTTCTGATCTCTGACTGACAGGTTCCCACAATGATAACAGCAATATTTTTCTATCTTTTTAACTCTAAAGCACTGAAATTCCCTTCCTCATTCTGTTGTTATTCAGCCAATCCATTTCCATCTTTCCTTGCTCTTTTCCATGTTTTCCTTGTTTGTTTTACTTTTCCTCTTTTTTTTTTTTTGTCCCCTTTTCTTTCTACTGTCTCAGTATCGTTTTGTGACAGTGCAAAGACTTCAAAGATGAAAGGCTTCATCTTTGCACAGTCACAAAATTGTGTCAAACATTGCATGTTATTACCAAACCAGATTTTTCAACCCTAAAAAAAAGGAGGTGTCGGACTTGGACTTAGAGCTATTGTAAATGGGAGAAACAAACAATAGATTACCTCAAAAGCCCAAATTAAAATCTCAGTATTATAGAGGATGGTCTTCCTCTTAGACACTCTCAAAAGAATAACTTGTGCTTCTTGTTTCTAAATTGTTTTTACTTATGTCCGACCATGTCTTTGCTTTTGCTGTTTCTGGCGCTCTGCGGGTGGAAGGTGCTTCTAATGTTCTTTGCCAGTGGAAAATCACATGTGTGCTGGCCTTCATCTTGGCTGAGCACTTCTAATTGGCATATATTTTTACGTGTAAACAGAAATATATAAAAAAAGTAGGTTTTAGGCTTGCTGAAACATTTTGGAGGTTTGAAGATTTTTTTTCTCCCAAATTAACAAGCCTTTTCTTTGTTTATATTTTTTCTCCTCTATTTATATTTCTGGTCATGTTGGAGGTCACTTTCTTTGAAACAGAACTTAGAAAAATCTCATCTGCTTGCAGAGAAATATTGTTGTGGGGTTATGATTGAATTTTTGAGTAATCAAGATTATTACCAGGTCAATACTAAAGAGTATTTAAGAAAACTGTTCTTCAGTGATGATTCAAGGGAATAATACTTTTCATTTTTAAAATGAAATTCATTATGACGTCTCCCCGTGTTTCATATGAATTGTATAATCTTAGAATGGTCAAGAGAGGTTGGCATTAGTATTGTAATTTTGCAGTGAACCAAGGCTAACTAAGTCTAAATTACTTTCTCAAGTTAATGCTAAAGTTCAGGAAAAAATGAGAATAGGATGCTAATGAACTTAAAATTATATCTAACCCGGTGGGTGCCCTCAAATTTGAAAAGTTATTGCTTAAGCTTTAATAATAATATCATTATATGAAACATGAGAGAACAAATCTTGGCTCTCAGGTCAGTTACAAAGTAAAGTACATCTCACCAAATGACTGCAGACAGTAAGCCAACTATCTAAAGCTTTCTGTCACCTGTGTTCTCAATATCTCAATAAAGTCTTAGAATATTACTATTGGATAAGGAATTGTGGGGTTGAAGATACTTCAGTCAATGGCGGTAACTTGCTCCCTTCATTATACCCTGGAATTAAACAAACATTATTCAAAGTTATCTAAGTTGATTCAGTTTGGGAAAGGGAGAAATTAGGAAAGGTGTGGAGAAAGGTAGGCTGAAAGAATCTCCTGACACAAACAGGTAAGACATGAAGATTCTGCAGCATCCATGCATGCACACAGAAACACATGCCTGAGTATAATTAAATATAATACAGAACCAAATCCCTGATATTCCAAAGGGTTCAATATGAATATAAACTGTGTTTTAAGACACACTCTTTAAGGTTACCTGACCTCATTATGAAAGTACTTCCAAAATTAAAAATATCAAGGTGAATCTGGCTTTAGCACATCATTAGTATTGAACTACACAGAAAAGACCAAATCCTATTGTTTTCATTCTGCAAGTTTCAAGGAGAGTTTGATACTGGTTGTCTCATTTATTAAGAGCCTAGAAAGACACTGTAGTTTTGGGTGTGGTTTTGTGGGTCGGGCTTTTTTGTGTTTGTTGTTAAGCTTTTTTTTTTTTTTTTTTTTAAGATTCTAAACAAGCTGTAAAATATTAAACACTGTGGGGTATTTTAATGGTACACAACTTTACCTAATAATATGAAACTTTTCAATTATCCTGTTAGACGTAAGAGAGAAAAGTCTCCCCAAAATCCCTCGTGGTTATTTTGGGGAGTGTCTGTATTGTTTTTGGAATAATTTATAATATTCACATGTGCAGAATGAGTAAATATGTCTGTGGGTTTATGTCTTGGCAAATACACATACAACCCCATTCCCAGATGATAACTAGTGTTTGCTGAAATCTGTTATGAGTAGACTCTTCTTTAACATGCTATCTACCATCAATTACTTGCTGAATTTTGAAGTTACTGACTTCAATCAGTAATACACTCTGACACATTTGTGTCTCTGTCCTCAATTTACAAAATAAAAAGCTATGAGCCACATAATCAGGGTTTGTGTTTGGTTTTTTTTTAACAATCAGAAAGTATGTAGCTAAATCTTAGTCAAAAAATCAAATGCTTGCATATTTGAGGGGACAGGTAGAAAGGAGAATTAATTTTTCATGCAAGGCATTTATTTAAAAAAATGTTGGGGATATGAGCAAGATTATTATTACAGATTCCCATTGGAATTAAGTAAACTCTTCTGATTTCAGGCTTTATCTAAGTCACTTTGTATCCTCTATAAGAGTTTGGTTACTTTAATACAGACCTTTCCACTTCTTTCTCTTTGGGAAGTAAGGGAAACGCTAATAGTGAGTCTTTCCTACTCTAAAATGTTCCTACTCTAAAATCAAGAGCAGAGATGAAATTCTTCAGAAGTATGATGAACAAGGAAAACAATCATCAGGTGAGAAGTTGGGATACAAAGCTCTCTTGGTTAAGTTTGCTTCAGGCTTATTTGCTGTATTTGGGTGGTCTTTAATACTGAGTCCTTATTTAACCTGAATTTTTTCCTTTTCTTTAGCCTTTTTGCAAAATTTCTCCCACCTCCCCCCACCCCTTACCCCTAAAGTTAACATTTACTTTTACTTCATTGAATATTGAAACAATATCAGGTCACATTGGGCATTTCATATGAAGAAAACCACCCTAAATATTTTGTTTCATAATGGATTTTTTTTAAATACAAAAAAAATTCAATTTGGTTGGACCTAAATTAAAACAAAAATGTTTTGATGTGGAATTTTTTTAGTGTTTTCTGTTGACAGCTAGACAAGCACCACAGAAGTGTTATTTCCATTTCTGTTGTTAAATAAAGTGGCACCATTCCTCATTATGCTCTTATTGATTTTTTTAGGGTTTTTTAAAAGAAGGTTATTTCAGAAGCATGGCATCTTCTCAGAACACTCAGGTTTTGTTTGCCAATAACATGTGTTGTTCTGTAAGTTGTGTGATTACACCGAGTTAAACATTTGTGCTACCAGAAAAAGAGTTTCTTGTTGATGACTGGTATATGCTTAATAAATGTCATTGTTCCTTCCATAATTTTTCTGCTCTTGTCTTTTCTTTTCCCTTGATTGTTACCAAATGATGTTTCAGACAATAGAATGATTAACAGCAATCTTGCTATTGTTTTTGAATCAGAGTAATTACCTTTAGTATAGTTTGTGCAATCAGACCATATCCATATGTGGGACATGGTTGAATGAGAATTCTCTCTGATGATTACTATAATGAACCCATGGGTGTTAATTTCGCTCAAGAAGTGAATTTCTGATTCTTTGGAAAGACAGCAAACTACATTTTTGGGTTGGGGAGGAAAAAAAATTGTTAGAAATGCAAATTCAGTAACCCAGTTTAATCACCTGATGTGTTTGCAGCTGTTTTAGTGCTAAAGCAGGAACAGTATTTGAGCAGATGGCCTTTGGACAAATACATAGTCTAGATCTTTTGTGGCTAGCTACTTAACTGAAATTGATTAAAGTGGGTAGGTACTGCTTTTTAATCATGTGGATATTGTGGATCACAGGCAAAAAACCCCCATTAAGTTCTTCTCTAAACTTAAATACAACTAGTGCTTACTTCCCTGAGTAAGGTTGCTAATTTTGCTTTGCTATATTGCAAATGTTTTGAAAGTTCTTCTGTTACAAGGTAAAGTAGGTGTGTGAAGTTGATATTTTCAACTACAAATTTCTATTCAGTGGAAGTCACAGGATGTAAAAAGTTTTTAAAAATAGGTTCTCAAATGTTACACTGCCTTTTTTTTCCTTGTTGCTCGTGTTTTCCACTTTGCACTTTTTGGATATCAGGTTGATGATCCAAAACTGTGAGGAGTAATTGATAGACCAGATTGTTATGCCTCTATTCATAGAGGGGCTTCAACACACAGGGGTCACTGGAAAATGGGAAACTCATGAAGTTTGTCCAAGTCCTGCAGCAGGGTAGGAACACCCCATGCACCAAAACAGGCTGGTGGTCACGTACTTGAGAAAGAGTTTTGTGGCAAAGGACATGGGGGTCATGGTGGAAAATGGGTAGACAGTGAGACAACATCGTGCCTTTGTAGCAAAAGAGGCCAACAGTATCCTAAGATGTATTTGGAAAAGCATTTTCAGTAGATTGTGGGAAGCTGGCAGGTGTTCTGTCTTCTCTCCTTAGACTGGTGAGACCACATCTGAAGTGTGATATCGAGTACTGCACTCTGGTATAAGAGGCATGAAATACTGGACTGGGTCCAATAAGAGACAAGAGATATGTTACTTAGAGCATCATACATAGGATGAGAGGCTGAGAGCTGGGATTATTCAGCTTGAAAAGGGAGGATGGTCAAACACTGGCACAAGTTTTCCAGAAAGGTTACAAAGTGTCCACCCTTGGAGAAGCTCAAAACCTGACTGGGCAGACTCTAAACAACCAGTTGTAGTGTATACTTCCTTGAGCATGAGGATAGGACTAGGCAATTTCAGGAAGCTTTTTCCAAACTCACCCATTTTGTGATTTTAGATAAGTGTAATTCTAGTAATAAAAGTGATATCAATGTACTGTGGAACTGTTAGTCTTAAGGAACTCTAGGTATTTCAGACAGTTTTGTGTATCTTGAAGAACACTACACTGCACTTTCAGACGATGTGGCAGATTATATCTGATGAGATCCTAGAGCTTTTGGCACTGGCATAAAAGACCCCAGATTCCTTTTGCCAACCTTCAGAAAGATCTGTCTCAACTTTAGGTGGTGTTCTTGTTTGTCAGCACCCCAGACTCAGGAATACTTTGATGTTAATATTTCTGGAATAAAAAAGCTGACTTGTGTTCAGACCTTGCTAGATGTCTAGTATGTTGCTTCTTCATGCTGTGTGTAGAGTATGGTGCAGACCTCATATCTGTGCACATTGTGTGGAAAGAATGATATACTGTGTTTTCACACAGGATATCAGAGCAATGCAAGCCATCATCTCTTTACTGTCCTTTTTGTGTGAAGGTCTCAAGGCACGGCTGGCACTGTGGGAACTGAAAGCATAAATCACCATGGGAATCAGATTAGGGGAGTACAGATAACCCCAAGCATGTGCAGAGGCATTGTGTTTTATACTAATGTTGCCAATCTGGATACTTACTTGAGAGACTTCATTATTTCCTTGATAAAATAAACCAAACCAAACCAAAAAATATTAAAAATTAGGAGATGCTTTTTTTCCTTTCTTTTGCTAAAGAGATCTATTCTGTTGTGCAAAATGTTAGTGAAAGACCAGAGTTTTGATAAGGCCAAGGCAAATACTCTTGCGTAAGATATCTGCTAAATCAGAGCCTGAGGTTGCTACTAGCTCTTGGCTTGTTAAAGCTCTCAGCAAGCTGGTGTCTTAACACTGCTGGTGCTTGAGAAACTGATGCAAAAGGTCAGTAATCTTCATAAGTTTCTGTTTGGGCCTGAAGCTTCAGAAGACAATTTTGCATTTAAAAAACAAAGCAAAGAAAATTACCACCCCATAACTACTTCCTCCCCAAGAAAACCGCCAAAAACCAAACAAATTTAAAAAAACCCAACCCCAAAGGAAACAAAAAAAATCAACAAACAGACCCTAACAAAAATTACCCTTGCTGAGACTGCATGGAAGATGCTGTAACTTTCATGCTAGTGGAATGTTGCTGAAAGTTAATTAAAAATCCCATGCAAACAAGTAAGAGAAAACTGAAAATGCAAAGGTATAAAAAGTCATATTGAGGAAGATACACTGTGATAAGGTCAAACTACTGTCATGACTTTCTGTCAAATCCCTGCCTGATCCAGTGTATTTGCTGTGATGTTATACTAGAATGCATCTGTTCCTGATACCCTTTTATAAAAGTGAGAGAGAAAAGACCAATGGTAGCTTATAGGTTGTGCACACATTTCCTTGAAGTGATGTTTACAGTATTTCATAGTGGTGCCCCATTTCAATTCTACTTCTCAGTTAGCTTGCAAGAATCATGAGCTAAAGATGGCATGTAAAATTTAAACCTTTATGTCCTAGTGAACTCTTCTGTGTCTAGTACAACAGGCAGTAGAAAATCAGGACCTTTGTACACTACAAGGATGTTTTTCTGAAGGCTAGAACATGGTGCATATGCACCTGCTTAAATTCTGTACTGCCTGTATTTACCTTCTATTTACTTCAGCAGTCTACAACCAAAATAAAACATATTTCAGTAAAATTTATTAAAAGTGTCCATACTTTAATATCCTACCCCCCGGCCATCCACTCTTTCATAGAGAGGTAGATTGACTCTGGACTTTCTCATGGGACAGAAATAAAGTGTGTTTAAAATTGCTAAAATTCACTTAATATCTGAGTTCTTATTAGACATTAAGCAACAACAAAAGTTTTGTGCTTTAAAACTTACTTATGTACTGAAAGAAGGAGTTTATGAAATTACGTCCAGAATAAAACATCATATATCAGAAAACTAATTTTTTCTCTATGAATGCATAACAGCCTAGCTGTCACATCTGCAAAACAGTTTAGAAATAAAAGCCATGTATTTGGGTATTGTATAACCTGAAACAATTTGGCTATAAGGACCTTGCTATGTATAACTCTAAACCACTTTCAGGATTTGCCATTGTTATAAATTTCACCGAATACTGTTGTATTCCTCCCTCTCCTTGCCTCAACCCAATACGGTATTCTCTTCAAACTCCTGTAATGCCACTACTGCACAACTAATGTTTCTTCAAGGCTGATAATTTTATGAAATATTAGCCAAAACACCCCCACCAGTATTTGTGGTTTTAATATTAAAAATAAAAAATAAAGGCAACCAAAAAAGTCCCCACACTGAAAACTGGAGTCTTTCTCTAGTCAGCCACTGCCAGATTTAGAATTCAGTTTTAACGGATGAAGCAATCTTTATACATATATTTAATTCAATTGGATATTTCAGACTTTGGGTTGGCTGGGACAAGGAAATAAAAGCATAATCTCTAGAGAATTGTGAAAATATATGTAACTGAAAAGGAGAAAAAAGATTGCATTGCTTTAAATTCCAACTTGACTAGGAACGACTGTGAGGTTGTACATATATTACCAAATTGATTATTTCCTTAAACCTAGAGAGAATTTCCTTTTTGTGTGTTAAGTTTTGGCATGTTTTCTTCTATTACAATCATATTAATTGGATTCAAATATAATCATAACATCTTACATATTAATATTTTCAAATTTGAAAATAACTACAATTAGAGTCTTCTGTATTTCTTACAGGAAAGAAACCAAAACCCATCCATAAAAAGAACCACCCCAATAAACATCAACTTACTGAATAATTAATTTAAAAGCAGATTTCTGTACTTCTGTGTGATGATGGGAAGGGGAATCAATCCTTTATCCATCTTTAGAGTTGAGATCCATCAGCCAGTAAAATCAGTAGAAAACTGGATTGTGATAACAGGTTTTTCACTGCTCTTGACAGAATATTGTCAGCTTACCATGGTGTTTATCTTTGCTTATTCTCTCACCTCTTTACTTTTCAAACAAAACAAGTTGGTTACAAGAAATAAAGGAGGTGGGGTACCTGGGAGTCAGGAATGAAAAAGTGGTCTGAGTGACTTGAATGAACAACTTCTCCTGAAATTTTAAAAAACCCCAAGTTTTTTACTTGTAATTTTCTTATTTCTATGCTTGTAGTATGACATTTTTTTTTAGGACTTGGCCTAATCCTGGAAACTGATCAGTTTATCTTGTTTCCATTTTCAACATGATAATATAATGAAGCTCTCACATGACTGGGCCAGAGCAGTTTAGGATGTTGCTGATGCCTGAGTGAAAATTGGCAGTGACTGTCTGCATCTGGTTTCTTCTTTCAGTTTCACAGTTCTTTGTCACCTCTGTTACCACTTCGACTATACCCTTGCCATTGTTTTTGTCCACTCCTTGCTTATGTTGGAACTAGAATCTAAGGAAAAGATCATGTGTAGAAAAATTAATACAAAAGTAATTTTTTGACAGTTTTTTTTTTTTATATAAGGACTTCACTTTGTAAACTTTATGATTTTTGCTTGATCTGGTATATTTATACAAGTAGCAGTAACGTATTTTAGCTGATTTTTTCTTCAAAAAAACTGGCACTACACAGGTATTCTAGGTGGTAACTTATTTCCTGAAAATCCTGGGTGAACATTCCTGTCTGAAACTTCTTACCCCACCCCCCCCACACAAACTTGGTGCAGTTCTGAGAAGGTAGCATAAGGCTGGGGATCCCCTCCTCATACAAAATACATTATGAGATCTTGCAGTCTCAGCTTCCAAAAGAGGCGACAGTTCTGTTGCCTGAGATATCAGTGAGGCACACTGATAAGTCTCCAGAAGCAAATAACACAAGCTTGTTGCTATGTCCTGTGGAGGTTTTCTCTGTTTCTCTGATCTGTTGCTATTGTTAATCCTATTGCTGTCCTTAGTAGCAATTTTCACGCTGCTGCTTATAAAATGATCTTTAAAACTATTATTCTGATGAGCTTAATATTATCTACGTATATGAGATTGCTGCAAGTCTTTATTACCAATATTAACTAAATAAATTACCTAAAAAATTAATAATACATCCCTTAAAAGACCAGCCATGTGTAATTATATATAATTTAGAAAAAGTTCAGAAGATGGTGTGCTGTGTTTTTCTACAGTATCATAGCTGCATTGTTGAAATCAATTTAAAGTATGGGTACTTGTGAGCTTTTGATTTATAATTCTTCCTATAGAAATAAACTATTTTGTCACTGATGCCATGGAAATCCTTTTGCTGGTGATCATCCAAAGCCTGTGACAAATATTGCATAAAGTCAAACACTATATTCAGTTACAGAAATAAACTGGAAAAAACCCTGTCTATTTTGAGCCAGATGTAGACTTTGGTTCATAATCTGCATGTACAAGTACTTATCAACAAAATGATCTGATTTTGCAAACTTAATGAACAGTCTACTTCCATATATGCAAATCTTCTAACAAGGATTTTTTTACAGATTTCTGGTAGCTTTAGTGAGCATGTTATATGAATCTATAAATAAATATTTGTTGCACATTTTAATGTGTGACCTTCTAGACTAGAATTTTTACTAAGTTTAGATAGAGTTGCAAGGATAATAAGAAATATTAAACTGCAGAGGGCTATATTTTTCAAAGGAAAGATGGTTCTTTTCCCAGAAATGATCTATTGCTTAGTTTTTTAGTTGATTCAAAATAAAATATTTCTCAGTTGTTACTGATTTGTGATGTATCCATAAGGAGTCTACTCAGGGTGAGAGGTGGGCTCGAGTGAGTTCTCGGCTTGAGAACCAAGACTTCTGAGACCTCCTTTCTCTTAGATCTAAAGGAGACTGGTCTCTTTATGTAAATGCTTTTATGGTGTGTGCTGAGCTGACTGGCATGAAAACCTCTGAAGAACTTAAAACTCTTTTACTAAACATGCAATGTTGGTTTCTGGATGCATCATTCAGAGTGGTTATACAAGATGACAAAAAGATTTTAGCCCTGAAATGTGTGCTGTTAATGCCATGGAGATTTCTTTGGGGATCTTTGCACAAAGATGTCATCTACTTGTTCATTTGTAAGCTTTGTCTTACATTTGAGCCTACTGGCATTCAAAGTCCAAATATTTTCTCTTTTTTTAGAAATTCCTTTATGTTTTTGCTGGGCTGTGCCAAGAGGGCAAAAGGTAGAAATGAGAGCCTAATGTATGTTTAAGACTTTTTGACATATGCCTCTTCCACAGAGTTTACAAATTCTGGAAGGGAGAAATCTCTGCTTTGGCACCGGAACAGGAATATTCAGTGAGTCAGTGAGGAGTCAGAACATCTTGAACATGTTGGTCTCAGCAACAGAGCTGTGACAATCTATGCACTTTTGTAAGAAGAATTAATGAAGCTTCACAGGCATCTGTTGATGCTACATTCACCATACACTACTTTTGTGGGTGCAGTTCAGCTGAGTTTTTTCTCTATCACCTACATAACTTCAGTCTGGCTATTGGATCATGCGTGCTTGTTTTCATAAAAAGATAATTTATGAGCCATCCTCTTTCTCCTTACTGATTTCACAGCTACCTAATTCATTCATTTTTCTGACACTGAAAATTAATTTCCTATGTCCCCTGATGTTGCGTTATATGATGACTAATAAGAATCATTACAGTCATTTTGAAAAACAAATAAAACCTAAATATGAGTCTAGAAGAGAAAAACTGAACTCTCTGGAGGGAAGCATTCTTCTTTTCCACCTTAGCAATTACAAGTCTGATCCTTTGCTGTCCTGGGATTGAACTGATGCCATATCACAGATCCAAGTGCAGGATGAAAGCTCCAGGGGGAAGACAGGAAAGCTCCCCTGTTCTGGAAGAAAATACCACTAGCTCCTCATTCTACTATGATGAATACTGTGAAAATGAAATATAGGGAAGCATAAGCTTAGAAGAAATCTCCTGTGGAACAGTTCTTGCAAAGCTACTTGCATGCAGCTAACCCTGCTCAATCAGATTATGGTTTTGTCGATACAACTCAGTGTGCTGTTGCCCTTGCTTGGGGTTATTCTATTTCAGATGTAGGACTTTACATTTTCCTTTGTGGGAACTCATCACATCTTATTTGCTCATTCCTTCCAGCAACCAAAAGAAAACAAAAGTGTTTATTTGTGCAAGAACATGTAAATTTTGCTGTTACGCTTCCTACAAGGAGTACAGTCTGTGAAGCTCTTTTATGCCTTACTTACAAATTCTAACCTGTGACCTTAATGCCCTTTATGGCAAATTTTCAGGGTTAACAAGTTTCATCATACTTAGAAATTAAAAAGCATGTCTCATACAGCACATAATTTAATCCTTTTTGAAAATTTTCATGTATATTCAATCATCTGAAGTAATTTAATCTACTGTGGTATTGTGGAAACCTCAGCTCCTTTCTCCTTGAACTACTTTTAGTGCTTATCGAAATTGAGCTATGAAAGAAAAATCTGGGCCAGTTCATTTACTGAGGTTGGTTACTCTTGTGTTTAATATTCTCTAATGATCCACTAGTGTATTCCTAAATGTGTGTTGCTATCCAATAGATTATAGCACAGATACCTAAGCTGCATAACAAAAGGAAAGTAGTTGCTGGAGAGGGATGACTATTAAGGAATATATTCATGAGCAGCTAGTCTCAGTCTGGCTGTGTCCACAGATTATCTGGATCTTTTTAATTTAAGAAACTTGATGGACACAAAATGTAACTGATATGAAAGTCTCCTAGAAATAATTGATGAGGTAATATTCTCTGAGGAATAAGAATTTGCTGTGCTCTGTCTTTAGCTTCCAACAGATATGAATGAACACAAATATTGCACTGTTTTTGGCAGGGAGTGCTGTGGTAACACTTGGTGTGTAATGCTCTCAGAATTTTCAGCTCTGGCAGTTGCAGCTTTTGCTTGTCTGGAAAATTTGCTTTTAACTCGACATCAAATGAACATGAACGAGCCTGCTCATCGGTAAGTGAGTAATCCATTATTCCGTAAACGCAGACGACGCCATCAAGTTCTGCCCAAGAACTGAAATTGTCTATTCAACAAGGAATTTAATATTAGAGGGCAAAACTTGATTGAAAGTAATACAAAGAATGTTTTTTATTTCTATTTCAGAACACATTTCCGAAATACAGATAAGACAAACTAAAGGATTCTTCTACTCTTTGAACTTAAATAGTATAGCTCTCTTTTTATCATCATGTTGGATAACCATTGCTTTTCCAACTATCCCAGGAATAGTTATACAGTCAGCATAAAACCACTCTGCTACTTGTGGTTATTTGTATTTCTAAAAATCAAACCAGATGGACAAAGCTCCTTCAGACTCTTTTCTTTACCTGGTAGACAAAAAAAGAAAAAAAAAGAAAACAAAAGTTGATTTCCCTCTGAGGTGTCAGCTGAAAATGTGAAAATGAACTCTGTGAACTGTGACCAGACTAGGTCTTCGAATTCTATTATTTAGGAGGTTAATTCTATTTGCATACTGATGTCCTTGTATTTTTTATATGAGCAGGGAGAAGTATTACATATCAATTCCTTTCTTTTAGTTAACTCTCTTGGAAATGAAGAGCTGGTAGTTCCTCCAGGAGAAATCTCAAGGCAAAGGATGTTCAGAAAGATCAGCTGAGACGCTTCACTGAAACAGCACTTTAGATAATTTTGTAACGAAATATCTAGCATATACAAAAGAGTTTATAAGTAAAACTCTTAACAACAAATTATCCCTACATTAATAAAAACACAGCAAAGCAAAAATAGGTGACTGTGTGCAACTGTAATAACACCTTTTTTTAGAGACTGAAGACAACATGCTCCATTAAAAGTGTGGAGTTTTGGCTATGTATGAGCCCTGAATTTTGACATCTGACCTATTTTAATAAAAGATTTTGTATATTGATATCTTTATTAACTAAATTTGTTTTGTATAGAGTAAGTATAAAAGTTTATTTTACAGATGATTCCTCTTCAGAATTAAATCTCTTCCAGTATATGTAATTGCAAACCATCTGTCTAATTTCATATGATAAAAAAAGTGAAAATTAAGTCATTTAAAACAAAATGGTCCTGGCACATCTGAAAGAATGAAATACAATTCAAAGAGAGGAAACAGAAAATAAGAGATGAGAGGAGAGGACATAATAGCCCTAGGTCTTCTCTGGAATCTAGACCCCTCAAATGGCTTTTTATCGGGAAAAAGTCATTTCAGAAAGTAAGAGCCTTGAATTTATGGATGTACTCATATGAGTACTAATGTTATTATCCAGCATTATAAACATATATTAAAGATGTTTATATTGTATAAAAATGCGCACACAGTGCCTTTATTGCATGTAATGACCATATCGTTGCTCTCTCATGAGATCTACAAACCTTAAGAGTAGGATGGATCCTTGGATTTTTCTCTCTCTCTCTCTTTTTTTTTTTTTTTTTTACAGAAGGTCTTTCAAAAGTATCTGTAACAAATTCATATTTACCCTGGAAGATCTGATCACAGTGTCAGTGATCCTCAACTTTTTTCTTTTTCTGTACTTTTGTTTTATGAAGACAACTGCATTTGTATTATGAGCTTAGATTTCAGTAGAAACAGTAAGATGGGTGTTAATATATCTATATTGCCCAAATTAACATAATTATATTATCTCTATATATGAATTAATCTGCATATATTAATGCACTGAGACAGAAATGTGAGGGGGGAAAATTATGTTACTAATGAACATTTGATATGTGCTTTAAGATCTTGAAAACAAAATAACAACTAACTAGGTATTCAGCTGCTGGTAGAAACTGAGCATTGTGGAAAGGAGATACAATCCAACTTGTCTACTATTTTCAACTTGTTGCAGATTTGTTAATATAGATACACTGTTGAAATTGAGTAATAGCTGTTTAAAAAAATCTATTGATAGAGATTTTCACCTGTAAAGAATCTACTCAATACATTTCCTAGAAGAAGATTTTTCTGTTTGATTGTCCATAGCATGAAGGAGAGATGAGTTTTTGTTGAATTGTGTAAAATCACAGAATCATAGAATTACTAAGTTTGGAAAAGACCTCTAAGATCATCAAGCCAAACCGTTAACCCAGCACTGCTGTGTTCACCACAAAACCATGTCCCCAAGTGCCATGTGCACACACCTTTGGAGCACTTCCAGGGATGGTGTTTTCACCACTTTCCTGGGCAGCCTGACCACACTTACAGTGATGAAATTATTCCTAATTTTGTTTAAACCTCCCCTGGTACAACCTGAGACCGTTTTCTTTCATCCTGTCACTTGTTACCTGGGAGAAGAGGCAGCACCTCCCAGGCAGTGAGGTGGTTCCCCCACCTGGCTACACCCTCCTTTCAGGCAGTTGTAGAGAGCTGGAAGGTGCCCCCTGAGCCTCCTTTACTCCAGGTTAAACAACCCCAGATCCCTCCACTGTTTCTTGCGTAATCTGTTCTCCAGACCCTTCACCAGCTCTGTTGCCCTTCTGTGGACAGGCTCCAGCATCTCAAGTATTTTCTTGCAGTGAGGGGCCCAAAACTGAACACAAGATTTGAGGTGCGGCCACACAATTTTTTGGTATAGGCCAGGATGCCATTGCCCTCCTTGGCCACGTGAGATGAGAATACTACTAGGAGAGCCCAACAGAGGAGCATGGTGATAAAAGTGCATGGTTGTGACTGCTTACAGAAATGAATTTTGTGTGTGCAATGTAGGAAATTTGGAATTGTATTGACATGTTCATAGAACACAGTCAGGAAAACTGCATATCATCTGCTAATTCACCTTATTAAATTAATAAAATACTAATCAAATCTGCCATTGTAAGTTCTGTTCTTTTTAGATTATTGTTGGTTATGAAAATGATTTCAGGATATATCATAAATTCCCATGCAGCTGTCACTGTACTGTATCATTTTTAAAATATGAAACAAAATTTAAGCAACAAAAGGCCTGATTTTTTTATTCATTAGCATTACATGTTACTATTTTCTGTAGATAAAAGAGAAAAGAACAAAGTACATGTGACCATAGGGTCAATGATGTTCCTTAGTGTTTTTCTGGCAGAGCTCAAGAAAACAACTTCCGTTGCAGGCTTGACAAAAATGAGAAGTTTCAGTCATGACTGTGTTACTGAAATAGTTGTTTTCTTCCTTTAATTATACATTTAAATACTTTCCTTTCCTATACCCTTAAATGGAGGGGACCAGATCTGACAGTCTTCTTTCCCCTGGTTCCCTTGTGGGTTGACACAGGTGGGCAGCCCAGCACCACACAGGTCACTCCCCCACCCTCAGAGGGACAGGGAAGAGGGAAAGAAGAGTAAAATCAAGAAAACACAGCAGTTGAGATAAAAATATAATAAATTAAAAAGTGAAGTGGAAGAAGAAAGAAAGAAAACAGAAAACAGACATACAAAGGCAATCATTTACCATGTCCCAAAGGTAGACCAATCTGTTCCTAGGCAAAAGGTGAGTAACCTCCCTATACTCCCTTCTTTTCCCTTTTATTGCTAAACCTGCCATTATATGGCATGCAGTATCTCTGGTTAGTTTGTGTCATATGCTCCCTTGCAACCTCCTGCATGAGCCCCAACCTATTCACTGTGGTAGGGCAGACTGAAACAGCAAGGATCTTGGTGCTGTGCAAATGCTCCTTAGCAAGAGCTAAACAGGTTTTTTATCTGTCTCATTTTGGCCATAAATCTAAACCAGCATCAAGCTGCTATGAAGAAAGTTAACTCTGTCCCAACTTGGCCCAGTACATCCTCACAATAGACAAGTTTCTTTCAAATAGATCAAATCAACAACCTAGGGATCCTTTTCTTCTAAAAGTGATGGAGTAGAAGACAGAAATATTGGGGGGGGAAGAGATGAGCAGTAAGAAATCTCTACCTTATTTTCCCTCTTTCTTTAAATAAGAGAGAAATCAGTTCAAAATATATCGACTAAACTCTAGCGAGTTACAGAGGATTAACTCTGTAAGAGAGCATGTGTTTGATGAGGATAGTATCTGACAAGCAAATCTGACAAGGATAATGTTCGCAAGATTCCAGCATCTAAATGTGTGCTTAGTTGAAGAAGGTCTCAGTCATTTTCAGTCTGCTTCTCAGAGAAAAATTTTCTGCAGCCTCTAAAAGGCATCTGACAGAAAGATAAAATGCTGATCACAGAGAGAAATAGCAAAGAGATAAAAGAGAATACAAAATACTGAAGAAGGGGGAGAAGAGGAGGGTCAAATCAGAGGTCTCTCTTTGTAGCATAGGAATATTATGCAAAACATCACTTTTATCATTATTAAATGTTCCCTACATAAATTCCTGACAAGTCGATGAAAGAAAAGGTGCTAAAGAGAGTACTGGGAAATATTCATTATGTGTAGCTTTCCAAGTAAATCAGTTATGTAGTATTGTGGATAATTTACAAATAAAATTGCAAATGACAACATTCTGACTTTTGTGTCTTAATAGCTTTCTCTTTTGTTAGGGTCATTATAAGTTTCATTATTTAGAACTTTGACTCCTCCAGAGTAGAGAATGTGTTTAACTTCACAAGAACTGATGACCATCAGTACCCTCTTCTTTCAGAGCTCCTTCTTTTGTTCATGGTTAGCATATTAAAGTTCTCTCAAATTTCTGGCTTTTAGAATAACTCTTTCCAAAGGAATATTTCAGTAATATATTTGATTTCTGGAAACTCTGTCAGAGTCAATGGGTAGGTTTTTTAGTTTAACTGTTTTTCAGAGACATTTTAGCATAAAGTTAGCTCTTGTTGGGATCTTCTCCAATGAGTAATAAAAATTTGACTAATCAACCGAACAATATCTGTTTTAACTTCAAATCCATCACTTAATTTTTCAAGGTTTGATGTTCTCTTTCTTCTGCCATTGGAGAGTGGGAAGGTGCTATTGTCAAAGTTATGTGGACAAGTCACTGTCGAGGGAAATGGAGACCTTCAGCTGTTGGGGTCTGTGAGGGTTTGCAGCTCTAAAACTCTCTCTCCCTGGGCTGGGCTGTGATGGGCTCTCCTGCTTTGGATCCTTTTGAGCCTGGCAGGCATGCTGGTGGGAAATGGGACTGACTTCCTGAAATACTTCTGCTTTTAAGACCTTCTGTAAACACATTTTTGTAGTGGAAGCCCTGCTGTTCCATTGTGCCAGGTATACTCTGACCAACACTGCTCAGTAATCAGAGCCTTATCAGAGAAGCTGAGGTCTCAGGAAATTGAATAGTACCTTTCCCAACCTGGTCATTTAGGACAGATATTATTTCCCTCTGCTTAATATATTCAGAAACGACTGTGTATGTGCAGGGAAGGGGTGGGAGTTACCAAATAATCTAGAAGCTCTGAGGGTACAGGAAAAAGAAGGAAATCAGATGACCATGCCTCAAAAAGGTTTCTTTATTTGTCACTCTTTATGAATGACAGAGCAAATCAAATGCTTGACAAATGTCTTGCATTTACTGTAAGGCTCTTTGCATTTGCTTCGTGATATAGCATTGTATTCAGTGATAAATATAACACACTTTGGTTCAGATAGCAAATACTGTACCTTTTATTCCACATGGCTACCCAGAAGAGTCTGGGGTTTTTTTTTATAGTATCACAACTGTTATTAATATCATTACTGGTCAAAAAGAAATTTTCTGTTCATGTCTCAATACTATTTCTACTGTTCCATAGCTCATTCAAATGCATTTTCTGCCATAATCTATTCTAGGGTTACAAATAATATACTTTTTCCTTTCTAAGACATTTTTCTTCCATAAAACAGAAAAATAAAATATTTTAAATCTTACAAACACCCTAGAACTGATTCCACCTCTGTGTTGTTGTAAGAGTAAACCAAATAGCATCAGCCGATTCTAAATGCCAATAAAACCTTAATCTAAGTGATAGAAATATTTCTCATGTGTATGTCATAAGTACATAAACACTTTCATTGCCCAAGTTTATGCATGCTATTTTCTCTTGTAATAAATCAATCATATATTTCTTCCCTAATTCAAATTCTTTCAAATTTGTTTCATTTTTCTTTGTCACTGTAATTTCAGGTTCTTAAAAAGTGAATTCCCTTGGACTACTTATTTTCTATGCTTTTAACTTTATAATAAAATAAACATGCAGCAAGATGTCTAACTCAGCCAGTAAGTAATGCAGATAACAACATTGTCCTTTGAATGTGGAAGAGCTTTATTAATTCTTAACAAGTAATATCATTTTGAAGTATTCTCCTTCATCTACAAATATTAAAATGCATCTACACCTTTTCTGGTACCCTTTATAGATGGTTTTATAAACTGAAAATGGTCAGTGGCTCTTCCAGGAGGCTGAGATGAACAAAATTTAGAAATTAGATAGGATAGAGGGAATTGAAAACATCAATATGCCCAGCTTAGTATCTTGTGAAAGGTATCTATGAAGTTTATGCAACAGAAATCATAATTAAGATTTATAGCCAAGCTTTATAAATAATATCTCCCTGTTAATTATTTTGTAAGATATTCATAGTTAAAAAATATGACCTATTTATTGGTGCACATGAAACACATGAACAGGCCAGTTAAATCCCCAGAGTGGAGAGAGGTGCCTGTTAATAAAAAAGTGTGTTAAAAATGTGTCATACAGATGAGTTTTCTCTGCAGATGACTTATGACCAAATAAATAAGCAATGCTGTACAAATTGGTACTTTTTTGCTAGTAAACAACTGTTTTCTGGGTTTGTTTTTTTCAATACTGTGGTCAGACATTTGTTTTATAGACCATTTAGAAAACAAGGTATTGCATAAGTTTATCTGATGAATGAAACTGCATACTCATTCAAGTTATGTTTAGAGATTTACAAAAATAATTTGCAACTCATTCTATCTTTATCTGTGATCTCATTTATGCTGCTTGCTATTTTTAAAGATGTTTTTACTGGATGTATGATCTTAAAGTTCAGCAGCAACAGCTCTTTTTTCCTTCTAATTCTGCAGAACTGTATTGCTGGTTTATAAATACTTTCCTCTAATATTGTCAGGAAATTACAAGGGAAAATTAGATTTTTTTTCTTGTAGTGGTGAAATCATTTACCTCTGCTTACAAGGAAGTTTTTAGAGAAGTTACTTATAGGTAGGAATGTAATTGTATGCTGTCAGCTACTGAATCAACTGATATTTTTTATTGACACCAAAATGTAATAAGAGTCACTGTATCAGTGTTCATTAGACCGTGGTTCTGATGCAAAAAAAGTGTAAAACTGTGAGGTGGAAAGAAGCTTCATCGTCTTTTTCTCCCTACACTTCAAATTATGTTGGTAAGTATAATGCTGGGTGGTTTTATCCTTCACTCACTTTTGTAGATAACGGACTATAATTTTGAATTGAAAGCTGTGGTTATTGCTTTAATATTTTCTGGCTTAATTAATATTTCCAGATGACAGCCTGAGAGTTCAAAGTTATGTGATCTTGTTGACATATTCAGCCTCAACACAAAATGTGGAAGAAAGCAGGTTGATTGTAATATATTGGTCTTAACCTAAAATCATACATTATTTTGCAAATATATTCTTTTCCCCGTCCCCTTTCACTCATGTGAAAGGTTTTGTCTGCTATGGTAGAGAATATGTTGTTCTGTATTGAATACCTTTTAATATCTTCGAAATGAGTCCATTTCCAGTGATTTGTGAACCTTTCTTTCTCATCCCAAATCTGCCCATTTTTACCCTATGACAGTGTTTTATTTATTCCTTTATGAAAATATATTCAGGGCCATCACATGGTTGGATCTGATAATCATAGAATTCTCTTCCAACCTGGTGATTCTGTGATTCTGTGATTATGGTTTTGACTGAAAAAATTGAATAGAGTGTAATCACTCAATATTCTTGTCAAACTTATTTCTTAGACTGAATTTCTAATTTGGATGATGAGCTCTGTTGTTTCCCAGAGAGGCTGTGAGTTGTCTGTCCTTGGATTTTTCAAAGACTGACTAGATAAAACTGTGAGCAACCTTAGATATGAAGTTAGATCTGCTTTGTCTAAATAACTAGGCGGTTGGGCCAGATGAACTCTAGTTTGTTTTGCAACATATATTATTGCTTGATTCCAGGTACATGAGCATTCTTTAGCTCTCAAAAGGGGAAATATATCTACAAACAAAACCAATGAAAGTCAGTACATGAAGTAAGATCTTTTGGGTAATGATTCTTTCCTATCACTGGGGTGTCTGACTAGCAGCATGTATAATTTTTAAATGTCTATAATTTGTTGTTAGTATGGGTAAACACTTTAGCAATTCTGATTTTAAAAGAACCCTGCAGTTGCTATAAACTAGCAGAAATTAAAACTTGAGACATTGGGACATCTTGGAAGTTGTGTGAAATAGATAAGTAGAAGTTCTGAGGAAAATGGAAATTACATCTAGTTCAGTGGATTAGAAGTTATCATTCCTGTGTGACTGTGACTTGTTCCTTACAGTGAATAAAAGTGTGGTAAGCATTAAAAGGCCAGGCAGTCTCCTTTGATGCAGTATTTGAAGCACAAAAGAGTTGAGAGTCTCTTGTAATATTACTTGGTAAAAGTACAAAAGTTATCAGTACAAGGTCCTGGGAAGGGAAACAAATACCTGGCAATTTTCTGGACATCGGCACTACATATAGAGAACTGAAAATGTAAGGGTTCAACCTGAAACCAAAACTGCCATTAGAAGCTTTGAAACATGCCATCAGATTGTTGGGAAGCAGCAAAGTCTGACAACCACAGCTGTGGACCTGGCACGGTAGAGGTTTTTGCATATCCCAGCCACAGTTTCAGCTTTCTCTTAGCCTCATTTTTACAGGTATGATGTGTACCCTTTTGCTGTACTCATTGGTGTGTCTTCCACTCTTTAATCTAAAGGTTATCAACAGATTCCCAAGGTGAAAATAAGTTAATGACAGTGTCTGTCGATATTAAGTAGACTATGGTAATCTGTGAATTGTCTGGTAAATGTCTTCTGAAGTTTCTAATAATCTCAAGGTGTTTCTGCACTACTGAAGTCTTCTGCACTACTGCTTAGCAAAGATGCATTATGGATGTGGTTGTCTGGACATGATACAGCATCAGATGCACCAAGAAGCTGACAATTGATTATATTGTCTCCTGGAAAGAAAGTAGAGAGTGGTCACAATAAGATAGGGTTCAGAATATCTCTTTTACAGTTCCCCTCAAGTTGGGTCCTATTTTCAAGTCAAAACATATTGTGCTATAACTTTAATTAGTTATAAATAGTGCAGTTTGTCCAGGGACTTTAGAAAGGGAACCATAAATTAGTAGGCCTTTGTTGTGGTTTAACTCCAGCTGGTAGCTAAGAGCCCCACAGTTGCTAACAGACTACCCAATTTTGGGAAGGGAGAGGGAACCAGAAGAGTAAAAGCAAGAAAACTCATGGGTTGAGATAAGTGCAACTTGGTAGATAAAGCAGAAGCCATACACACAAAGCAAAGCAAAACAAAACAAGGAATTCATTCACCACTTCCAGTGGGCAGGCAGCTGTTCAGCCATTCCCAGAAAACCAGGGCTTCATCATATATAAGTGTGATTTGGGAAGAGGAGCATTACTACCCTGAATATCCCTCCCTTCCTTCTTCTCCTTCAGCTTTATATACTCAGTATGATGTCTTACGGTATGGAATGTCCCTTTGGTCAGTTGGGGTCAGCTGACCCAGCTACGTCCCCTTCCAACTCCATGAGCACCCCCAGTCCCCTCGCTGGCAGAGCACTATGAGGAGAATAAGATGCCTTGATTCAGTGTAAACACTGCCCAGCAGTAACTGAAACACTGATGTGTTCAGCACAAATCCAGTGTTTTCAGCACAAACCCAAAGCACAGCCCTATACCAGCTACTCTGAAGAAAATTACCCAATCTCATTCAAAACCAGCACAAACTTTAATGAATGCACTCATGCTACTCAGGACTCCTTTGGCTCAAACTAATGAAATCCACAGTATAATTCAATTATCTGCTGCAAGAAAGTTACAAACATGGAATATTGTCTCTTTTTCAGAGCAGTCACCCTGTTCTAAGATAAGGCAATTGAGTGAGAATGTAAGAGCTTCAGCAGGAGGAAACAGAAAACGTAGGCTTAGTCATTCACCTAACAATTGCCAGTCAATCTAATAAGAATCCAGGAAATGTTCTACAAGCACTTATAAATCTTGATGCATTTGCAGTTCATTTCAGTACTGTCTCCTATGAATATTGTAGCTACTGAGATGAGATAAGCCTGTATGATAGCAACTAGTAAAAGTTGATCGAATGGAGGCAAAAGTTATCAAACCATAGTACTCAGGTAAGTGAGAATATAAATTCATGGAAATTTTCTCAAGAATCTGTCCAAGTCTGTCTGGGCTGGAAAGTGTTTTAAACCATTAGATAATTAAACATGATGATGTGTTTTGGAGTAGTGAGTGACACACATATGAAAGCAAAACACAGACCAAACAGAAGAGAGGTCATGAAAAATACCTGATGTTTCAGACAGTCATTTGTTTGGAACATTTTACCAATATCTATATAGAAGGATCACAGCTGGAATTCTGGAAGTAGATAAATAGGCAGATAAAGCAGCATTACTGGCAAACCTGGGCTGTTATCTCATACGTCATCTATGTAGCTTTTCCAGAAAGAATAAGTCAGTTATGACATTTTTATCTGGGCACTAGGGCTTTGTACTTTGGGTGGCTAAATCAATAATTAGAGTCACTGAAGCTCTAGTAAGTGTGGGGCAGTGGGAAGGAAAATGGAAGGAGTACACAAAAACTATTCATGAACAGGAAACTGTGCGGAATGGAGAATTGCTGCTATCATAACTATGGAGGAATAGCAAAAATTTAGACGTCAGTAGGCTCCCTTGAGCCAGCTTTTGGAAACGTGCATCAGTAGCAGAATTAAAAAAAAATAATGATGCAAATCACAGTGATTCCATATTGTGTATAATTTTGTCACTTTACATAAATGTGATGGAAGTGGTGTATGATAAATAGATGGATTCCCAGGTGAGTCTGCTGTATCTGGAGGTTTGGTGAACTCTCCTCAAATGTGTTTGTTAAAAAAATCCAGAACGTTTGAAGGAATAAAGATATGTATTACCCTGACTCTTTATCTCTGTTCAGTGTTCAGGCATAAAAGGAAAATCTATCAGTTCAGTTAGGAGAGTGACAGTTCTGTACATAAATCTATAAACCAGTAGACCAGAGGAACGACATCCCTAGAGAAGTCTTTGTAGCTTTGCGTATTCCTTCTTTCTCTGAGATGCTGTTTCTTTTCCCATGTCTTGGACGTGTCTCAGGAATGAACTGCAGGCAGAATGCAAACAAAAATAAAAATATTTCCCATAAGGCTTACTTCTAGATCTTCCCTTAGCTGAAGGTTTGGAAAAAACCTCCAGCTAGTGTTCCAGAAACAGATTGATTCCCAGTGCAATGAATGTTGACCAGAGTACTTATTAATATATTTATTATTTTGATTGGCCACAAAATCTTTTATTAAACAGACAATAGAAAATTTTTAATAGATCAAGATATCCTGCTCTCTGACCAAGACCACAAAAAGACAGAAAAGTGGTTATGAGTACAAACAAAATTGCACCATCAATATTGAATAACTCCTTAACACTTATTTCTCTTTATAGTAACACTAATAGTTTGCTCTTAGAGTTTAAGTACCATGACTTTATATAACAACTTCACAAAATTCTCTCCCTGTTTTGTCCTCTTGCTTCACTCAGACAAAAATATTTTATGGGCTCTTGTATTTCTGCTGAACAGGGCCCTGGAAGGGGATGTTAGAGTTTGAATCTAGGCAGGAATAAGAACCCCCTTTTGAGTTGAACAAGAATACAGAATTACAGGTAAAAATAAAATTAAATTAAAACAAAATACAATAACATAGGAATCATAATATAGCTGACATCTTACTACCCTTATCCCCCAACCTATAGTGTATATATATATATATACTACATACAGTATATATAGTATATATGGTATATATACTATATATATATATAACCACTACTATACTATGTAGTGAAATCCATGTGCATTTTCTGATGGCACACTCAAATGTAAGAACTGAAACACTTTAAGCAGACAAAACTATGCCCTATATGTCCAAGGAAGCTGGTATCTATGCAAAAGGATGACCAGAGTTTTAAGACTTATGGGACTTGGCAAATGGAGTAGACTTCTGGCTTTACATGTCTTAAGGGGAATGAATAAGGGGAGGTCACAAAGAAGAATGAAAACACGGCTGGATGGAGATAATGTTTTCTTGATGAACCAGCTGTGATTTCAGTAATAGATTTTACAGAAATATGTTGCCATCTTGAACAGTTGGGACATTTTTGGATGAAAACAAAGTCACTGACTGCTTCATCTGCTGCTGGAAGAAAATTGTATTAGATCTCCCCTGCTTTACAGAACTTTTTAACTACAAAGAAAAACCCAGTCTTGTATATCCTGTGTATTTTAACATGGACATAATGGATATTGTCTTTGATGAATAGATTGTCTTAGAATTTTTATTCCATTTTATTTTTTATGTGTATATATATATACTCTTGAAATTGTAGTTGAAGGGGAGCTTTTGAACCTGTGGCTGATTGGCATGACTTCCTGCTTGGAAAGAAGTAGGAGTTTTTAAGTGGGATCAGCATTAAGCCTGTGCTCTTGTCTGCAATTTGTGAGTCAGCTCAAAATGATGACCCTGTCCTAAAACCAAATAGTACACTAATGTTAATTAGAGACATTGAGCTGTTTGATTAATTGAGGCAATGAAGTTATGCAAGATACTGGGTTCTGGGTTTATTTATTTAATGTGCATTGTAACTGTGCATTTAGAAGGAGATTGCAGTTTAACACTGACATATTGTGTTCTCAAAATCAATGTCATTGATCAGAATTTCTTGAACAAAAACCAGTGCAAACATGCTTTAGACATTTAGGTTATCTATTTGCAAAATTAAACAATAATGACCCATAATTTAAACTATATTGTTTTATGGACTTTTCAGGGAAGTCTATAAAAGCCTTGTACAAAGCATGTCATTTCTAGGGGAAACAAACCTCTCTAAATGCTCTAAATGTTACCTATCTCAGTAAATGCTTCCTTTCCTTCAATCATGGTCTTCTTGCCCTTTGTTTATTTTCCCACAAAACTGCTGCTTACAATAAAGACCAGATACCAAATTCTACTGTGTTTCCTGTTGTCAATATGAAGTAGATTCTTATTATTTAACTCCTTTGTGAACAATTTTTCAACTGTTGCTGAAAAACTGTATGAAAGATGAGTGAAGAATTTTACAGTGAATTAGCATTTCTCTGCAACATAAAAATGTTGCATTAAAAACCAAACAACCAAACAAATCCCCCCCAAAAAACAAACCAAAATCAGTGCAGATACAATATTAAATGATATTGGACATTTTATTTCAGTAAACTGAACACAGTAGTGCATTTTACACAGCAGAAAATATAGGAAAAACAGAATTCATGTCTTCCCCCATGTCAGTAAAACTATATTGTGAAAATGGGCATGTATTTTTCTGAAGTTTTCAGGATATCAGATGCCTGAGTGCATGCCAAAATCAAATTTCTCTAGTTTACAGAGACAGGTATAAAAATGTTTGCTTCATCTGATTGCAATTCTGATTTTCTTTTTATACCTTATACTTTGTACATATCAAGAAATTCACTCGTTTTGACATTTTTGCATGAATTTTTGAGTAACTGAAACTATGTCTGAGAAAATCTGCCAAATTAAATAGTATTTTTACAGGCCTCTGCAGTCTTAAAACGGACATGAAAGAAACATTTTCTTGAATCTCATGATTTTGGATGCCTTTAAGTGTGAAGCCTAATTTAAGGAAAGAGCTAGGGAGTTCTAAAATACCTTTCCATTTGCTCACATTCTTTTGAGTGATTTAGTTTAAGTTATACTGTATCATGTTATATTTACTTCTATAAGCGGTATGATTCAGTCCAATGTTTTCTTCACAAATGTACATTCATTATAACAGCATTAATATTAAACACCCTAGTTTTTGAAAAGTGTAGAGGATGGAGTAGGATAGCAAACAGACAGAAACAGGAGGTACCTTAAGAATCTGCAGATTATTGATGGATATCAGCTGTAGCAGCTTTGCAGTTGTGTGATAGTTCTTTTGCTCGAGGGTGTATGTATTTGGAAAGCTCTGAAATGTCGATGTTGGTCTGAAGACTTGTAAGAATAGAAATTACTTAGATATAAAATCTCCTTTTGTGGACATTTTCTTTCTTGTATTTCGCTGAAACCAAATGCTGCATTTGGATTCCTTTGCTATTTACCCAAAACATTCAGAACCTCAGGGCTAAACAAACAAGACATTCCCAGAATGCCCAAGTTTTCAGATTAAACACATGAGGAATACTTTGCTGTCATCAGAAAAGGAAATGTGCTTTCTGTGGAATTAGTGTATGGATAAATTCATAACAAGTCAGAAAACATGATGATGGTAGTCTTCTTTTCCCTGATTATTCCTAATAAGTCTATAAATTCTGTATAAGGACAATAATATTTCTTGGAAACACTAAACTGAGCAGTGTGATTTAATGCAGCCACTGGAGGTATCTCAAAAATGAAATTTTAGCCTTGCTTTTGTTTGGAACATAGTTGCCAAAAGTGAAGCAGTTAAACCACTTGTCAGACTCGAGTGCATGTATGATCTGTCTAAAGTCTGAGCACTTACACTTTCCCTCGAAATTAAAGCAATTTTTGGTTGAGTAGGAAATACATGAAAACAAACAGTAGGCAGAGACAGATCTAGCTCTAGCAGCAATCAAAATAAAGAAGTCTCAATTCAATTCAAACTTGAAAATACTGTTTTATATCACTCATAAGATGAATTTAGAGGCATTGCTATGCTCATTTGAGCTGAGACAGGGCAGTCTTTTGAAAAAATATAGTTATATAGTTTTATATCCACTAGCCACTTTTGCTTGTGTGTAAAGTGATATCTCTGTCTGATTCCTCATGGAGGCCTTCCTGATATTCATAGATGTTTGGTAGTCCTCCTTTGCATCAAATCTGCGGTATCTGCATACAACGGTGTTCTTGGTGTGATTCTTGGGGCTGTCCTCTGCAGGGCCACGAGGTGGACTTCTATGAACCTTGTGGTCCCTTCCAGCTCAGGATATTCTATGATTCTGATGTTGATGTAATTGCATAAAATTGCCTTAGCTGCAGCTTTGCTGTTTTTAATCTTGGCCTGGCTCTCATCGTGGCCAAGGTAGATAGCTCTCCAGGGCAGCAGAACCCTGGGGACAGCAAAATGGCCTTGGCCCTGCTGCCTGTTTTTGTTATGTCAGAGCACTAGGAAAAGCCAGCAGACTTGATGCAGACAGACAGATGCTGCTGGGGCTGGTGAAGGATCCACTCCCAGCAGCACCATTCCATGTTTCCTCTTTCGTATCACTCATATTCCTGACAGATGCAGTGACACCAATTCTCCACAAACTTCCCTATCTTCCCCCCTTCCTCTTTCCCTTTCAGGCGTCAGAAACTCTTTAACCTCTCCTCCCCTCTTCCTTACAGTCATCCATTTCCTCAGTGTACAGTTCAAATGTGCCTCTACTGCAAGAAGTCTTGAAGGGGCTCCGTGGTGAACTCCACAAATAACGTTGCTGGACGCAGCCATGTTCAACACTCAGCTGACACTGCTTGACAGCCTCCCTCCCTATTAGCATGGTGGCCATGTCCTGCCAGGAAAAACAGTTAAACAGAGGAGGTAGGCTCTGAAGCAGTGTTTACTCTTCTGGCCCTGGCTAAGTTCTCCTTCACAGTTAGCTGAAACTGTTAGCTCCAGTGCACTTTAGTACTATTGATGGAATTGGGATTTCTACTTTTCAGCTCTGCATGGATGTTGCAGAAGATAGGCTGCAAAGGGTAAAGTGAAAATCTCGGTTCTGGAAGAAAAGGAAAACTGAGCACAAAAGAAAGGTAGTTTTTCCTTTAGATAACATGGATAATGTATATGGTGTTGCACAGATAGTAGCACAATAGCATGTAAAGGTATAAAACAATAAAGATGGAGTTCTTAGTGTCATTCCATCAACTACATTCTCATTGTAAACACCTCTGGGTACCAAAGAAACATCACAGGCCCTTTTACTAAGTACAAGGCTGCATTCTGGATGAAAGCTAAAAAATTAAAATACTGGTATGTGATACATGATATGCAGGTCCCAGGAAGTGTGAAATTCATGTGAAAACTTTTCTATAAAAATGAGCTTCTCTGATCCCAACACAGTTATAAATGGTAGCAATGATCAGAATAGCAGTAGTACTTTGAGCTTATACAACACCTTTAGTTACAGTATTTTAAATCATTTTACAAAAATAATTATCTCAGCTTCCCAACCTGCTGAGAATTACATTTAGTAAGTCCTTTATTTGTGTTCTACCTATGGAAGCGATGAAGTTCTGAAAAATAAATGATTTTCCATAAGTTCATGAAACTTTGATTTGATCAGACAAGGACTTTGCAAGATCTGGGTTCCTCTCTTCTTAATTACTTCTGTTTTTCTAAAAGACATTGCTAGACAAACTGAAAAACTACAAATGGGAAAAAAATACCTATGGAGGAAAAAATTTATCCTTCTCCTCTCCCATCCCAATAATAAAAGGAAATCATACCTGTGAAGTGGATATGAAGGTAGATTTATGGAATTATTTACTCTGCAATAGACTAAAAATTAGTTTCCGTGGCAACCACTGCACCTTCCGAAGTGCAGAATACCTTTACAATAAACATAAATACAGCACAACAAAGACTTTACCTTATCTTTTATTATTTTAATAAGTAAGAATTTATGTTGCATATAAGCATACATTAAATGATCTTTCATATATTTTTAATGCTATGTTCTGTAATGTGTGCATTTTTAGAAAGGAACTAATATTTTCCATCAATGGTGGCGCTTGTGTTTTGTCCTTGAGAGGATAATGCCAGAAAAAGTGGTTTGAGAATGCTGCTGATATGTGAAAAGTTGGAAGTCCATGATAGTTTCCTTATCAAGATTTTATGATTTATAAGGTTCACATCTCTAACACTGAGAAAAGATTCAAATGAAAAGTGATCTTTTTAGTATTGATAGTAGTCCTACTTTGAGTGAGAAATTGTAATAAATTACTTCTGTTGCAGCCCATTTTTCTATGATTTTATGAATAATTACCTTCTGAATTAATTTGTGCTGATTTTAAAGTCTCCTGTCTCATATAGGTAGTAGTAAGTCCTTAAACCATGTCACGCTTCATTTAAAAGACTGTGCAATATTCCTGATATGTGACAGAAGTCATGGTACACAGGTTCCTTTGAGAAAGGCCTGATGGAAGAAATCTGGGCAATTTAAATTTAATTTCTTTGATTTGTCATTAAAAAAAGGAGCAAATAAGTTCTACTAAAATTCCTCTGGAAACAAGGTAAATTTGATTTAATTTTACTTTAGTTGCTTGGAAAAATGCTGAGTTCTTTCTGTATTAAATAACGTTATTTGACACCATGCATTCAAGTATCCATAAGCTCATAATAGTCAGGGAGAAGGTTGCTGCCAGGAGCAGAAACCCTGGAGCTTTTGAGATTTTGGATTCAGCAAAACCATTGACCTACCTTGGTGAAAGGATTCCAGGGTTTTCCTCCCATGGAGAATTTTAATAAGCTTGTTTTTCACTCTGGCTCAGAACATAACTGAATTTTAAGGTTTCCATGGAATAGAATTAATGCCTCAGTGGAGGATGAAGGCTAACACAGTTATGCAACTTGTAACAGAAACCTCTGTAATAATTTGTGACTATATAGCTTTTTCTCTCACTCTCTCTATAAGAAATTATGTCTTCTTAGGTATTGTACAGAGGTGATTTACTCTTTTTTTATTATTTTATTTTTTGGAAGAATACTCATCACACTGCATTTGAATATGCTAAGATTATTTGCTACTTTGAACCCAAAATAATTTATTTTTGTAACATCTCTATAAAAATGTAAAAAGATTTTTGTGTTCTGACACAGAAATGTATCAAAATAACTCCCTAAGTTGTTAGTATATGGGGGATTGATTCAGAAACAAAACAGCATCCTTAAATGTGAACATGGCGTTTTGTTCTGAGTAAGGCATGAAGAGAACAGTTAAGAAAAGGTCATAGCCAAAAGGAATGAGGCACAGGAGGGTTTATTAGACAAATGGGACTATTTCTTCATTGCTCTAGTGGGCTGAAAAGTTATCTTACATAATTTTCTGTAGCTGAAGGTTTAACATGAGTTATGCCTACATTGTGCTTGTTTGCTGCTAGAAGCATGAAGGGTTAACATACTGCAGTAGGCTTCAGTAGAAATGCCTGGCAATTTTACACAGCACCTGTGCACTCCAACAGCTGTCATGCACTTCCAGTGATTTCCTATTGGAAGTCTCATTATAGTCTTTAAACTTAGGTGATCGTACCTCATACTTCAGACAGTAGACAGAGATTTCTGAGGCTCCTCCATTACTAATAAGTATGACAAGTAAAATAAAGGTATTTTATCTTGCAGGATGTTTTGACATTTTCATTCTTTGTAGAAGAATGAGGCAAACACTGGAAACCACAAATATCTTGTTGGAAAAATTTGCAATACTTGCTTTCTATCAAAATATGAAAATATCTCAGCAGAATTCAACTGATCCTCAAGATTTCAGTCATCACTATTAAATCTTTTTATGGTCAAGGGAAAGAAATGGGCACTTCTAGGGTGCAATCATAAACCATATATCCAAAATTATTGAGTTGGATTGTTCTGTAGAAATATTCTGAGTTGGAAGGGAAGCACAAGGATTATCAAGTTCCAATCTTTAGTGAGTGGCCCATACGGGGATTGAATTCACAACCTTGGTGCTGTTAGCACCATGCTCTAACCAACTGAGCCAATAAAACACACTTGTTCCAATTAAAAAAGGAAATCATCTGATCTGTGCCAAAATGACTCCAGATAACATATCTAGCTTCATTTTTCTGAATGAAAAAAACCAGATTCCCAGTAAAAGTAGTATTTCTTTCCTGTGTTCTCAAAACTAACATTTTTCCTCAGAAAACCATTAAAAGCCACAAAGAAAATAGAGTGGCTTGATTGAGGCTTTATACTTGTTAGCTGGTGACACAACAGCATTAGGAAAGTTCTTTGTTCTTCCCATGAAGATAACATGATGGGGATTGAATGGTACTGCATGAAGAGCATTGCATTTGGGGTTTTGGGACCCAAGGGCAGGACCTGGCACTTTGTCATGTTGAACCTCATAAAACTGGCCTCGGTCCATCAAACCATCCTGACCAGATCCCTCTGTAGAACTTTTCTGCCCTCCAGCAGTTCAACAATCCCTCAGCCCAACTTGGTGTCCTCTGCGAACTGACTGAGGGTGCACTCAATACCCTTGTCCAGATCATTGATGAAGATATTGAACTGAACTGGCCTTGATACTGATCTCTGGAGAACACCACTGGTGACCAGCCACCAAATGAGTATGTCTACATCTCTATGTACAACCAAAAGTGTACTCTTAGAGAGCTTTGATATTGTGGGGCAGTTTGCAGAAGCTTGAGCCCTTGAATCTCCTCTTTGATATAAAAGCCAGCCTATATCACATTAAAATGTAGAATAAAGTTTTGTGCAAATTTTGGGGATCAGCAGCTGGAGATGAAATAGTCTGGCTCTGAGCAGAGAGAGGTTTATATTGAACCTCTGAAAATAGGATAGTCGATAGCAAAAAAGTCATGTTGAAAATTTTGAAACTTCTGCCTTTGACAATTTAATAGGCCAAATTAAGTTTCACTCATGTACATTACATAGATACATTATTAGATAAAAACCTTATTAGATAATACATTATTAGATAATACTGTTATGTCACTATGACAGTCCTATTGAATCCTTCTGCTGAAAGTCAATGGACTTGCAAGAACATCAATAATGTTCATCAGTACAGATAAAACATTCTGTAGCATTTTTATCGCTTTTCTTGAAGTAACTTAAGTTTCTGATTAATTATTCATCTTCTCTAATGTCTGAAGATAGGTCCAGATAAGTTTAATTAAACAGCATCAGCTGAACAGTGCTGAAGAAGGTTCTGTGGGGCATCTTTCTGGTACCTTACTTCTCTTCTTGATGTTTAAAGGAGTTATCCTGCTGAGGTTATTTTGTCAGGTTTCTGTCAGACTGTCTTTCCCACATTTTGCAGTTCATTGCTGCAGTCTCTGATAATCTTACCACACTGACTGGCTGCAGTTATTACCCTTTATATGAAGGATCTATGTTGAAAGCCAGTTATGAGTTTCTGTCCCAGTGGATTGCATGATGAAGTTGAAGCAGGCTGTCATCCAAAGCTGTATAATAGCCTCAGCTGGGAAATACAAAAGTGCCATGGATTATTGATAGAGTCGTATCTGCAGTTCTGCTGACAAATTTGATGCCTCTTTTACTAGGTTTCTGTTATTAAGAAATACCTCTCTTAGTACGTCCCCCCCCTTCTCTCTCCCTGCGTGTTCCATTTGGCTTGGCTTATGATTTGGCTTTGTGCCATATATACCAGCAAAAAATGATATACTTAATAACCCTCATGTAACAAGGAAAAATGATGAACTTAGCAAAGTTCTAATGATCTTAATTTAAAAGAAAACCGTACAAGTATAAATTTAACAGACCATTTAAAATTATTTTTTATTCTGCTTTCAAAGTACTTCATAAAGCATTAAAAGGCATCATTTTTCCATATCTTGAATATCTACAGTACAAAGGAAAAGAGGGAGAAAGGAAGATTATTCTACCAGTTCTTAATAGTTTAACTGTCATGCTGGTAAAATATCTCTTTACTTATTCATCAAAATTATACCCACACTGGTATAAAAAATCTTCTTCCCCCTTCATTACATCATATGGCATACTGTTATAAGGACAACTGAAAATACAATTTTGAAGATTTTGATTGATACAATGGCAAAAATTTAACTATTTGTATTATTGTGAAAACTCTACCCCTGCTACCTCTGTGTTGCAGATCAGTTTTTCTCTAGGTGAAGCATAAGAGTGTTGTCTTGGGGTGACTTGATGTTGTATTCCCTATCGCCACAGTATGCCCAGAAATTAGTGTATATATCTTTCTATGCTTTTAAACTGAGCCTGAGATGGGGGAGCAAAAACTGAGGAAAACTTTTTCAAAGCAGTTTGCAGCTTGTTCAAGGTCACACAGAGACAGAGACTTTTTTTCCAGCTGCAAGGCCCGGGTGAGATTAACCCTTTTAGTGCTGTAAGTTTCCTTCAGAACAGATGAAGCCTACAGACATTAAGTAAAGAAAAAGGAGCTCAAAAAACTGGCCAAAATCAAGCTGGGTGCTTTCCCCACTCTCGCTCTCCTGCCGCAGCTGAAAAAAAAAGCCTCTATCTCTGTGTGACCTTGAACAAGCTGCAAACTGCTTTGAAAAAGTTTTGCTCAGATTTTCCTCCCCCCTCTCAGGTTCAGTTTAAAAGCTTAGAAGGGTATATATACTAATTTCCGGGCATAGTGCAGCGATAGGGAATACAACATCAAGTCACCCCAAGACATTCCACCCCTTATTCCATATCGCTGACTCAATGCCCAAACTAATATATTATAACTCTACACACACACATTAATACATACTCATATATATATATACATACAGCTATGTACAAACATTGACAGTGACCCTCAGCAAGCAGTGGTACACAGGCATTCCACATTACAGATGGTTTTCACCCAGCAATCAGATCTCCCTGCAGTACACAACGTGTTGTTCCGTCTTTCTGCATTACCCACCATGTGCAACCAGGTCCCTGAGCAAAGACAACCCCACGGATGGGTTTGTCTGTACTCGAGGCAGAATTAATCCAAACAGACTTTCCTAACAGACCTCTCACATGCTCTGCTGGGACTTTATCTCCGTCTACTGCATGCAGGGGTTCAGATTGGGATGGAGCAGCTCTATTGGTGGAACCTCGGGTGTTAACTAGCCAGGTGGCCTTTGCTAGATGTTGGAATTCGCTTATCGCTGTTGGTCACATGATCCTTGCTGGGCAGTGGGGCAGCTTCAGCTGAATCTTTGGCCACACTGGGGGAGGTGGGCCCCACATGGGCCCAGCCCAGTTACCTGTCCCAAGGCTGGAAGTGAGAGAGAGCTTTCCCAGGGTTTGTCCATTCTTAAATGTGGACCACAGAGGCGGTCAAAATTTTTAAGTGGCTTAAAAAATTGTCAATATTCAAACTGGCCAGTTGATAGGTCCTGTCAGGTCATAGAGGAAGCTGCAAGCACCTCTTTGCAAGAAAATCGCTTCTGGAGCTATGCTAACCCATGACAAGTGTAAATGGAAAAATGGGGTAAGTTGTAGTGGCAACATGGATTCTGCAAAGGACGTTTCTCTTCTCAGTCATCTATTCAGTCATGCTATGGAAGTACGAGATGCAGTATTTGGCTAAGACTGAAGTATGTGTCCAAAACAGCAATGTTGTGACACAAGACACAGTGGTAGCAGTCAAGAAGATATGAAAGATATCCTTGGTGTTTCAGAAGATGTGACATCAAGAACCAATTAGTTAAAAAGTATTTTGGCTAAACATTTTCAGAAGGGAGACACCACAGCTCAGGGCTGTGATCATTCACCACCTCTGCTTCAGATTATAGAAGGTTTTGACTGCTCCCATGTGCAATATTCAGTCCTTCCTCCACCACAGAGGATCTGGCTGGTGTTGCTGTCCATCAGTCTAAGACATAAGGAGTTTGTGCCACTGGTTTCAGTTCTGACGGGCCAGCTGAGATCTACCAGAATGTCTTAAAATGAGGCTGAAATATTGAATGCTGACCTGCCCCTTTTACTAACTCTAAAAAAAAAAAATCCAGAATAAATGAGAAAAGAAATAGGAAAAGAAGGAAAGCCATCCCCATGTTAATAAAAACAATGGTTGCACAAGGGCAGTGAGATCAAGCTTTTCTCAGTGCTTTAATCAAGTGAAGTTTTTTTAAAGATCAGATATTCCAAAAGACTCTCTGGCATATGAACACCTAAGCACCTGTCAGTGGTAAATCAATTACTTTGTGCCAAATGCCCCTTGTGCAAGGGAGCATTAAAATATTCTGTTCAGTGTATAAATGCTGTGGGAAATACCCTTATTAATTTTGAAATAGGTATTGATACAGAAGTTACTTAGCTGATTTTGACACATTGCTCTCTGAGGTGAATGATAATTCATTATTCTGTGTTGTATGTCATTCACATTGTACTCCTTTGGGTACCAGCAGAAAAGGGGCCTGTTGGCTTGGTCCAACCTGACTGCTGTCCTCTAGGATACATGGAACTCCAAGGAGGGAAAGAGAACTTGTTTTTTTCTTGAAAACTCACTCAGAAGGGACAGTCTCCTCAGCATGTTGTCAAATAAGGAACTGAGGAGGTACATGGGTGAGCTGGAAGCCTTCACACCAGCAGAGATTGGGCAAGGGAAAGCAATGTATCTTTCCTTCAAGGTAACAGACTGCAAACTTTGTCTTTCTAGACAGCCAAATATGACTGTGAAGTTTGCAGCAACCTATGAAAAGATTGCACAGCTTCTATATTGAGCAGATCTAAAGGAAAGACACCAGCTTGCAAGAAAAAAAGTCTCTTTCTAGTTTTCTCCTAATGACAAAGAAAAAGGGAAAAAAATCTTTGAGTTCACTTAGCCTTCTGAAATTCTTTCTTATGAGAAAAATATGTAGAATGAAGTATCAAGGTTCGGCAGGCTCAGGGACCCATCATGACAAGAACATTGTGATGATACCTTGAAGGCATGTGTGCGGAGTGTATTCCTTTTCATGGTAAACACAGGCATAAGGTAACCATCTAAAAGTGTTAGCCTGTTGTCTGCCCCACCTATGTTTTCTTAAGTATTAAAAAGACAAGTCATTAAAAAAAAGTGATTGTGTAGACAGGATATTGCTCGGTTGGATACACTGAGGTATTATTGCATAAACCAGTACATATGAGAAATGGTATCTGAGTATATCTATATGCATAAACATTTCTGTGTATGTGTGTGTGTGTATATGTATTTTCATGCTTTTACACACACAGACACATCCTAAGATTCATTATGGTAGTAGTACATATATATCCCACTGGTACATATCCTTTTATCATAAATTAGATAAGATCTCTTTATCCAGTTTTAGAACAAAGAAAAAGATAGCATTTAATCACAGTTTAATTTTTCAGGTTTTGCACAAGAAAACATTCCAAGAGAATTCAGAACAGCATATACATAAAAGCTCTTGTAGAGGACCTCCTATGATAAACAGGTCATATTTTTTAGGATGACATATTCTGAATGAGCATAGATAGACTGATAGACTGCATAATTATGTCCAAAAACATTCCTGAAAGACCTGTGCAGAATAAATAAGGTACTGTGTTTTCTATATTTCTTCCAAGTACTATGTAACCATTCTGTCAAGAGCTGATCTGCTCAAAGAGCAACTGCAGAGCATGCTCAATAGATTAATGATGAGAATTTCTTAATCCTGTAAGTGAACATTGGAATGCAATGTCTAACAGGAGGTAGTCAAACATACTTTTACATATAGTAAAAGTTCTATTATCTTCTCTCTCCTTTCTCTGTTACTGAAATATTAAGTAATTGAACCTTACTTTGTGCAACTGTTGGTGAGGAGTTGGCAGCAAAATTGAACATATTTTACTAATTAATTAAAAAACCCCAATGGGGTTTTGTTTGTTTATGTGCCGTATTTCTGAATTTACTGTTTGGGGAATGTGAGAACTCTGCCAGCTGATATGCCAGACTGCAGGTTCTCCCAAACTAATGGGTGTCACTAAGACCTGTACCTGGTGTCTTTGGTCCCCACAGACTGGAGTCTCTTTGGACAGTTTGTGTCGAGAATCCCAAAATAGCGGATTCAACAAAGACTGCCAGCCAGCTCTTTGGTTGTTACCCATTGGCTGCCTGCATCATCCAGACTGATGGTTGGTACCAATAAAGCTTCCCCAAAGGAGACAGCTGCAAAGTAACCACAATGTGTTTGGGGTTTTTCTTTTTTTTGCTTTTTTTTTTTCTTTCCCTTCCTTTCAAGACTGTCATATACAGAACTCATCATGGTGATTTAAAACTAGGACTTGTTTGAAGAAGAATAGTGCAGCTGATTTCTCTGTAGAGAATTAATAGAGAAAAATAGTTGTTCAGGGGCTAGTCTAAATGAGAACTGTTTCATCCTCTAAGAAGTTATTCAGGTTGCTTAGTTTTCTCCATTGGTTCTGTAAGTATAATCCCACCAAATTCAATGAGGTTAGCTTAAAATTTATTTAATAAAATTAGTAAGTGACTGAACATAGAATGTGACAATATTACCCTTATTTTCCCTTCATGCTACTTAATTTGATTATTTACTTTTGTGACAATGCATCCCATGGGATAAATCCAGTTCCTTAAATACATGAATGAGATATATAAAAAAAGCCTTGAAGAGTGAAAAACAAACAATATATTTTTCATGCCCTCTCTTAATAGCTAAAAATTACTTTTAAATTCCTGGCCAAGTAAAAAATTATAAAAATCAACATATTTGTTGATTTTTTAAAATTTATTTTTGCCGATTGAACTGCTTAAACATATTTCATTCTTCTAAGTTTGCTAAATTAAGGGTTAGCGAATCTTTTTGGATTGAGCATGGACCATATATATGCATTGGAGTTTGGAATTTGATTTATCTAAAGGGGAATTATACCAACACTGGTACTTCACTCTTTGCCTTTAACTGATCATTTAAAATTGATTTTAATTTAACTTTTGCAAAACCTTCTGCATTAACATTCGGTACGGACATGAGAAATGGGTTTCAAATGGTATGTGTAGGAACGTGAACTCTGTATTTTGACCATATCTGGTTTTAAGAACCATTGGCCCTTGTCAAACTCCTCTTTTGAAGACTCTTAGAATTAACAGCAGAAAATCAGAGGGGGAAAACAATTTTTTTTTGACCTGTAGTGTTCTATACATATTTGTGAAGTAATTTATGGTATCTCCTGTAAAGGTGAATTGGAAATTGTCAGCAAAGTAGAGAAAAAGCTAGTGAAATTTAGATATTTGGGTCTATCACAGAGGGAAGTCTTGAGATTTTACTTCTCTATCTTTGTCCTAAAAAGGATAAACTGGGTTTTTTTTTTGTTTATGGTTGACTTGAAGGTGCATACAACCAGTTTATATCAGAAATTCCAACACATATTTACCTGATGTTTGCTTTAACAGTGCTTCAGAATGTCTGCAGTCATTGCGAAGAACATCAATATCATAACCTTGAGAAATTAGAAAGTTGAAAAGGAAACTTGATTTAAAATAATCAAAATGAATTTATGTGGTGATGGAGTAAAAATGCATACTAGATTTCTGTAGACATTTAGACGCCAAGTCTGAGGACTTCTGAAGGAGAAATGAGCACACAAAAGCAATTCCACGTCCCTTTGGTCAAATTTATGTCACACAGGAACATGCAGAGGCCACATTCTCTGAGGCACAGAAAATTGAAAATAGTGTTGATTTGATTGTTGCTGATGAGGATCACCCACATATTAACAGTGAATATGATAAATGGAAAGATGTACTTTACGTATATGTAATTTTTGCAAGTGGAAAAAACATACTTGAGAAGTTAGTGTCATGTATATAATCTGCACCTCAATAAGATCACCTCTCAAATCATACCTTTCATGGAAAAGGATTCAGTTGTTATAAACTTCTCCCAGTTGAATCTGACACATTCATGTGGATTACATGTTTGCTGAACCACAGTTTTGTTCTTTGTTTTTTGGTTTGCTTTGCTTTGTTTTTTTTTTTTAGATTTTGATTTGGTTTTTTTTGGTACAGTAAACAAAGAATAGAAGGATAAAGGGAAGTATCATGTTGCCTAAATCTAACAGTTGTATAGTGAAATCTAAATATTAACAGTCAAAAAATCAAATTTTGGACTTTGAAATTTTAAAGAGCAAAAACTATATGAGTGAAAATTGAGAGGAAATATTTTCCAAAACTGTTTATTTTAAAACTTTATATATAAGCTTTCTCAAGATTTTTTTTTTTTCCTAGCTACAGGAAATACATCTGTCGTGTCCCCTAATGCAGGGGAGGATTACATTCCTTCCAAAAAATGCTATGACACTTTTAAATTTTTTTTTTCTACAGTGTTGGTTTTTGTTTCTGGAAAATTTCCATGAAGAACAAGTGGGAAAGTGGTTACTGTTAAAAATAGAATAAATAATTAAAATACAGAGTATGCCCTCACTTAACCCTCCATAGGTAAGTGAACACTGCATTGGAAATAGGAAGGAAAAAAATCCAAATTGCATGAGTGCTGGTATACAACTATTTTATGAAACCTCAGGCTGGCCTGCAATAAAATAAAAAAGTTAGGAAGAAAAATAAATGCCTTCTTTTAAGAGACTGCTCAGTTAGGTCAATAGCACAGTTAGCAGAGGCAATCATGCAATAAATCTTGAATTTTAATTTAAGATAAAATGTTTGCAATACTTAAAAATGTGCTTCACGTGCACTTTATTAAAGCTGACAGACACAGACCTTGTGCATGTGCTCATGCGCATATGTGAAGAAGAGGGAAATTTATATAAAAGTCGAGCTCGGGTAAGCTTTTTTGTAACAAGTAAAATGAGAGCTGTACCTCAGCAGCCCTCCTGAATCAATACAGTGAAGTTGAGTTCCTTATCGATTCTCTTGATAAAATGATGCAGTTGTCTCTCTCCCCCTCTCCCTCCCTCTTCCATATAATACAGTAGAGCATTAAAGAAGCAGAATAAGTACATTTACAGCCTTCTTAGTGCTGCCCACAGGGTGCTATAAATGCACAAACTGGATATAATTGAAGCACATATTAACTTACCTTCTGTTGTACAGGAAGAACATAAGCAGGCTGTTAATGTGCAGTGTTGAAACTCTTAACTTGGGGGATGAGAATTAGCTTGCAGTAGTAATTTGATAAGCACCTGGGAAAATTGCAAGCTTCATTTCCTGCAACGTGGAATATGATTAAAAACAGAATATATTATTATCAGGGGTACCATTAAAAAATGTGTAGACAGCATTCTATGATGTTAAAACGGAAATTGAAAGTTGTATCCAGATGTTGAAGATGCTGCATGTTAATTATTGTCTACCACAGTGCATTGAAAGTGCAATTCAATTATTTGCTTTGTCAAGCAATATTTTGATTAACTTGAACGTTAATTTTGTACATCTGGTGTTTTTCACACTGCAATAAAGGCAGTGTCGAGGTATGCTACTCTGCCAACAGCCTCTTGAAACAGAAAGCACATGTGCAAAGCAACAGTAAACCACAATAAATAAATGAAAGAGCCTTTCCCATTCCCCCCACCTTTTTTGTTTGTTTGTTTGTAGAGAGGAAGAAAAAGAAAACTTTCTCAAAGGCCACTATTAGTACACAATTTAGTATGTATTTATGAATGTGGAACTTGAAATTATATTTATCTCCTTGACTTTTTCAGACATTGTCTTTAATTGGTGTGATCTCATTCCGATAATTAGCGTAATAAGTTATGATAAACCCTCAAGCTGTGATCACAGAATGGGTAATGTTGGAAGCCACCACAATGGATCATCTGGTTCAACCTCCCTGTTCAAGCAGGGTCATCCTAGAGCACATTGTAATCAACAATGCAAAGCACTTTTGGAGATACCGGCCAATAGGAAACCCCTAGGTTAGTCTCTGGTGATAACCAGACGAATTGACCATAGGCTTGTCTGGGTTATCGTGTCCTGTTTCTCAATTCCATGTAAAATTAAACACTTAAATTTTATACGTGGTTATTAATTAAAAAAAAAACAAAAACAAAAACAAAAACATTACGAACACCCCCCAAAAACCCCCTCACCACAATGACAAAAAAACCTCCAAAAAATAAAACAGCAAAAAAACCCCACAACCAACCAAAAACCCCCCAAAAACCGAGTAAGGAAAATAAATTCAAAATATCCAGTAGGTATCACTTCTGTGGGCGCTCCTTTTCATTGCTCCAGGTGGTATTTTTTAGTGGGCTGTGGGTGTCCATTTGCAAGTTTCCTTTGAGGTCTGGTAGGGTTTTTAGGTTGGTAGGGGTTTTTTTTTTGTTTTCAGTTTGTTTGTTTTTCATTTTGAGAGTCTCTAGCAAGAGCTACCATGCAGGTGGGGTCTGGAAATGATGCTCCAGATAGTACTGACTCCCCCAAGGGAAACTGGCTGAACTGAGGAGGAACTGGCAGCTGCAGGGCAGAACATACATCACATTAATCTCCCCAACAGCAGCATTCTGCTGCAGAACGTGCTGCCTTAGATCTGTAGCAGGATTTATGGCTGGCTTGGCTGGCTCATTCTCTATTTCTTTTAAGACTTGCACTGTCTCTGCTCCCCTCCCTGTAGGCCGTGATATTTCTCAAAGGATTCAGTTGGCTCTCAGCATTTTTTCCCATTAAATAATTGATTTTTATTCAGCATTCATATAGGAATTATTTAATTAGCTGAAAGCTACTGTCAGGTGGCATGCAAGGAGAACTTTTATTACCAACTGAAAAACCTCACATATTTGTGTAGAAGACAGTAGGAAACAGATGGCAGCTACAGGAGGTAGGAATTGCTGAAAGGTGAAAGGGTGCAAATGGGTGTTTTACCTTTTTCTGAAGTGAAAATATAAATTATATAGAAGCTTAAATTTTTTTTTTTTCCCCTTTTGGAAAAAGTAATCTTTCTTCATTATAATATGACATGGAATACAAGTGATGTCTTCAAGACTACTGCATGATTCAAAACAGTGAATTTAAATTATTCAGCAAAATAACACATTTAAGAGACGGGAAGCTGGTATGAGAAAACCTTGATTCAATCTATTTAGTGACTTTTGTGGCATCGTGAACAAATCAGGTATTCCCCCTCCTTGGCTCATTTTTCTTCCTTGCCACAGAACAGTGATATGAGGGCAAATAAGTGGCATTAGGGAGATAGAACAGAATTGAATTAAAATGTTCTAGAACAGCTTTCCAGAGTAGAATACAAGTTTGTCAACATACTTAACACTGAAAAATAAAAAAGTAAAAGAAATATTTTTGAAAAACAGTGTGTGTGTGTGGTGAACATTACCCAATGAATGTTAAATGAAGAAGATCTAATAGACAAGTGTTTAAATTATACTAGTTATCTCAATTTTGTACATACAGAATTGGATGAATACAAGGCGTGGATACACTTGTGAAGACAGAAACAGAGTAGAATTCATGTAAACAGAATGCTTCTGGTAGCCTTCCTGTTCAATTTCTACATTAGCAATAGTTTTTAGAACAGAAGTGTGATTATTTGTGTTTCACAAAATTTAAACACTCCAATAATCTGTTGGGTTTTTTTTTTATTCAGTCTCCATGTAAAAGATGAAAATTGAGAAAGTAGATGGGGTTTGTTTGGTTGGTTGATTGGTTTATTTTACATGTAGTAGCACAAAACCTGTAGGGCTATTTCTGTCAGTATTAGTTTTTGAAAAGTGAAAGTTAATATGGGACACTTGAATACAGAGAAAAGTCATTGCCTTGGGGCTATTGAGGCACTTTATTCTTCATGATAAGTTTGTGAAGAGTGTAGGAATAACAGAGGGGTTTTTCCCTAAACATAAAATTACTGAAAAGCATTCATCTGTGCCTTTCTAGGGCTTCAAGATTTCTTACGTCAAAGGTAATCTGATTTCATAGTCAATTTTAGAATAAAAATGCTCTAACTCATCAAAATGATCAAAGTTTAAATTAAACAGTTTTTGCAAGTGTTTTTTTTTTAAGAGCAAAATGAAGGATGTGTGTTGGGGGAAAGTTACTACTCAGTAATTTTTTATGTGTGTTTGCCCTTTTTTATTTTTTTCTACAATCTTTCCTGTTTATGTAGATTTTGATGTATATTATGGTAATTTTCTCTCAACACTGGCAATGTGTGCAGTTACCTCCATGGAGGAGTTTCCCTTATTTTCTGAGGATATTTGAAATAATCTAGGTTGACTGAATAAGAAGTTCAGTATCACAATGCTTTATAACAATTAATACCCTTATTCCAATCTTGTTTTGCAATAAATTTGTTTTAATTTAATTTTTTTCCCAGCTTTTGGTTAATCTAAATGATTCTTCAAGTTTTTACTGCTAGTAATAATTGTGTTACAAACACTAGTTTGCTCATCCTTTTTTAAAGAGGACTTGCAAAATTCCAAACATAGCTGCTATTCTTTCATCATTCTGGAAAATATCTGCATAACTTTATGGAATTATCCTGAATGTGGATAAAACAATGGTTATATTAATCTAACAAATTACATGCAGATAAATTACAACTGGTAAATTACTTCAAGTGGGCTCTCAGGATTTTTGTCTGTTTGGGTGTTTGTATAAACAACTTTTCAGGATTTGTTTGTCGTTTCCCCCCACCTTACCTCTGTGTGCTAAAAATAACTGAGAAATTCACAGTAAGTTAAACCATCACAGGGTATTTTAGAAACTCAAAATCCTATCTGAATGTTCAGGTAAGGTGAATGATATTTTGCTTCACATGATTTAAAACTGCTTACAAAATCAGAATAGTAGCCTCCTGTCATATCCTTGAATGTTAAATCTTATGATTTTTTTCCTGTTTATTGGTTCTTTTTATTTTTATAGGAAATAATATGACTGATAACCCTGTCTCTTGGAATAAAGTAAAGCCTTGAGGTTAAAGCTGTCTAGACTCTTTTTTCAGTTTGCTTTCTGACCTTTTCTTGTATTAGAGCAAGTGAACTAACATCTGACAAACCTTTAATTTTGGCAGGTTGGGCTACATGTTATTTGAAAGAAAACTACAGTTTAAAGACAAATGTCTTCAAACTTTAATACTGTCATATTTCACAGTTCAACTGAACTTGAGTACTTCTGTCATTTTTTCTTTTGTTTCTTTAAGCAAATAAATTTTCTAGCATTTGAATTATTCTGTAGACTTTAAGCAGGACTTTAAAGCTGGAAAACAAATACTCTTAATTTTGAGCACAGGCAGCAAAAAGGCAAAATTTTGCTGATTTCTTATTATATCAGTCCTTTGAATAGCTTGGCCTATTTTCAGTAGTTATTGCTTCTCTGACAACTGCTTTTTTAATATCAGTACATAAAAGTTATGTAAGTTAATGTGTTTTTATTTATCTCATATTTTTAAGTGTGAGAGCAAGGGAACACCCATTGCATCATTCTTAATCACAGTGCAATAACAAATATTCCAGAAGATTTTATATGTGAAAATAATGGGCATAGAAATGGCGCATAAAACTGTATTCAAGAATGCATATGAGCTCACATGCATGTTGTATACAAACACTCTCCTCCTTACTGAGGAAATGTAAGATCGGGTGGTGACTGGTGCATGCATGAAGGCTGTCATGATACATCAGAGACATGATTTCTGCTTCAGAAGGAAAGAAAGAGGGAAGAGAACACTGAGTTGCCCTGTCCCTGGAACTTCCCCTACCAGACAGGGTTGTCAAGTAGTTTGAAGATTAGTTGTTTGGCTTGTGGATAATTAGAATCATAAAATAGTTTGAGTTGGAAGAGACCTATAATGGTTATCTAGTCCAAATCCCCTGCAGTTGGCAGGGACACCTTCCACTAGATCAGGTTGCTCATAGTTCTGTCCAACCTGACCTTGAATATTTCAAGAGATGAGGCATCAAACACCTCTCTGAGTAACCTGCTTCTGTGTTTTACCACCCTCATTATAAACAAATTTTTCCTTATATGTAATCTAAATTGATCCTCCTTCAGTTAAAAAAATTATCCCTTGTCCTGTTGCAAAAGGCCCTGATAAAAAGTTTATCTCCATCTTTTTTATAGGTCCCCTGCAAGTATTGAAAAATCACAATAAGGTCTCCCTGGAGCTTTCTCTTCCTCAGGCTGAACTTCTAACTCTCTCAGGAAAGCCTCATAGAAGAGGTGTTTCATCCCCCTGATCACTCTTGTGGCCCTTCTCTGGACTTGTTCCTACAGGTCCATGTCTCTTCTGTACTAAGAACTCCAGAGATGAACACAGTACTCCAGGTGGGTCTCATGAGAGTAGAGTAGAGGGACAGAATCCCCTCCCTTGCCCTTCTGGCCACATTGCCTTTGGTGCAGCCCAGGACACTTTGGTTTTCTGGGCTGCAAGTGCACATTGTGGGGTTTTATCCAGCTTCTCATTCTTTAGTACCCCCAGTTGCTTCTCACCAGGGCTGCTGTCTATTCCTTCATCCCGTAACCTGTATTGGTACTGAGGGTTGACCCAATCCAGATGTAGGACCTTGCACTTGGTCTTGTTGAACCTCATGAGGTTCTCATGCGCTCACTTCTGCAGCTTGTCCAGGTCCCTCTAAATTGCATTCCATCCTTCAGGTGTGTCAACTGCACCACTCAGGTGTTTGCAAACTTGTTGAGGAAGCAATTGATTCCACTGTCATTGATGAAGGTTTTTTTTTAGCTTACAAAAACTGAGGGAAGTTCTTTTCCCTCTTGAAGGGACAAAGATCAAATGTTTTATTGAATTTCCAAGGAAAATACTTAGTTTTGAAAGAAAAAGCAGTTCTTTGATTTTGCTGGATTTAATGTTTCATGTGGATTTTCTGTTTCTGTTTAAACAGAAGACAACCTCGGTTAAATATTCTCTACAAGCAACTCTAGTTGATATATTATTTATCTTTTTATTTGTATATTTGATTTTGGTTTTGTGCAGGCCTTGCCTCATCTTGAGCAAATAAGACTTTTTGGTCTATAGAATCAAAACATATAATAATGATTTGTGGTATATTCCGTAAATATATAGTATTTTCTGAAATGTGGAGCTCTCATAAAAATTTAACCATGTATACACATCCGTTTCCTAGGAGTTTGACAATTCAGTTGAGATTTCATGATGTTCTTTTTGGTATATTTTACAGTTAGTATCTGTTCTGCATACTAACTGCTATGGAGGGTGAAAGGCTAAAGCCAGACCACCTTTTTTTTTTCAGCCTTAACAGAATTTCCCTTTCCTGCTTTCTCCTCATGATACTTTGACTGTAAATGCTGTAGTACTTGAAAGATTGAGGAAGGAAAGAAGTGTCTCAAGCAGGTATTCATGAACTGGAACACATAGACTGTACACAAGGTTCTCATCCCTTTCAGCCCATATGTCTGACGGGTTCCAGTCTGAATATTATACCTTATAAGGTTAAGAAACTATGCTTTAAAACTTTGAGGAATCTCTCTCTTTTTGACTACAGAACAGGATAAAACAGAACTTATGATGAGTTTTCTGAACGTTTTATAATACCCTGCATATATTTGAAAAGTTAGGTGTACAGGATTTATGAAATCAGAAATGCTTGACAAAGAAAAAAATAAAAAAAATTCTGGGTATCACTTTATCTTCTTTGTACTTATCAGCAAGGTCTGATAGATTTCATTTTCTTGTGGAGAAGGGGGGAGATAATGACACTGACAAGTGAAGTACTTTGATTCATGCTCCTGAATGCAAATTTTATTGTAAATAAACTTCAATATCATATATTTTAGCTATCTTAATCAATTTTAGGGGACTAAATAAGTAAATTTTGATGATTCATATGTTTTGAAGAAATTGGGATTACAGCTGTCTTTAAATTACTCCTTTCGAGAGCTATTCCATCAGAGTTAGGGAAAAATGAAACCAAGCATTATATGCTTGCAACTTTGTTTATTCAGGGGATTTGGCTAGAATACAATGAAACCTAGGTTATGTTTCAGAAGACCTTGGGTATGTGGTTTACATGAACAAATGTCCATGTAAAGTATTCAACAGACTAAAAGACTGATAATAGAAGGTGTACTGATTTCTTTGTCCAAGCAGCCTCTTAGCCTTGTACAATAAAATGTTGACATTTTTTATTTTCACAAAATTCTAGTGTGAATTACAAAAAAAAAAAAAAAAAAAAAAAAAAAGAAAACAAACCCCAATTCTGAGAAAATTTGCACTGAGAAAAATTAAAATTATTGAGAATGTTGCCTGGGTTTTCATAGAGTGAAGTTACATAAGCAAGATGACTACAAATTCATTTATTGTAGAAACCTCTTCAAAAGGAAAAGTATAAGGTATTGGCATCTCTGTAACCTGAGAATTTAGTGACGTGAGGACTGTTTTTCTGAAATAAAATTAACCAAGCCTCTCTGGAAAAAAATTATGGAGAGAATGTAACAACAATTTAATATGGCGAAAATAAATATGCATAAGCAAAATCTTACTTAGCATGTAAGGCCCCTCATATAAAATCTGTCACATGAAATACTTATTTGTGATTTGTGTTGATTTTTTTTTAAATTTGAAAACTGACCAGGAGATAAGTGACTGCATCAATGAGCAATATGTTGATCTTGTCCTGCTGAAATAAAAGGATTTCTGTAACTAACTTTAAGAATTAGAACACACCAATTCCTTTTCTTAACTGAATATGCTTTAAATTTTCCCATTATTACTGAGTTCTGAAAATGCTCTAAGCTTCAAACATATTTAAAAATGTGTTCTGGATTGGCAGGGATAGACTCGATTTTTCTTCCTAGTAGCTGGTATAGTGTTCTCTCCCAGATGAACAGGAGCAGAATCCTACCAATATAATGTATTGATTATGGGATTTTTTGATTTAGCAATTGAATTATAATCTTAAGGTCAAACGATCCTAGAAGTTGTGTAGTGGAAAAGCTGATTCCTATTGGAAAAATCTTCATCTCAGAAAATTCCATATGTGCCAGTTAACTAAATAAGATATGCCATTAAGATGGTATTTGGTTTAATAAAAATAAATTGCTCTGCATATTATCATAAATATTCTTTTGTATGTTGTGTTTATTTATTTACAGATTCATATTTGCTCTCATTTCCCTCTTATAGAATAAATAATTATTAATACAAAAAAAGCCCAAACAGACTGGTAGTAGTAGTCAAAAGGCTTTTGAGTAAATAGGTCTTGTACTCTTCTGGAAAATCTGTTGGGCACCAGCTATGTGGGGAAGTTTCCAGAGTTCATGGGAATATTGAGGTGTTTTTTCTCTAATCCCAATATTGCTAAGATTTTGAGATGCAGATTTTTTTCACCTAAGGCAATATGGCTAATACTTTGAATTTGGATCCATTTGTGGGAGCTGACTTGTTTTTCTGCGTACCTTTAAAATACTTTGTAATAATCTGGTACTATCAATGATGAAAATATTGGTGACCTTATAAAAAATTAACATCTCTGATTTCCCTGCTCTTCCCCAGCACTGATGAAACACTGATCAGTGCCTTCAGTGTAATGTTATTCAATGAGCTTTAAGTGCTCTTAAGTGGATATACTTAAGTAGAAGCTATGAACGTGCTTTGTAACAGTTGAGAAAAATATTTTCATTGAATAACAGCTTTTGAGTTTTTTCCTGTACCTGGAATAATAAATGGGATTGCATGGTAATTTCCATTCTCTTGAAAACTGCAGTCTTCGGGTGAGGAAAAATGTAGCTGGTTTTCTGTCTGGCCTGGGAAGTCAGGCAAAAGTCTTCCTTTTACTACATTGGGAAGAGTTTGTGAATGTCAGCTGAGTAAGCTGAGCAAAATGTGATTCTGAATGTTGGTTTCACACATCAAACCAGTGGTCTTGTGACCACAGTGCAGTGTAAGATTCCATTTAGCATAATTATGATCAGTGAATGAGTTATTGTAGCTAAATTTTGAATTTTCTTTTTTATCAATTTTCTTGCCATGTTTTAGTGTCATCTTTGCTCCCCAAACATGTTCTTGAAAGTATTTACCAAAGCTAATTTTACTAAAGTGCTCCCGAAGTCTTTTCCTAACATTTATACAAATTTTAGATGACAAGAAAAAAGTCTGGGAGAGCACTGGAGTATTATTAACCTTCAAGGAACTGCATTCTCACTGTAAAATGATAAAACTTCACTAGATGGTAAATGGAAGTTACAGTCTAATTTCCAGAGGAGGAAATTTCCTAGATGGTGAGTTTAAGTCGCTTGATCTAACTCCATGTCAGAGCCACAATAAAGCCTTTAAGATGTAATGTTAAGAAAGTATCTCACCCCATTTCAAGGTTTCCTTCTCTTGTTATATCTCTATTTCCCCAGTGAAAGCACTGTTAGAGCTGGTGCATGAATGCAAACTCTTTTAGCTATTTTAGTTTTAAATAAAGCACAGTTTGATTAAATTTCATCTAGACAAAGCTGAAATCAATTTTATTGGCTATTAATATGATCTGTTAATAAAATCAGTGTTGTTTTTTAATAACTTTAAGTTTTCTTTCGATGTTCAACTTTGATAAGACAGGAAGAAAGAACCATAAGACAGCACATATGGAAGAGTATCACCAGCCTGAAAGAAACTTTTATACTAAATTATGAATACTACAGGTTGTGAAAATCTAGAATGTCATAACAAATTCTGATTCTTCTTCTCACAAGATATGAAGGAACTACTTTTACCACCCAACTTGAGGCCTTTGGTTTAAGCCAAATCAAGTAGTTGGAGTTGAGTGGTTCAAAGAAAGATTTTACCACAGGACAGTACACCCCTCTAGAACTGATTAATCATGACATTCCTTTCAACCACCCTGTCTCTAGACATCTACCCAACAACTGTTGCTTTACACTGTTAATTTTTGTGTGCAGAGGCCTAGAGAATGACACATGAGACTTAATAATTCTTTACTGCACAGTTAAAGTGCTGTGTTGATGAAAGTAAGCCTTAGGAAAAAGCATATAAACAGGGGAGATACATAGAGATGGAGATATGGACCAGAACTTCAGTCCTTTTGGAGTCTATGGATCAATTCTGAATTTGTTGAGTAGATGTGCTTACTTTCTTCTGAAGGTGAGTGAAATACTTTTTAGTTTACATTTTATGCTCTGAATAAGGAAACTGTGTTGATCACATTCCCATTCCAGTATTCATCTTCTGCATAAGTGGAATGGAGAAAAAGATATGTGCCTGAAGAAAGCATTAAGTCATGTTAGCAACATTCTGTCAACAATCAGTAGTTCTTACAGTCCTCTGATGCTAGGTTAGGAAGGAGAAAGGGTAATCTAGAATTGTAGGAAGGCGAAAGCAAAGTAAGAAAAGAAAAGCAGAGTTGTCTAGATGTGTGACTATAAAATTTTATAAAAAAATAACATTTGAAATAGGTAGTGTAAGTAGGCCAGTAGAGACAAAACTATATATATGTATGCTTTTGTTTGGCTTTTGTTATCTGTTAAGAAAAAAAACCAAACCCCATTAAAAAATGAAGGTACCTCCTTCATCCAAGAGCTACAATATGTAGTTACCCTGCAAGAACTGTTTATAGGATGGCAAGTAAACTTTATTTTTGTTTGGCTTTCATCCATTGTACCTCGGGTGATTTGCCTTTGCAAATTTCCACTCAAAGTAATCTTTTCAAAACAATTCAGTTATGACTCTAGGGACTGAGAAAATATTATGGAATTTATTGATTCATAGAACAGACAATATAAATATTTCAGAAGGTAAGCTGAAGTAGCAATTACTTCTACTTAAAACCTTTTCATTTTTTTGGTGTAGCATATCTTAAATCTTTATTCTGCCTGAGATGGGGGTAGTGATGGTGATGATAGGATTTTTTCTTTATTTTTCCCCCTGAATTTTAAAATCTCTTAGGTCACTAAGTCCCTGGAAAAAACAAACAAAAAAAGTCCAAACCATAACCCAAAAACTTAAGATAATTTAATTTGAGGTGCTATGTTGAAACTACATATTAGAGAAAACAATCTTTTTAAAGCAAAATTTGGAAGCTTGTAGGGACATTTGTGACAGGTCAGGACAGAAGATTATTTTTCTAGTGAATTAATGGCTGAGGAATTGGGAAATGCAGTGTTATAAATGGTATTAAAACTGAACTCAAATGACCAAAATTTTGCTGGTATTATGGAATTAGTCCACATTCCCTTATTTCAGTGATGTGTCAAAGTGAGAATTGTGCTAGGGCTTATATTTTGTTATAAGGATCCTTTGAAACAATAGTTGTATGACAAAATATATAATGTCTTTGTTATTAGTTTGAGCCCAACAGACTTAATTGATAGATCCAAAAACGCAGCTCAACTTGTGGATTTTCTGAATCATCTGCAAGTACCGCTGGTTTTTTGCACAGGATCGTGGTGTCTGTGCTGTCACTTATTCTCCTCAGCTTAAGCCCAGATCAGTGAAGAGTTCATTCCTTCAAAGAAGTTTCACTAATGGGATTTATAGCATTGTAAAGGAGAGATTATCCAGCCTCCAATCCCTATTTTCCTTGTCAGCAGATCTGAGAATGGAAATCTGGGAAAGGAGCCAACTCTTCTGAAAAATACATGTAATATTGTAATGAAAATCAAGAACTACTTGCTTTCTTCTTCCTAGAATGCTAAGGTTCTAATACTTTTAGGCCGATTCTTTGGCATAACTCCAGTAGTGTCTGGGGTGGCTTATATGGTATTTCTGGAAGTAATTTTTAAGTCTATAACAATAGGAAAAAAACAATAAAAGACCTTTCAAGATAAAGTGTTTTCCTGTTTCTCATCATAAATGTCTTCTTTCAACTAGTGAAAAGAAAACAATCTGTCTTTCAGCATTTCCTGGGAAAGGTTTTCCATGTATGGAGATACCAAGTATTCATTAAGGAGCTTTTGAGATAAAAACTTGGAACAGATATTTAATGGGATTTGTAAAAGGTCCTCCAGAATAGTTTATCTACTGCTATAATTAGGAGAAGCAAACGTCTATTTATCCTGGCCTCTCATTCATTCATTCATTCATTCATTCTTGAGGTTTTCACATTGTCAGGTTAAAAGCTGTTTTTTCTTGCATATTATCCTTTTCCTTTTCATCAGAGCGCCTCTGATAATTTGTCCCTTATGCATCTAAACTCTGTTCTGAGGTCTGTGCAAAGAGAAGATACTTTTTTGTTGGGGCTCCTCCCCCCTGGCGTGGGGTCCGGGGGGAGGGGGACCCTGGGGTGGAGACGCAGGTTTCCCTACTCCCTGGTCAATCCTGTTCCCCATCGGTCGTTTTGTGTTCCCCTGTGCAGGAAGGACCCTGCTTGTCCCATGATTGCTCAGTTCTTCAGCAGTCCCCAGGCCATGTGGCTGGACAATAAAGATCTCTGAAACATCTATAAAGAATCTCTGCCTATTTCTTTCCACGGGCCTCGCTGTGTAATGCATGTTTCAGGAGACCTCCCTGCAACACTTTTTCAATTTTTTTTTTTTTTTTAGGCACCTGTACCCAGTTCTCTGGTGAGGAAAACAGACGTATTTTCCTCTTCTATGGTAGCTGCTGCATTTCCTTAGTGCAGGAACAGCACACACGTGAAGGCTTCTCTGTAATCAAACTGTGGCATTGCACAGGCCAACTTAACATTTACTAACCAAGAAAGCAAGCTGTTCACTGGGAAAAAAAAAAATAAAAAGAAAGAGATTTATTTTAAAAATCATTTACGTCTTTCTGAGCAGCAGAAAAACCCTGGCACAGCCTCTCCAGTGGCGTTGCTACCCATCACAGGTTCATGAGTGGATGGCTCTCATTAAGAAAGACTTTAATTATTTTTTGGCAAAAAAATGACTCGTATGTCCTGGAGAAAGTGATTTCCTGGTAGTCAGCTCAATCCCCTCATTCTGCATCGGGAGCTGCTCTGAGGGTTAGCCAGGCTATCAGAACAGCAAAGAAGTAAACAGGGTGTGCTGGGAGATCTCAGCTTCATTTTCTTCCTCTGTCGTGTGACAGAGAGATTGGTCTACTAGGACTGCTATGTCCCAAATGTTGAGTTCTCCAGGAACACTTACCACAAACACCTTGTACAATTTTTTTACTTTTTTCGGTCTTTTTTTCACCAAATCTTCCTGAAATTCCCATGTGTGAAATGCCCAGTCTTTCAGCTTGGAGTTTTTAAGGCAAGGTGCTCTTATTTGGTGTCACAGTTAAAATACAATGTCTGTAACTTTGAAAAGAATATTTTTGCATGAATCTAACATTACTAGAAATTATATTTTTATACATATGTGTATATATAGAGATACATAATGTTCAAGTTCATAATATTAATTTAACATCACTTTATCACAATATTTTTAGCAATAAGAGCAATGGTGACCACCATGAAAGCAGTTTTCTCCCCAAGGCCTGGAGTCAGCTGCTCTACACTGAGAACAGTCTGGACAGACAGAGGTGTTCCCGTGGTGGGCAACGGCCCTAAAGGAAGGAAGAGCAGCAAGTAATGACAAAAAAAATCATGAGCATAATTTAAAACCTGCCCACAGCAGGTAAAAGCTGTGGAGTCACTTACCTTCTATCCTGAAAATTCAGTCGAATAAAAGAGAATGAACCAGAATCCTGGAGGTGTTGAAGCCGTTGAGTGGATGTTACATAGTGGACAATTTTGATTGATTGTGCTATTTTGAGTTATCGTACTGTATATTTTGACTTACTGTGTTATTTATTTTGTATTATTGGGCTCTTTTGAATAACTGTACTATTTTGATGGCTGTTGTGATTTTGAGTCATGTTCCTCTACAGCTGTTAAGTGTGAATGGAAAAAGCCATCTCTAACAGATAGTGACCTCAGTTTTGCAAACACAAGGATTCCTAAGGATTCCAGCTCTGGGCTCTCCCTAAATTGTGTTGTGCTTGGAGAAAGTCAGCATAGTAATTCTAACTATCATCATTTTATGTAATGAAGAACCAATTTAGAAGTGACCTAAGAATCATTTGTAGAGGATGTTGGTGGACGACCTTGGACAGACAACTCCTGGTGATCCCCCACATCCCCATTTTTATGTTAGGGTGGGTAATACCAGAGACATTAACTATCAGAAACTGTTTCTGGATGCAGAGGAAAATGGAAAATTCGGCCCAAAACTCTGTATGACTTTTGAGGATTGCACCATGGCTCTGCTGGTTTTCCCCATCTTGGTCCTGGTGCTGGCTGTGTCCTCACACACTGGGAGCAAGGTGGGTGGTGATTAAGTTCCTCAAGTATTGTCACTTGTGTGCAAGTTTCATTTAGCCCACAGCTTAACCTTATGGCTCCTTTAAATACCCCAAATTATACTCAAATCTTTCAAATTACACTTAAATCCCCTAAATTATACTCAAATAACATGACAGTAATGCACCTAGGGAAAATTACTGCAGTAATGGACTTGGGGAAGATTCCATGTTCTGTCCAAGTAATTTATTGGAATAATTATAATGCATCCTTTATTGTTCCTTTTTTTTGGCAGTTCATGTGCTGGTGAGCAAGGCTGTTGCTGAGCTCGATGGAGCTGGTGGGCAGGATAAGCAGAAATAAATCTCTGGAAAACACCTTTGGACAACTAATAACTACAGTTTTGTTTCAGGGTGGTAACAAAGCTAAAGGCTACTTTGGGCTGTCACCACCATATCAGAGATCCCTAGCATCCCCATTTCCAATGTCAATATTTCCTGTTCCATGGTCAAAATACGTACCTATGGCAGAGAAATGCTGATGTCTGCTCCTATGCTGTCCCCTGCTCACCACCTGCCCCCAGCAAAACATGCCCTCAGCCACCACTCAAGTGCTGGTATGACACAGCAGCCACTAGTTCTTTCTGACCTTGTTTACTTAAACACTTCTGGGTTTTCCTCCTTAATAAATCTGACTCTTTATCTCGTATTTCCACCAGGGAAGCAGCTTCATTGTACACTGTCTCCACTACTTTGCTTAGCAGCGGATGATTTTTGCCCAGTTTCCTTTTCCGTTATCAATCTGCATTTTTTTGAACTTCCCAGTGGTTCTCAATGGAAACAGTTCCACAGTCTGAGCATTTTGTCATGGGCCTTAACCTCTATCAGCAACAGCCAGCCTGATCCTCAGGACTCAATGGACCAAGTCCCTAAGAGGTATAAACTGTTTCAATTGTTGTATTGCTCTGCCTTGGAGTCACCCTGAGCATGGTACCCTTGGTACCATGAGAGGTAAACCCCATAGATTCATATGAAATTTGTCTGCTTTTTTTCATCCACTTCTGTTTCTTCCTCAAAGAGAACCACTGGACCAGTTTACACTTCATAGGCACTTGGTCCACTGAGGATCCATGGGCTCTCCTCAGATCACTGAAGAACTGGATCCTAACAATCTCTCTGGAAACACATCCTGAACATTGCAGAGGAGCTTGCTGTCAGAGACAGCAAGCAAGTGTTGGACCTGATGTGCATAAGGACCTTTAACTCCAGAGATGACTGTGAAGGTAAACACAAACACTTTTATGTGCAAGAACCCAAAGCTGGCTGACAGTACAAGTGGCAAAAATAAGAACAGCCTTGATTGCAAGGCTCTCTCATGCTGTTGAGATAAGAATTGTGACTCTTAATCCATATTTCTGCTTATGTACCAGTAGTGGAATGGCTTTCAAGGCTGTTTTATTCAGGTCCCTACTGGTCCATCCACAGGCTTTTCTGCTTACAACAAACACAGGTGGTATTTTCCCTGCTGTCCACAACAGCTTTTTTCTCTGTTTTTAATTCACCACATTCTTTCTCAAATAGTATTTTTCCAGGTCTGGAAATAATTTGGCTTGACCAAAACATTTTTCAGCATGGGAAACAGGGATGAAGGAGAGAAATATTCATGTCCTTGCAACTACGTGTAAGGGAGGATTGCCCTCCCCTCTACCTCTCCTCTCTCAGTCAGTAAAGGAAGGTAAGGATCTATAGAAGACAATTTAAAAGCACCTCCCTCTCTGCAAGGATTATGTAGTTGTGTAAATCAAAAGCCAAATCACTTGCATCAAATCTCACAGCAAAAACAACTCTCTTTTCTCTTCAGAGACAAAAGATGGGTTAGATCTGTGTGCACAATAAGCAGGTTTACAGTCATTTTAAGAGAGTTTTTATTTCTGTTGCTTAACTGCCCTTAATGCCAGAAAAGTGTGCCTTACTACATTTAAAATTTGTCTTGACAAACCTTCTGGAGCTCATTCTGCTGTTTTCCAGAGCAAAGATCTCTTATGGTACCCTCTTAACTTTCCATCCATCCATCCATCCATCTATCCATCCATCCATCCATCCATCCATCCATCCATCCATCCATCCATCCACTTTATACACCACAACTGGCAACCTCTTGGTCTTTTTTTCTCTATGAAGCAGGATAAGCCTAAAAATTTATGATTTATTTTAATTCCACCAAAATATTGAAAGGAACACACAGCTTCTGGCTTCAGGTGCATGCCTTGGGGGTAAAAAGAAGCCATTTCTGTACATGATCAAGCAGCTGCTGGGTGTGACCCATGAATGCTGGTCAAATTTTGAAATGAAAACGGGACAATGACAGTTATTTTACCTTTTATTTGTAGATAATCATGAAAATCATGCTCATCAGAGCATGTATTCTGATTAATAGCTGTTTGAAAAAATGCTTTGCAAATTTAAATTTTGAACTTCTGTTTTTGATGGGCATATAATTCTTGAAGGGAAGGTGGAGGATGATAAATTGAGATCATAATTTACCATTGATGTGTTATTTCATTTTCTTTTCCCCTTCCATTTACATTCAATACTTAGAATTTACACAGTAACAGTATTAACAACAAACAAGAAAACTAGATTTAGTTGTGGAAACATGATACTGTTAAACACATGGTGTTTATTTCCTTCTAGTGAACTCCATTGTTTTTTTGGCATTAGAAGATAATGTGCATAGAAAGTAGCCATGTTGGCAGAACTTGTCTGTAATTACTCTCAAGTTGCATAAGTGAATCATAAAAAGCTTTTAAAGAAGATCTTATGGTCTGCTGTGTCAATGATCCATGTTTGAGAAAATTAATTCTTTGCCAACAGAGTGCAAATCCTATTTGTGTTGAACCAGTTGTAATCAGCATTTAATCAGGGAATCTGATGGGAGTTTTTGTGCAGGGTATTAATCTGTTAGTGCTTCTAAATTAAATTTTGTATTCTTTGGTCCTTTTTATCCTCAACTTAGCATCCCTCAATCATTTAGTTCTGCAGAAGACAGACGTGCCGAAACAATGAATCAGACACAATGAATTAATCACAATGTTAATGTTCTCCAGCTAACTCACTGTTTGTGACAATACTGTGTTTTGACTAAAAACCAAACATATTTGTAGTGAAAAAACTTGCATATATTCAGCAGAAAAGTAGCAGCTCAGCAATTAGCTCTGGTGAAACCACACAACTGTTATCTCACTGGTGCACTTTCAAAGAGATGTTTTTAAGATGTAGTTGAAATCTATTATTTATAGGGGGACTTGGCAAAGGCATAGAAAAGACTCATTGTGAAGAATTTTGAAGAGGTATGTATATCTTCACCTTGTACAAGATTTTATAACAAAACAAGCAAGCATGTCACTGATATTTCTTTAAAATATCCTCAGTGATGCTGATTCACAAAGCATTTGTATTCTATATAGGCATTTTCTTGCTCTGTCCTCAAGCAGCTTGAGGAACACACATAATTTATCAGTGTTTGGAATCTGCCTTTATATAACCTTGCAGTGTTCCTGAATGTGTGAAGTTCTTAATAGAAAAAGTGAATTATTTCTGGTCCAAATGCCACATAGTAATGTATTTCTCTTAACATCTTATAGTTTTACTCTATGCTGGCACCCTGAGGTGTCAGTGAAGAAATGAAAGTGAGATTGTAGCTGTGGATTAAATGTAAATGATGTGTATTTTACATTTGGCAGTGTGTTTCATCCTGTCCTAAATTGGTTCTACAGCAAGTTTATTAGTACAGTCTCTGAATGACCTGTCAAAAGTTTCATGGCATGGAAATGAATCAATTAGTACTTTATCATCCATATTATATTTATTTTATATTTTATTTGGATTTGTTAAAAGGGAGCAATGAAGTTGAGAGAGGTAGAAAAAGCCTGTTACAGCAGTCATTTACTAAATATCCCTACAAGGGTTCTTGCAACATGATAATTATGGTTACATATGCATTGATTGTAACAAGGTGGAAGCTAGAGAGTCTGGTAATATTTACTGGCTCTGTTTCATGTTTTTGCTAAGTAGGTATTTGTTTCCTTCTAAATGTGTATTACAGAAATTAAATGAAAAAGGTATATAAAAGTACAAAGATGGGCACAGTGGTAGAGAGTGGTTCTATCTCTCCTACAGAGTCCTCCTTTCCAATGGCAAATAAATCTTGGTCATTAAATATTTGGCTCACTTGAGATAATCACATTTATGTGGACCTGTCACCTCTGATTAGAAGAGGTGATATATCCATATATTTATACTAACAAAGTTCTACACTGTAGTATAATGTCAAGAAATGTTACGAATCATTAGACTAGATTGCATCATTTGATACAATGTTTATCACATTCTATAGTTTCTCAGTATTCCAATATTTAAGCTGTTGAAAACCAGATATGTATGCAAACACACAAAGAAAAAATAAAGCCATAATATTTTAAGTAACACCTAGATCGTTTCTTTTTTGCAAAAGATGTACAGTTCAAGAAAATTTTAAGAATTCTTGTAGATGATTTTATTTTCATATCATGATATCATGGGTCAGCTAAAATTATGTATTGCACTAGATATAGAAAAATTGCTTTACAGTGTACTTAAAGCACTGGAAGTCTCATGTCATTTCAACGCACATAGAAAGTCAAGTAGAAATCCACTTCACAATTGAAGAGCTGTTTTAGAAAATGTGTGTGAAAAAGTTGTTCGTTAAACATAATGCTTCAGTACTATTAAGAAAAATGCTTAGTAAGGTGCTCAGAAGTGATGAGAGCTAATAGAATGTTGAGTGGTCCTGAGGAAAAAGTGATATTTAGCAATTTTTTTAAACATTAACTGTGTGTTGGTACTAGCAACCAAACTCGAATTAGCTGAAATTGTTTCTCTCTGCCTTTATTTATCTCTCTGACAATGGAATAGAGATAAATAAAGTAAGGTAATAGAAACTTGTGGGTTTTTCTTAAATATGCCCCCTCCCTCCCCCCCCACATGCTCATCTTTTGTGTAGTAGCATGAATACTGTGCAAAAAGAATTAGTTGACTTTGGTTGGTGATTCACCAAAGTTGCACCAGTCAGAAAGGATTAAATCTAGATGTCTTAATGAGGTATTAGAGGTGTAGAATTCTCTTTTAGAAGTCTCTATTTTTTGACAGAGCTAGCCTTTTTCATTTTCTTATTAATTTCTACATTTATTTGGACTGTGATGTTGCATTCAGGTAATGACATATACTATTAGTTTCAGGGCAGGTTGAAATTTATATAGTCACCAAGATCCAGTTCTGTTACTTCACAATTTATCTGAGTGGTGGAGAAATTGATTATTTAATTCTTGTAGACTGCTTCAAACATGGAAAGAACTGTGCAAGTGCTAAAAATTAATAACCTAATCTGTTTTACAATTATCAAATATGTTTGTTTATTTTGGAGCTCAGTCATTTATAAAAGACATTTATGCCTAAGCTGCCATTGCTCCTTACACTAGAAATCCAAAGGGTCTGCATTTATAAATGTGATTTTTAAGTCCAGCATTTGTAAGCAATAGTCTGACTGAAGGGAGAGCACACTGCTCTACCATTCAAAATTGCTCACAATATGTGTCAATAATCAGACATGCGAATGGAAAAAACAGCTTTTATCTACTTAAGGCAGAATAGAGTTGGTCTAGAGAAAGTGAACAAAATTATGCTGGTTTATCCCAGATATGGGCAAGATTTTATAATGCTTTGAATACAAATTGTTTTGCAAGTGGAAATATTATATTTCTATTTGTCCCTGAAATCCATGTCATATATATAGTACCAGTTACAGGGTGATTAAGCAGCTGTAAATTTCTTCCAAGAAAGATGGAGTAATTTTAGAGTCCTTTGCCTCTTAAAAATAGAAAACCAATTGAAAAAAACCTGGGAAGACTGGAAAATGAGATGCATCAGTTCTGTAGTTTCCTGTGTTGATATTGATTGTATTAATAGTAGTGTTAATATTTTGCTATTCATTCAGTATGCTTAGTGTTCCAGATAGCGTATTAAAAATGTGCACCTTCAGACTAAATGAGTAGTGGAGGAAATGAACCAACAATTGGATGCCAAGTGAATCTCTTGTTCTAGTATTAAGGACTGGTAGCATTTGTGCTTGGCGAGAACTCCACATTAATGCAAATTTATAATCTGCAAATTTGTGGTTGCTCATGTGAAGTTCATTACAAATACTGACCATTGAGATGAATATCTGATTGCAGACCAAACTTAATATGGGCCCGATCGGCAGTTGGTGGAATGACTTCTCCTGATATCACCTAAAAGTGAATTTCAGTGTGCAACATTTAACAACTTTTGAGTTTGCTCCTGAGCAAATCACCTTATTTTTAATTCTGGTAGGTCTCAAAATTTTTGTGCTTTTCCAAAGATGTGCACAAAGGCATGCTTTTTTTTTCACAGAAAGCAGACTGATTATTCAAATTGAGTATTACAGCATTTCATAGCATGCACTGATCATCTCTCATCTTATTAAAAACCTGTTGAAAAAGAATTTATTATTTAGTTGCTAGCAGATGATAAAATATTCATTTGAGATAATGGCACAATCAGATTATATTTTATTACTCTCTGTTTATTGGTCTTGATATAGGGACAGTGGATTAATTACAATTCTCTTTTACCATCTCAGTAACATGAAGAATATCACTACTGGGAAAGGAATTACTTCATTCACAGAAGAGTCTTTTTGTTTTAATTACATAATTTCAGGTAATAAAAGAAATAGGCATGACTATTCTTTGTCTCATATAACTCATTTTGAAAATGCATCCAATCTGGCTTTGGGAAAAGGACTCAATGAACAAGTATTTAAAGGTTAAAGTAAAGTCTCAACTGTGCTATTCGTTCTTCATGTATTTGGGAATCAGAAATTTACCTTCTTTTTTTTTAAGTCACTGCAAATTTGGGGTTCAATCAGTTTTCAGATGTAAATACGATTACTATACTGAAGTGCTTCATTTCACTCTGCAAGGTTTCTTTTTCCCTTTATCCTTCCTGCTCCTTCTCTCCTCTTAACAAAATGAAATACAAAGATCAAGTGAATGTTGCCGCTGATGGAAGCTGTCAGAGTGACAGCCTTAGAAAATAGAGCCTCAATTATCCCAAGAAGATGGACAGCACAGACAGCACCAGTGCAAGCTGCATTTCACTGAACCTTTTACTTTATTCTCTGATTTGGACTGAGCACTTCTAGGGATTAGATAACTGTTTAATCTCAGTGGTTTTGAGACCTGCAACCTCGTTGCTGAAACTGCTGAGAAGGGAGCCAATTAGTGGCAATTGTGAGAGATTTATTTATGTTGTTTTAAATGATACATGTATCTGTCCACTAGGAACTGGTCTGGGAGCATCATCCCACACACTGCATCAAGCGGCTGTCGTGGCAGTGACAGGTCTCAGCTGCACACAGCTGTGTTATGATGTGTTGGTGACCTCCAGGTGGAAGGGGCTCTACCCCCTCACCTGACACTGGAGCCACAGTGGCTCCCTGATCTGAGTTTCTCATCTGTTTTTGTATTGTGGACTGTTCAATCTTAATCCAAATAAGAGATAGCATCACTTACTTTAGGAAGGAGCTTGTGTTTCAGAGCATCAGAAAAAAAGGTTAGGATGTGCCACAATATTAATATGCTAGTCCTTACATTGACCTTAACTGGTGTAATTGCTTTTACAACTGTTTGGGCAGAATTCCAGCCATGCTGTCTCAAATATTTATACATAGTCTATATATTGGGGAACCTAGAAATACATTAGACGCAATAAAACCAAGAGACCTTCCAAACCATTGAACTGGCAGCTCATATGCTGGATTTTGAGTTAAATGGCATAAAACAAGAGTTAGAAGGCACTGCCTAGTGCTTTACCAGATTGCTTCCTTGAAAGGTAGTTTCCTCTTGTCCAAACTGCTCTTTGTGGCAGAGCAAGTGATAGCTCCCACTGTGCTCACATATGAGGTGAAATGGGAACTTGGCACTACAAAGGGGCTTGAGGCAGAGGCAGTGCTTGCCTGTGTCAATGAGCTATATGTGTTTTTTTTCTCATAGAATGCAGTATTTTCAGACTGTGTGACTGCTTTCAGTTTCCAGATCTCTTATGAAGAGTAGATGGGAAAAAGCACCCTGAAGTAATGGGCTGTGTCTGAGTGGAAGCAGCCTGGTTACTGAAGACTGGTATAACACATCTGCTTTGCTACTTTTTCAATACCAGAGAAAAAGGTGGAATAGATATACCATGACAGTTGTTTTGTTTGATTGGTATGGTTTCTTTTTCTTTAATCTTGGACTGCATCAGGATCTGTGAACACTGAAAAAAGTATTTCAGTTATCATGTTTGATTTTTTCATCCCACTTCTTTTTCTTTTACAGGTCATTAAAATTTGTGTGTGGATAGTAGAGTGTAGAGGTCACTTTTGTGCTGTAGGGCCTAAACTAGATTTTACACTATTTATTGGATGCTGTTTGATATTTTCTGCTGAGGAGAAATAATAGAGAGGAAGAAGAGGAATAAGAACATAAGATTTCGATACACAGCTCATGTTGTCCTTCTTAAAATAAGCAATATCAGATTATAAAGGACAAATCATACAACATAAAATCAGTAGCTGAGATCAGATGAGGAAAACACAACCTGAATTGCATGCACTCTTGTTTCTTAGCAATTGAGATTGTCTGGAAGAGGAGACTAACTGTTGATACTGTATACATGCTGTGTTATGGGAAGAAACTCAATTCTGTAAGAAAGTTTTAGAGGATAATCTGATAATGACATATGAAAGCATACTCTAGAGAAGGAAAATATAAAAATTCCTTTTTTTAATGTAAATTAATTATTACCATTAATTTTCGCTCAAACTAATTGACCTGTTGAAACATATCTATTTTGTTTCTTTTTTTTTTTTTTTTTAATGCTGGATGACCTAAAATGAATTTAAATGCAGGAAATTTCTGCATTGATAGCTATTGCAACTTACCTTGTTTCAACTGGAAAATGACAAGGACTGATCTGTGGGTCATGCTATTTTATTTTTCTGTTTTGTCTAAGTCTCTTATTTCTCTCTCTCTTCCCATCTCTTATTCATGCATCACTGAAAGAGGTGGTAGAAAGACAATTTCTTTGTTCAGGAGTGTATTGGCCTCAGAGCACACTTTTGAAAAAACACCAAGAGGAGTCGTGTGGAGAACATCATAGACTTTATACGTCAGTGTCAAACAAAAATGAATAGCACCATACAGAAACCCACCCAAAATGCTGGTGGCAGACAAAGCCTGTCCGAAAAGTTTCTTGCTTTTGGGGTTTTTTGGTTGTTGTTTTTGTTGCTGGTTTTGTTCATTTTTTCCTTTGGTTTTCAGTTTGTTTGGTTTTTTTCTTTTTTGTAGCCAAGAAAGCTTAGTTACTTCTTCTTTGCCATTGTTAAGGGTTTACTGTAGCACTCTGGGAATTACTTGTAGTCATGTTTTCTATGGCATATTTGATTTCACTATCATTGTGCTTCACTTGTAACTGTAAATGGAAGCCAGAATGGGAAGTCCAAGAACAAAACATACTAACTTTAATGCCAAATTTTAGACAGTGATAATTAAGTGGGGTTTGTCAGAAGGAGATAATTTAGCTGTACCTGGGCAGTAAAAGGGAATATATCTCTCAGGAGACAGAAGGAGGTATTAAATGTAATGGAAGAAATCAAGATGGCGATGGTGTTCTTGAATCCTAAAAGAAATTAAATGTGAAATTCACAGGATGTGAATCTCGAATTAAAAATAACAGTTGTGAAAGGTTCATATTATTTTAAAGAATTATTGATTTTTGTTCTATGGTTTATTCAAGGAAAGACTTGTATAATAAGTATGATAATTTAGTAGCAGATCAATAGGGGAACTTGGAAATACCTTCTGCAGATTAGATGGAATACCTAAATCCATTTAATTAACAGCAACAGCCAAGTAACTGGAATGTAAAAGGAGACATTCTTTAAAGGCATCTAATTCATACACTCAGGAATTTCAGTTGACACCAATTTTTCCCTTTTTTTCTTTATGTTGTGGTTTAACCCAAGCTGGCAACTAAGTACAATGCCCCCACTCACTCAATCCCCCTTCTCTGCCCTAGTGTGATGGGAAGAAGAATTAGAAAAAAAGTAAAAAAAAAACACTAAACCTTGCAGATTGAGACTAAAACAGTTTAATAACTGAAATAAAGTGAAATAATAATAAAAAAAATAATGATAGTGATAGTAATAGTAATAACAATAATAAGTAGTAGTGAATTTCATATTTGAATTGTAGTGTTCTAATTAAACATTTAAATATTTTTAAAGCCTCTCTTCCATTTCTCACATGTAATGACTGATCTTTGGTCTTACGATTGCTACATTTTTTAGAGAAATTAAATTTTCTTTTTTAAAGTTTTTAATGTATGTTAATATTCAAGCATTTTTACACATGCAGATAATTTCTATAATTTACACATAAGTATTATATATTGTGGGTTCAGAATTTCCATATAACATTGCTTTGAGCTTTCCTGGTTATAGAGAAGATAGAAAAGATACTATTTGATATAGGACTGACTAAAAGATAATGATGCTGTTCGCACCACCTGTGAGATTTTAGCATTTGTTTATCCTATACTAGAACAGAGCACCAGACAGTCCTCTGATTTGAAGACATTTTAATTGGAAAAGGCAATTCTGCATCTCTGAAAAACACCTATGAAATAAAGTTTCACAGCATAGTTTTTAATCAATATTAGTCTTAAATTACATTTGTGTAAAAGAGTTACCTGCAGTGCCTTGAACAATTGATCTCTCAGTTCCAAGTAGAGCCATTGCCTGTAGCTGTTGGGGATTTTTGTGGTTTGTTATTTGTGTTTTGTGTGCAAGCTATGCTGTCTTCTCTCCTGGCAGAAGAGGAGACACAATTCCATAATTGTGAAAATGCAGAACTTTTGATCAGTGTCATTCAGCTAATATTTTCTAGACTGAATTTCCATGTGTACCATGTAGTCTTTAAGATTCAGAGGACATTAAAGTAATAGTTAGGTGTCAACTAAATTGGCATCTAATTGAATATGGTGAGGCACTGGAACAAGTTGTCCAGACAAGCTGTGGCTGTCCCATCCCTGGAAGTGTTCAATGCCTGCATGTCTGGGGCTTTGAGCAACCTGATCTCATGGTGATGCCTTTTCCTGGTCTTAAAATCAAGAGTCATACACGGTTAGAAGGGGAAAAAGGATTTTACCTTGGTATTTATTTTTAAGGATCCTTAGGTGTACACGTCCAGGTCATATGCATCGAGATGCACCCTGCTGAGTATGTCCCCCCAACATTGGGTATAACATTGTAGGTTTTACTAATTACCATATCTATCAAAGATTCCCCAACGAGAGGCTGCAATGAGCCCCCCTCCCCAAGGAACCTTCCCCTGGATGGTTCTATCTTGGTTTACAGAATGTGTTCTGGAGAGGACCTTGGAGTCTGGGGCACACTGATCCCTAGCTACGAAGCTTCTAAAATGTTTAGTCTCTTAGCTTGACAAACAAGTCCAAGAATGTAGGCAAAAAGCACTAAGAATACAGAAGCTGTAAAAAGGTAAGCAGGGGTATAAAAGAAAAGGCAAAAAATCTTCATGGCATCAATGGAAGGTGTCCCTGTCCATGGCAGGGGAGTTGGAAAAATATGATCTTCAATTCTCTGATTCCATGATTCTATGACCCTTGAGGAATGTTACACCTCAAATAAAAAGTGGGAGAAAAAGAGACAGTCTGGGTGGTGGTTACAGAAAAATGTTCTGCATTAGGAAATGCTACCATACAAAACACTGAACTCATTAATCTTTGATTAGTGAAACACAGCATTTCCCTTTTAGGAACTGCAAAATTAATGCAGTATCTGAGTGAGAAATGGCAACCCCCAGTAGTGAACTTTCTATGCTCCTCACATAATAAGTACAAGGGGAATGCATTCATATTACTATCAGTGGTGGAGTAAAAAAGTGAAGAAAGCTTATATTTTGCCCAGAGAGCAGAAACATTTTGCAGTATGTTGAATGGAGGAAAGCAGTGTTGGCTTGCAAGGTTGATTTTTCCTTTGTTGTCAGCATGATGTGCAGCAGGGCATGGGCTCTCAGAGGATGGCCTATATTAATATAGGAAGCTATTCCTCTAACAGTGGTAATAGGATAAACATTGCTTTGAGTGGTAAACTGCTGCATGATTAGAAAGACAGTTTATAATCATGCTTAGCTGGATGAACATGTTTTCTGCTTGATGGTCTTCAAGAAGGCAACTGGTTGAGGTTAAAGAGGTTTCAGAGTGCGAATGGATAATTAAGACAATTCGCCATCTGCCAAGCAGGAAAAAGAACAATCAAAAAAGAATCATACACTCCAATGGAGTAGCATAGTAATAGCTGACAGCAATTATACCTGTTGTTCCAGTGATTATCATTTCATTAGGCTCAAAACTGAAATGATTCCTCTGCTTGTGTAGAGAGGAGCGTGGCTTCTGAGTACAGAAATCTCATGGTATATATGGACAGCTGCCATCTTTTTATCACACACAAGAAAAAAGATGTTACATAGAAGAAAAAGTGCAATTTTATTAGTTTTTCTGTTGGAGACACTGGTCTATATCTCTACTTTTAGCTGGTCATTTTCTTTATGTAAAACAGACATTACTGGTAATGTATTTAAAATTGAGGTCAGCTTGATTAATAGTCAGCCCTGATAGATTTGTAGTTTGACCCAGAACCATGTACAATGTCCAAAATGTGAAATCATTGAGAAACTGACTTTTACAACAGATCTAAGCTGGAATCTACTGTGCATCATTAGCAGAGGAATAAGTATTTTTCTGTGTCACACTATAAGTTTCAGATTCACTTAAGGTGAAAATTCAGAAAGAGACTGCATGTTGCAAATTTATGCATGTTGAAACAAAAGGAAAGGCTCTGGGAAATTTACTGAATTCAGTGCTTCTCAGATGGTTGGATTTTCAAATGTAGTACAATATGTAACCCCATTGCACAAACAAAATCACAGCAGGCATTGGCTGAGAATAAAAAACCACCATCTCTTCAGATGAGAGACATTGGGCAAGCTGCAGGTACTCCTGCATGTGGGTAGAAGGATAATAACTGCTTATTCCTTTTACACATTCCTCCAGATTGGAAGGTATCTCTCTACCAGGTGGAGTAGGAAGGAAAGGAGTGGACACTAAATCTGTACATTAGTTTTGGTGCTGCATTTAAATTTCCTCCTGATACACTATGAAAGTTAATAATTATCTTGGCACACTGTAAGTTGGCATGGAAGGCAATGTAATGCAACATGATATATCACTACTCTGCTATACCAGGTTAAAAAGTCCAAAACAGAAATAAGCTTCTACCTTCCCTGTATAAATGATCTTTGCAAAAGAATTCAGCAGAGCATCCGCAATTTTAGCACCTGGATGTCTCTAATGCAATAATTAATGACTGTGGCTTTTGACCATCTGTTTTACAAGTATTGTGACAGGTGTGAATACCTGCTACCCAACACTAAAAGAGGGTTGAGGAAAATAACCTTTTTTTCAGGCCAATTATCTTCCTATACACCTTAAGAAAAAAGTTGTTTGTGAAAGCTTAGAAGCCTGTTATTTATAGGTGTATATGTAATGGAACAGTAAAACACATATAAGTTTAAATGCTTGTAAAGGAATCTACCATATAAATATTAAATATTGATGAAGATTCTGAAGGAGTTATTAAAAATAAACCCACATTTCATATTTTGTTGTCATGGCTTTTGGATTTCATTACAAGTCTTTGTTGACAGAACCTGGCATTACTGGTATTTGATAAGGGTAATATAACGTTGTAATGTAAAAGTTCATGGACCATCTTTTCCACTGCAGGAAAAAAAGTCTCCTTTCAAATAATAGATAATCTCTTTGCTAGCTTGTAATTAGAGGGTACATTTAGGCTTCCCCTTTCTCAGATATAAATTGTGTGTGTGTGTATATCTTCAGGGTAAAGGATAGAGGATGTCTATTTACTTTTTAACTTGTAAAATTTCTATAGTGTTGAAAATTGTCTCAGTGTTCAGATTTAAGACTATCAAATATTTTATTTCCAATTTTTGTAGGATTCATGTGCTTCTAGTGTCTTAAAAAGGATAGAAAGCTAAGGGGAGGTGAAAAGAATAAAAACAATTGGGAGTCTGGAAGAAGCAACTTATCTTCTGCTTGAACCCAGTGATGTACTTTCCATACAGATAAATTTTATTAATAAATTATTTTCTTTCTTGTTGATATTTGAACAAAGTGCCATTCAGAGGAAGCATCCAATGAAAACTTCTATGTGTTGACTGCTTACTTCTGTGGGTGTAGTAAAGTGATTTCAAATCTCCAAAAGCATTGTTTTACCCTGTTGGAATCAGGACCTGCTCCCAGATACACACGTATTAGGATGAAATTATTTCAAATTTAGAAGCGTAGAAATATTTGCCCATGGTATTAGCTTATTTGTCCTTTTCATGCTTCTCACATCAATATATTTATTCTTTTCTGTCCCCTCTGAAGACATTAAGCAATGTGTAGACATGGCACAGAACAGATTTACTGTTGTCAGCCAGTCAAGTGATTTGATCATTTCCAACCCAACAGCTTTGTCTGTTTATAGAACTTAAAAAAAAAAGATTCTACATTAGATTAGATATATTTTTATGTAGTTGGGATTTTTTTGGCACTGATCATGCTAGTCTGCTCTCTCCTGCTTAATTTAACCTAAGTATTAGTTATTTTCTATTTTTCATTTACTTCTGCTACATAATACAGAGTATTTACTAGTGCTAATTAGTGCAGATACAGTTTCATTTTATTGGTTTATATCTCTTCTGTTTCAATGCTTATGAAAAATTATTGCAGCATGATTTAATAGCTTCACAAAAAAAAAGGAGCCCTGCTCTACCTGAACAGGTTTCAGATATCTTTACTCTCAGTCACCAAGAAGGTGAAGTGAAATCTGTAGATATGTTTATAGCTGAAGACAAGCTCTTTTGTCTTATGATGATGGTGATGATGATGATTTAACCTCTCTATACACAAGTCATTATTAAGTGGACCCTGGCTCAGCATTCAACTGTTGGCAGTACATAAATCACATTGTGCACTTCTGCTCTCTGGGAGTTGGGCATCATTCTTAGAACCAGAAAAGGAATATTTGTGCATCTAAATTTAAGCTTTCTTTTACAGAAATGTGGGTTTGTATGCAGAAAATTTGTGTAAGAAAAAGTTAGCGTGAGCTGTTATGGAAGAGGAAGGTTATTTTATTATGCGAAATCTCTAGGAAATTTAATTTTATCCAGTCATACTCCGACACCCACAAATGCTAAGACAAGTAAATCCAGCTGCTGTAGAAAGGATCACTTGTGCACAACACATGACAAGAAATGTCATCTGCTAAGCCCTCACTATGTCTCCTAGTTTGATTTTGATCGGTGATGAAAATATGACTTTTGTATGGAAAATATATACCTTCTAAAACAAAGCTTTGATTACTGTGTGGTCCTTTTGTCTCAGAATTTTGCTTATCTTGTCTTCCACAGATTTTTATATCTATGCTGCTTATCATAGTAAGTATCCTTAAGGTAGCTAAGGACAACGTACACCCAGGCAACCTGCTCTCAGAGCTTGTCTGAGGGCTGTTACCTGCCACCAAACAAATGTATATATGTATGTATTTTTCGGATCTGAATTCATGTATTGCTCTGACCACCTTAGAACAGGTCTGCAAACCTCATGCCACCTGGGTCTAAATTTTGAATTCTCTTTTCTCTTGCTTTCTAGATTCAGCTGACATTGACTTAATTCTATGTTTCAGGCTGAATTCTAATAAGTCATGAAGATGGCTTCCACTTCAGTTCTAAGATAGGTTATGTTCGGTTCCTGCTTGCCTGGACTGTTTGATTCCAAAAAAGAAATTAACTGACTTTTCTGAGATGAGCAAAATTGAGAGTACAAATACTCATCAGAAAAACTGAAAACATAACTAGAATTTGAAGTTCCACCAAACAGCATTGCTCACTATATAGAGTTATGGTATTAATAGGTTTCATTACATGTTTCTTATTATAGTTAGTGGTTTTGATTCTTCTTCTGGCAGGAGATGGAATTTCTACCAGAAAATCGCTTCTTATGTTTCTTCAACATCATACTATTCAATAAGTTCTCACTTTCTTGAATTTAGCCTTTTAAAACCTCTATGAAGTAATATGAATATGACTATATTCACCTAATAGATCAGAACTTGAGACATATAAATCAACTTAGTACTTTGATATGATATTAGGATCAGAACTGCTGTGACATAAATGCAAGACCCTTGTCACTAGAAGTCCATTCCTTTTTGGAAATTAGTTGGAGTAATTGGGTCCTGGAGTCTTTCCTGTTTCTGCATACTGATTATGTAGTAAAGCTTGCTTTGAATATACCCTTAATATCTTTAGCTTTCTCACTAATCAATTTTGACTGAAATACAGTCAGAGTAGGTCAGATCAACTCTTACTATGGAGAGGTGACTCCCAGAGTATAGCCTTTGTACTACTATTTCTATAACTCGTCTTTTGTTTCTTGCAACAGCAATAAAAAGTTGATCAGTAGATAGTAGTGAGAAACCTAATTGTGATAAAATAATTGCAGGGTTAATGGAATAGGTATAATAGAAAAAGAAGAAACAGAAGAAAAGTAAACAGTAATATATAAATAAACAAAACACTACCAGGTAAGAGTTACTGAAGAAATAGACAAAGCTCAAATTTTCTGCCTTTAGGGAGAAATGTGATAGCTCTGTGGGATAAGTAGGCATGTAAATTGTAGGCTGCTCAAGTATTACAGTGATAAAATTGTAAACCAAAGAAAATACTTGGTATGTAGCCTCAGTTTTTATGCTGCTCAGAACTCCTCCTGAACCTAATTTGACTTTTTTTCTCTCCTCATTTTGAAAGCATCCTTTTTCTAATGTAGGCTGTTCTTTGACACATGGAAAAGCTCTAGTCTAAGTGTCTAGGCATAATTCAGTTTTTCCTTGGCTTATGCTTATCTTAACAATATCACAGTTGACAGTTTTCCTTTCTGTGATTTATACCTGTGTTTTAGGCTTTTTATTACACCATGGTGTGGAGTTGGTGACAGAGACAGGCTAAATGAGTTTCACACAGCTTCCATATCTGTAAGCCTATTCCATCTCTTTTTTTGGTTGGTTATTTTGTTGTTGTTGCCAAGGCCCAGATTTCTTTATTTCTTTTTGCAGATAACAGAATGAGCATCTCTAGCATCAGCACTATATTTCCTTCTCTCCCAGTCTATCAGCCTCTTCTCCCATTCTTTGTTAGGCACTTACTTATAGAAGAAAAGAAATCTGAATATTTATTTTACATATTAAATTCACTTATTCTAGTTTTCTTTTTGTGTTTGCATGTGTAATTTCCTCACAGGTAAACTACTTAAGTAAAACCATCTTTTAAAACAAATAATAATGATTTTAAAGTTATGTGAGACTAAAAAGTCTCTCCATGCTGTGTTTGAGTAGACTGCCATGGTTAAGAACATGTAGGTGGGTGCTGGAACATTTGATTCCTAACCTTGTAAAAGCATTTTGCTATAGATGTGTGAGGAAGCCTGGTCTTTCAGTATTGTAGAAGAATTTGTAGACAAGTTCCCTGGTTTTCTCATGAAACTGCTGTGGTATTCTGGGATCTTAACTAAAGTAGGTCATGTCCCTTCATTTTTTTACGAGCTTAAATTCAGCTTTAATTTTCACAAAGTTCTTACTTACTTTTTCTCTTTCCTGTGTGCAGTCTTCTTTCGATCTGAGTGGCTGTTTCTATCATTCCCTTTACTTCAAGAGGCAGGCAGAACTTTGTTGGATGCATATATGCTTTCGAAAAACTTCCTTGCGTGGAATTAACAATGGGATTAAACTGTGTACTAAGCATGCATCCCTGAGGAAAAAACAAAGTTTTAGCCCATTCTTTTCCCTTGGTGTGAAACCTAAAGATCATTTCACCTAAAGTTTAATTATCTAGTACTTACAGTGATGTAAGGAGTACCCCACAATCTCACTCTAGCTTTCTGTCACTACCATACCTGGATTCCAGGATAAAGGAAAGGAAAATTAGTATCCACTGTGGTAAAGGCTAACCCTGTCCAGAGGAGATTGACCTTAGCAGTACCACACAATGATTGATCCCTTCTCTTCTCTGAGAATGCAACATCGAGGAACCAGAAGCAAATGGGGAATTTTCTTGGCAAACTAGGCATATCCTGTGTTTGCACTATTCTCTAGAAGATCATATTTAAGCAGTATGACACATCCATTTTTTAAACAGATGAGGTTATATAAGTTTATACCATGTTAAAATACAGTAGATTGTACCAGATCACCCCACTGAGAATGATCTGCGATTGCCTCGTACTGTGCGGAGTAAGTTCACTTTTCTTGTATTTTATATTGCAAGGGACTTTCATTTTGTGGGTCTATTTGGTGTAAATTTATTCATTCTAGTACTTAATCTGGTCAGAACCAATATATTTTGTATATAGTCTGTGTTAGAGCTTAATTCTTGTAATTATTTAGAGTAGTATAACTCATTGCAGGCAGCATGTGCAAGTTGTGTAATTAATCTAGTTACAGCTCTCAGTTCAATCTGTACAAATCACACATCACAACAATTTAATTACATTGTCAGTCTGCATCGCACAGAGTTTGTGAAAAATCTCAAGGTTATTTAACTCTTAGTTAATAATGGTAACAATCTGTGCCTTTTATGCCTGGACACAAGAAACCCAGTCTTGCCTAATGGGCTTGGAAACGTACTGATGTTTTTTCTGCATGGGCATGTTAAATAGGACAGTAGAATGGGACAGCAACATTCCCAAACTGTGAAGAAAACTTTTATAACCTCAAGAACCAAGGGTCCACGTATCTAAAAATAATTTTGGAAATATATATCACTAAAATGATTCTTGCAGACAGAAGCTATTTTGCTTCTCTACAGTAGAGGCCAAAATCTAGAAACTGAATTTGAATGTCTTGATCTAATCCACGCGGTAGTGCTGTGAAGTACACACAGGTCTCATAAGCTTGGAAGGTTTATGGAGGATTTTTGGAATTCTGTTTTGTGTGCAGAAATGATAAATAAGCATGGATAACAGACATCAAGCTGTAAAAGCTTTTTTAGTCTCAGAGTTGCTTGCGAAATCAGAGTGTGATTCTGATTGTTCACGGGTCAATGAATCAGTAGTGACAATCTTATAAGAGTGAATTGTATTTGCCATGAAATAGGCATGCTTGCATTTCTAGCCTCCGCCTCTCTCCAGTAAAACAATTACTGAAGTTTAGATCACTTTTTACTTCATTCCTAAATGAGAAAACTCTTGTAAGGGAAAGTCTTCCTCATTTGACCTCTGTGTTTAATGATGGCTACAGCAAGAAAAGTTTCTGCATTGTTTTTCCATGACAGAGGCTAGCTTCTGAGACTACTTTATAACAATATATATAAGGACAAGGAGTCCTTGACCTGGACTTCAGTGTGTGCTTTGCAGCATCAAACTATGCAGTATGTGCAGAACCATCCCAGTCCCAAATAATCCCATAGGTATCAGAGGAAGCTCAGTAAACAGCCTTTGCCCAGCATCTCAGTGCTTTCACATCATTAAATTCTGTATATTTCTTAAAAGAAGAAAATGGGAACATTTAACAAAATGCAGAGTTTTAAAAATTTCATTTAAAGGTACTGTAAATGTGAACTCTCATCTTTAATTAAAATTGCAGTGGGAAATCTTTGAACAATTCTTGTTTCATTATTCCTTTTTTTCTGAAATCACCTCTGAACCTTTACCATAAGCCAAACAAAAACATAGGGAGGTTCATTCTAGACCTTTATAGTACTTGCAAGGAAAAGCAAAGAACTATTTGAATAGGTTAAGGTGATTACAGCTCTTCTCACGTGTCTCTGGCTCCATGGAAAAAATCTGCTGTGCAGTGCAGTTGGATCTATCCCTAACAGCTTCAAATGGTGCCTGCCATGTGTCTGGAGAAGTAAGAAGGTATTATAGCTACTGAGGCAAGTGGGAGACCCAAGGGATAGAAGAAAGCAAAGTATGCTGGTAATTATGAGATTGTAGGTGTCATAGGTTTTATGATGGCACATAGAGCATCATGTAAGAACCCTTCTTTGAATCAAATGGTGGCTCTATGAGCACAGTGGCTGTCATTTTCTTTGGCAGGTTTTTATCACATGCTTTAAAAGCACCAAGATAAACAGCACTCCCTCATAAAGAAAAAGAAAAAAGCCATTTCTCAAAATAAAAATAGTGCTCTCTTGCAACCTGTCTGGCATTTCGCCTTTTTGTACACTGAGTTATTTTTATCTATTTTAAATACTCCTGTATTCAAACTGAAAAATTATTAATAAAGAAAAACTAAATTTAGGGTATGTGAAACCTCACAGAAAACTTAAGTATTTAATGCTCATCTCTAATATCAGAGACATGCATAATATAATTAGATTTTTTAAAATAATCTAACTTCTGTTACTATTCCCCATAATGTTGATTGAAAGTAGTGAGAGATTTATGCTATTTGTTTCTGAGATTCATATTTCTGTGAGTAAGGCACCAGTTCCTTGATAGTTGTTTTTTGTTCTATTCATGTTTGGATCCTTTGTTTGTGTGACTTTTGGGATGGTTGTATTATTTTCTGAAGGATACTTTATTGGAGAACACAAATTCCTTATATAATGGAGCACTCCCTGAACAAACACTCATTAAATGCATCGTGTTTTTTATGAAATATTGCAATTATATCACTGTATAGATTGAACCTCAAAACATGGAGAAAAATAATGCTGTTTCGATACTGCATGAACAACACCATTTTCCCCCTCACACACATAAAACTTACAAATATAAAAGTAAGAAAACAGGATATCAACAAGAGGAGTGAAAAGAGATAGTGAGAATGCACTTATCAGCAGGATGATCTCAGCATATCAAAAGCTTTGTTAACTTCTCAGCTGTCAAAGGAAAGCAGTCTACTAACAGGAGATATAAAAAATGATGGTGAGTCAGTCAGTGCATGTTTATAGGGACTTACTCTTGAAAAACAGGAACATTTTGACACAGCACGGAGGGATTTGGAATAAGTGATCGGTAAGGGTAATGTCATGGGCTGATTTAAAAAAGGAAGGACTCAGCATATAAAGTGTGAGAGGTGGGAGGAAATAGGGACACTGTATGTCTGAAAGTCTTTGTCCCAAAAGGCGAAGGTGTCATCAGGCAGAGCTGCAGCACCCACACCTCTCACTGAGGGGTCTGCAGACAAGGGGATGCACATCTTTGGCTGAGAGGGTGGGAGGCACGCACATAAACCTGCAGCAAGTATATACATGAATGTATTTGTGTACATGGTGAGACCTTTCCAGCATTAGTCATGAAAGGGTGATAATAAATATCTACAAAATTTGAACATTTAAAGACACTTTGTGAATTGTCTTCCTGTTGTGGTTTCACTGTTTATCACGGACACTGATCCTGTGTGCATAGCTCACTGATTGTTGGTTAATTACAGATCAATAATAAATTACATCAATCCTGATTTGTTTTAAACCATGTGCACTGAGGAGTTTTTCTTCTGTGTCAAATGTTAGCTAGGAATAGTTCCCATGTGGGGAAAAGCAAGGATTGAAAACTGAAGAGGGTCTTCACTAGTTCAAGAGGTGGTGGCTTGGAAGAGCTTGGCTAGCAAAAATTGAAAGGGAAGTATAGAGAACTAAGAAGATATTTGAGGAAGGGATGGTAAAAGACACAGAGAGACACTTGCACTTTGATGCCAGAAAGGGACATCTGTTTGAAAAGGAAAGGAGAATAATATTGGAGGGACAAAGGAATTCAGGGAATGCACTGGGAGTACAGAGGCAGGTAGACGGTTTATAAAATAAGAGTAGATCAATAGATTATTATGTGAAATAATAGAGGGAGAAAATGTGGGATGAAAGGGAGGGGAGAAGCAAGCTACAAAGGATTTGTTGTGTTTTGGGTTTTTGTTTTGGGTTGGGTTGGGGATTTTTTCCTATTTTATCTCTGCCACTGACCAGTAGGATCCAATTTAGAGAAAGATACAGGAACAGGTTATTTGGGAACAGTTCAAAGTTGAGTTGATGGAAAGATTTAGTTATATTGAGAAAATGTACTAATTTGGAAATAAGATGAAAAAAGGAGAAAATGCATTTGAAATCCAGAGTAGCAGGAGAAATTTTTAAGACATAATTTTACTTCATTTAAAAAAAAAGTCTTTATATCAAAATATTTATTAAAATATATTATTTAAAATACTACTTAGGCTGCTGTCCAAAGTACTTGGACTTTTTTTCTTAAGTATGTAACCATATACTTTCACGATGTTAAAAAGGAAAGCAGAAAGTCTGGTAAGCAATAGATTTTTCTGAATCTTACATCTGACCATTCAGTTCTTCGACAAGAGCAGAGGTTTAAGAATTTATAAAGATGACAGATGTGGTTTATATAGTTGGTATAATTTTTGAACATTGACATTGTGGAAAGTTAAATGAATGACTTCAGAGTGTCTTGAAGAGCCATGTGTCAAGAACACACTGTATTCTGGGTGACCTGAGAACTGCCTTCTGCCTTGTTTGCCATATGAGGTCTTTCTTGTCAAATCTCCCATGCCAAAATCCTTAGAACTCTTGAAATCTCTGCACTTGTTATGAATTTAATTACAGGTACTTTTCATGACCCTGTTTAATTTTCCATTATATACATGACCTCTTATTGAAAATCATGACCATATTACAAGATTCTGCTATATAAACCAATGTTAATAAAATGAGAAATGGTGAGTGGGAGAAGAAGCAGAAAATAAACACAGCAGTTGCTCCCCAGTGAGAAATAAAAAAGTTCTGTTCATCAATTTGCATAGTTTTGATGTGAGAAAGGAGAAAAATTGTTTCATTCAAATGGTTGTTGCTTTAAGTTCTGAGGTTCAAATGAATGAATAAAGCTGTAGACTGAGGCAAATTCATATAAATTGAAGCTGCAGAAAGTATCTGTGTGAGGCTGAAATGAAAGTAGCTTGCCCAGTGTTATTAGCAATCAAGAAATGCTGAAAAAGGAAATGGTTTACTTAGCTGCTTTTAGAACAAGCAGTATGAAAAACCACAATTGATGAGTACTTTGACTAGAAATGAGAGGCATTGTAGTGGTACAAGCTACTAAGTATTCTTGAAAGAGTTATAAGAACTGATGCATTTTTGAAGAAAAGACATAAATATTTTGGTCTAAGGAAAATGGAGATTTCATGTATTATAACTTCAAAAATACTTTCAACCTTGTGGATATAAAATAGGAATCTATCAAATATTGAGGATTTTCTCTGTTATCATGATACCGCTCTGAATGGAGTCCTAGGAAAACACCGTCATATATGCACTTCAAATGCTCATACAAAATATCTTTTTGTACAAAAGTTTGTATATTACTGACAGGAATATATGAAATTGGAAAAAAAATTACTTTAAAGTTGTTCAAAATATGCCTCCTGCTTTACATTACAATTATGAGCATATGTTAAGGATTTAAAATGCTTTATAGGGTGGATATCAAAGTATATAGACTGTTTTAACTTTCTGTGTTTTAATGTTAAAATACCTTGAAAATGCTTCTAGTATAAAAATAGAACAACGCAGACACAAAATCAGAGACCACGGTGAGGTCCCAAGGTGTTAAACTAGTTCTACATTTGTATAGCCTGCTATTTTGAAAACAAAAAAAAAATGAAAACAGGCTTTATTGCCACATACTCTTCTTTTCAACTTTTCCAAGGGCAATGTCTACAGTTCAATTTTCTGATGAACACTATCTTGTCTGGCATTGGATACTCTCCTCTTGAGGCATTACGTAGAACATCATTGTGCTGTCAGGGAGTCACAATTAATAAGGATGAATTAAGTATTTGACAATAGGGATTTAGTGACCCTAGTAACACTGGGAAGAAGGCAAGATTGAAAGTGCACTTTTATCGATCATTACGTGTGGTGTTTCTGATGGACTGACTGGCTTGAGGGAGTGTTATGGTGAAGGAGGCAAAGTCCATTTCACTCTTAGCACTTAGTCAGCTGGTCAGCTGTACAAACTATTACAACCATTGGTTCTTAAAGTCAGCGATCCCACCAGCAATAGGATGTCCTGAGGTTGTGTGTTAGAGACCAACTCCGCTTAAAGGTGTTTGGTCATGTTTTCGTCATGATAATAAGAAAGCTGCACCCGAGCCTGTGTTTTCCTCCTAAATTATTTTAAAACACTCTTGTATCCTTCTTCACTTAATTATATACCTTCTTGAAGAATATCAATACAACAGCTGTGAGTTTAAAAATAATCCAACATTCCATGAGGTTAGCCATTGACATCACCTGCTCAAGACTGCCATACAACTTCATAAATCTCCTCAGATTCACACATTGTAAATATTGAGCTGTGGGACTGGTAAATTTTATGACTGCACATTTTCAGCTAATGAATTCATAACTAGACGTTTGCAACTTGCAAATCTTATTTAAGAACTGTGACCTTAATGTGTAAAGACTTCATGCACTATGGTGAGAGTAGAAAAAATTAGCTGATTACTGTGGAGTCAAGGCTATTGCATTTGTCTCTAAAAATCTTAGAGCAGAGGAGAGCATTTTATTGATGAAGTTTCAGTGCAGTTATATTTTTTTATCTGGGGGTTGTATGGAATAAAACTTCAGATGATAGTACTTTTAAGGCAGAGGCGTCTATTAAATGTAGGCTTAGATACAAGTAAATAGTCTAAAAAGTATTGATTATGTTAATATTTGTGATGATTACCAAATAAATGTTGCTAACCCATAAGATATAAATTCCTATGTTCAGCGATCTAATAGTTAGTCCTTATAAGTTAATATTCTGATATTTACATAAGGTTTATGAAGATCTCTGTGTTTAACTTGAATTAGGGAAAATTATGTTAGTTTGTTTGTATCTTGTAGAAAGCAGCTCTAGGAGATAGTAATGCCTCTTCAGCCCATACTTTCCTTAATAAATAAATAACTAAAGGCAAGGGGAGATTGCAGTCGTCACGATGGCTTTGTGCTTTCCACAGTACTATTATATATTTGAAGGAGAATGTTAATTGCTTTGTCAAACCTCTGTTTGATAATTTGTTATAGAGACTCTAAGCTATGAGTTTTCTCAGATAAAGTAACAGGTAAGCAAAAAACAATTGATAAGCCAAACCTGAATAAGACTTCAGGGGTTTTAAAAAGCTGAGATCAGAATGGAATTAGTTAAATCCTGAAACTTCACTAGTGTCTTGTATGAATAAGACTTTTCTGAGGTAAAGTCTTTCTCAGATCAATACAAAAATTGCCTTTCAAGAGACAAGCTCTAAAATGAAAATATATGATCACTTTTATTGGTGGAGATAATTGCTTTGAATTCTTATGTCTGATGTTTTAGATTGACAGGATGTCAGATATATAAAATTAATAAGACAAATGTTATAACTGTAAAAGTGTATATTTGTTAGGCAACAAAATAGAAATTTGCCATGACTGTGAGTTATGAAAAAAAAAATTGAAAATGCTTAAGAAGCATGTTAAAATGTTCTGACTTTTGTTTATAGGCTCAGTTACAGTTTTAACTGCTAGTGTTGTTGGGAAACACTTAAAATTCTTGGATATCTTTTTCTTTTCCTGGACAAAAGGGATACAAATATCAACTGTATGCCAAGGTGAATTTCAATGTGTTTTTAGATGGGTTACTTACTGCCATAGATTTTTGTTGGCCAATACAATGTTTGGCATAAATTGAAGCAATTGTGTTGTATTGTACTAACCAGCAGTGTTCCCTCAGTCTCTCAGTAAAAATTGGTTTTAGACCAAAATAATCTTTGACTGAAGTGAATTCTGCTGAGACAATTAAAAAAAGAAAGAGTTTGGGTCAAGGCTTCTGATTGTTTTTTTGTATTAATACAGTATTGCTTACTTTTGAATGGGTTAGTTTTAAAAAAATCATTCCATATTTATAGATATAGTTTCTAAAAGTTTGTTGCCATCTAACTCACTTAAAAGAATGTCTGAGAAATAAGCCTCTTAAAAGAAAATATTTTCTCTAGGCTACCCTAAAGCTTGCTGAATAATTCATGAAAGTCATTGAAATAAACACAATAAAGAATGAAGCAGTTAAATAAATACACTTCTCCGAGCTCTGAGTTTGTATATTTAACTATTTGTTCTATGTGCAAGATTTGGTCTTGTAAATCTTGATACAGGAAAGTAATACTAGGGGGAAAAGTGTACTAAGAGGATTTGTTCTTTATGTCTTAGTTTAAAATACAGCAAACTATTGAGAACAGACCGCTTGAAAGGTCAGTGATAAGATTATCTTGACTGGAAACATTTTAAGCAAATCGTAACGTGATTTTGATTTTCTTCCTCCTGGTGCTAATTCTCAGGGACCTTTGTTTGTTTGTATATAGAATTAGCTATGTATAATAAGTTTCTTGCCTTGTTTGAGAAAAGATATGATTGCCAACACCTGTTAAAATGTAATATCCCCAGTAACAGCTCTACATTTACTGTAATAGGTAAAAATCTAAACCCACCACCACCAAAAAACAACAACAACAAACAACCAAAAACCTCACCCCAAACCCCAGCATCTTCCCTAGTGCACTCAGCCAGAATCTAGCTCTATGAATTCACAAAAAGTTTTTTCATTCTCTTATTTTCCCAATTTCATATCTAGGAAAAAATCCCACAAAGGTTAAAAAAACTCAAACCACCACCAAAATGCCCCTACACAATGTATTATTTTGTTTCCAAAAGAGAATCATAGAAACCTGTTAGTTTTTTTCAAAGCAGAAGGGAATTTAAAATTCTCTTTGAAATTTTAATAATATTACCTTTTTAACCAGTTCCAAGGTTAATTTTAGTGCTAGCATAGGATATCTCTGTGAAATTTTCGGTTGCACTAAAATCACCTCAGTTTCTGCTTTTTTTATTCACTAATTTTTTTTTAAATCAATTTTATTTACTGGCGCAGTGATTTACTAGTGTAGTGGTATTAGGTAACTACATGGATAAGTATAAAAATGCTTTCTATTTTGATTTGTGTTAAATGACAGGTTTAGTAATGTTTTTGAGAAGAAACATGTCAATGATGGAAGAAAAGCAAGGCTTGACACTGAAATAAACCTAAACCACTAAAATAAATTTAAACTAAATCATTTTCCAAGTGAAAACAATGAAAAATACTTAGGATCGTGACACATATAGGGATGCTTTCACATTTTGTAGGTTTTTTTCTAAACACTTCAAATTATCTCTAGTCATTTTGCAATAGGTGCCCCGTAATTCAAAATAAATCCTGCTGACATCCACTGTAAAAGTAATAATAATAATTGCCCAATTCATTTTTTTCTTCTGATGTTCAAGACTCATGACATGGAGCAACAACAAATTAAGCAGAATGCTCGTGGTACTGATGCACATCATAAAATCATTTTCAGATTCCTCTATTCAACTGCAGACAGAACATGTGCTACTTTTAAAAATTATTGTAATTTTCCAGTCCAAGATTGGCAGCTAAATATATATATATATATTTATATATGTATCTATATAATGATATAAGCCAGAGTTTTCTGTTGTGAGCACAACCACTCAGTGGAACTGGAGGTGAGATAATAACATCCTTGCCTCTCTCCTAGCCTGCTTTAAAATAAAATATGCAGTGGTGGAAATACGTGAGTGGGAAGGTATTACAGCTGGTGATGGGGTCAGTGGCTCTGACCCAGGAAGAGGTGACCGGTCCGGGGAGATGGTCCCAAAAGGAATCGCCTTCCCGAGGCCCGGTGTCTTCCCTCAGCTGCTGGCAGGAGGGCCCTTGCAGAGGCTGTCAGCTCTTTAGTGATTATCAGGCTGTGATTCCAGCTCAGCTCTGCAGGGCAGCCTCCAGGCCAAGCCAGACCAGAGAGAGAGACGAGAGGCTCGTGTGGCTGCTTCCGCACGAAGGGAGCTTTATTGTTGGTCCCCTCCAGCGAAGGGGAAAGCCAGGGACGAGAGCTCTCTCTCACAGGGGCAGAGGGCTAGCTTTTATAGGGATACAGGGGATGGGTGAAGACCAGTGGGTTACAAAGGATCTGCATAGCGTCTCCTAAAAGGACTGTGGGTTTGTCTTTTCTCGCCTTGACCAAAGAAGTGGTTGCCTTTCCAGGGAGTCCTGCTGGGCGACTGGGAAATCTCTTATCTCAGCAGAGATCCCTCCAGGGCAGGGGCTGGGCATACCCCACAGGAAGGGATGCACCAGAGCACAGTCCTCAGCTCACCACACACAGAGGCAGACATTATTGGAAATGGGTCAGTTTAGCAGTGTGCAAAAGTGGAAAGAAGTCCTGATGCAACACTGAATTGATTAACTTCTGCTCTTCACATCCCTGGAAATGTTTCCTCTCTTACAAGCTCTTACTTTTGCATACATGTAGTCATTTTACAGGTGATCAACATGGATTGGGAATTGGTCTAAAACCAATGTTGCCACAATCAGTCTTCAACATCTGAAGTTTAATACAAGACAGTCCTTGAAAACATGAAGATTGGGAATGGTGACCAAAGTAGAAGATAGAGCAAAGTGATTAGCTTTCCAGATGATGCAGAAATAATTTCCTAAGTGTCACTATGATTTTCACTGATGATAAAAATTTTCCACTGGCTGAAAAGTTTTATTAAGAGTACTAAAGAGACATGGCCCATAAGAATATTTTCATATACTGTTTCTGTATGATTTTTTTCTTTCACTTCCATGGGTAAAAATTTCTACTTCATAGTAAGAGTTCATGGTTTTATCACATGTTGGCTGAATCATAGGCTAACTGAGAATATTGCTGGCAAATCATTGTTTAGGGATGGTGAACAGCTTCTAGAGCACACTTAGCATAGCTTTGAGTGTTTTCTTGAGCTTCATAGTCACAAAATACAATGTACAAAAAATATCCCAATTTAGTCCACTTTTGTTGTTTTCCTTCTTCCAGGAATTTCTCTGCTGCCTCCAACACATTTCCAAGTGTTGGACTGTAAGAGGCCATTTCATAGTATTTTGGTTTTATGCTTTATCTCTGCAAAGACAGTGTAGAGAAGCCTTTAAGTAACTTCAGCCTGAAGTCCCCAGATGTGCACTTTGATCTCTACCAAGTATAGCTATTAACCAGTATCATTATTTTTTTCTCTCCATTGATTAAACATATGATCCTTATTTCCACTAAATAAAAGCATTGGAAACAGACAATACCACAGGCAGCTAAGTAAGGTTCATTGTCATTTAGGCTTCTATGCTTGATTGTTTCTTTCTGATTAAATTTCCTCAGTTATAATATTAGTACAGATCAAGTGTCTGTTGGAGTTTTTACCTAAAGATGAATAACTTTGAAAAAGTAGTGAAAAAGCAGTTCAAAAAGACATTAAAGAGTAGGAAAAGCTGCATATTTAAAATGATTTTCACTTAACTGTCTTTTAGATCCCAATACAGCCCTTCTAATGCAATAGGAGACATTCGTTTAGTTTGCTGATCATGTAGTTGATGTTTTTTGCTTAGAGGTGCCATATCTAACTTGGATCTTTACCACTGATCTCTCTCATGGCAACCTCTGTTCTAGAAAATCATAATTGAAAAAAATTCTTTACAGCATAATTCTGAATATTTTTGATGAATGACATGTGGTATGGCCTCTGCCATTTTCCTCTTTCAAGAATTACGCTCTAGCAAATGCTTCTGTAACTCTTGAAAATTATGGCTCCTTTTTTTAAGAGGTTTGTAAGGATGATTTGTTTTGGTTTTATTTCATTCATATCATTCACATTTAATTTTTTTGAAAACAGCACACAAAAAGAAGATCAACAAGAAGAAATTCAATTAGTAAGATTATGTCTGTAATAATATTTGACAGCCAGTTTTATTTGGCAAGGTTATTTTGACTACTTTTACAATGAAAGTCAAGATTAAGAGGAAAATTTTCAGACAGATGGATTTAATCTGGTTTATACCAACGACTATTCTTGTGGTTTAGACAGTTTCCTGAGTAAGTGTAATTAAATACATCACTGGTATAATTCACTTTTTGTGGCCGGAAATTTTCTAAAGGAGGTGCCACATCAAAAATATAATGTGAATTTTCTTCTAAGTGCAAGTAGGAATTTTTGTGATGGGAAAACCTTTATTTTTTCATATTTTTTTAACATGCAAAGTTACCTTTTTTAATGAGATCCTGGAGATCAAATGACTGGAATTCACATATACTACATGTGTCTGAAAGCATCTGCTTCAGAGTAAGAAATCTGCATCAGGCATATGTCCTGTAACCCACCACAGTCCCCACATCACCCTGCTCTCTGGTCAGCCAGTTTAGATCTTGTATCTGGCTTCAAGTAGGTAAATGGTGTAGGGTGAGGTTTTGTTTGCTTGTTTGTACACAAACAGTTACTCCCTTATTTTAGAAAGCAATGTTTAAAAATACTAAGACAGATTAACTCTTGATTCTTTGTTGTATATCTATATATATATATATATATATATATATATATGCAGGTACTGAAAGCATATGGAAATTTAGTAAGAAAGTAATGGATCTTCATCTCTCCATTTTTAAAACAGATTTCACATTAACTGAATTAGATTTGTCAAGACTTCATTTGCTTTATTGTCACATTTTCAGTGTGGTGAATCCTGAAATAGCAGAACGGAGTACAGCCGTACTTTGAAACTCTGAAGCTATGTATTGAGGATAAAATTAGATTAATTCAATGTTCCAGTTTCAGAAATGTCAATTTTCCACATATCTAGATTGTGAGATAATTTAATTATGACTTTTTTGTTTAAATGACATAAACATTTAGAGGGGTTTTTGGCACCTTTACTGCTATACATTAAATCTTTGAATCTAAGTATTTCACAGTAGCAGGAAAACAGAAGCTTTTATTGTGAGGTTCTAAGCCAAGTTCCCTACCAACTTCAGTTCACATCTCCCTCTGCTGCCCCAGTCTTGTGTAGTTTCTGCAGACTGGGAGTCCTTAAGTATTGAAGTTCTGCCCTTCAGGTGGAGAAACACATGGCATATGGAGACAGGGCCCCTATACATTTTGGAAAGGTTGAAGAAGGTGCATAGCTACTTTTACTAGGTTAGAGCAGTGTGGATAACAGCATTTCTCATATAAAGATAATGTTTCTGAACATTATTCCATTGCTATAAATCAGGGACCCCAGTTTGAGTCAAAGATGGATACATTCTGTAAGTGTAAATGACCTTCTGGGAAATTTCTGGAAAATTTCTGGCAGTGAGTGCAGCATTATGTGTTTTCCATTTAACACTAGCACTAATCTGAATAATTGCATATATCAGGGATATAATGGTCAAATTTTCTAAGCTTTTGGGTAGGGACACCATCTGGGGAGGAAAAATATGACTCAGGGCATTTGCATGGTGATAATACAGGACTCTCATCAGACAGGAAGAAGATATATAAGAGAAGGGTTTAAGACAAATACAGGTCTACAGAAGGGAGGGGAGGAGAGACAGGTAAGGGGGAAGGAGCAGGGGGTGGGAGGGGAGAAGAAAAAGTAAGAAAATATTTTCTGCCCAGAAAAAGGGAAATTTTCAAGATTATGACATTCTTCTCTGTTTAGATTCAAAATGGCAGGGGACTAGACACCCAGGTATTGAGTAGTTTGACAATTGTTTGGTTTATTGGTTGCTAATTACAACAAAAAAGAAATTGGGAATCTTGAAGAAGTAGTTGAATCTCTTACAGTACAGTTAGATAGAAGAACATCAAAGTAGATTCTGGTTTGGAAACACTGTAATGCTTTGACCAGAAACTGACATTTTCATGTTTTCTGAGTCAAATTTGACTTCAGTGATTCTTCATTGATTCATGTCGGTTTTTTCCTTCATATTTTTGTGATTGCACTGCTTTTTTTTATAGTTTTTTTTTTTTCCTTTTTACCTCACTATATTCCTTTAAATGCTCCTTCTTTAAGTAGAAATTATTCAGAAAATGCAAAGAAATCACATTTTGGTCTTAAAACTGTAGTCATCTTTTCTCCTCTTTTAGACTTTGGTGGAGGCCTGCTGGTGCATTAGTTTTGAATGTGATTAACTGCTAATGTAGTTTTGGGAACTAAGTTTTGCAAACCAAATAGCCTTTTTTTTTTAATTCTACTCACAACTATTCATTTGATAAAAGTTCAAAACCAGGATTCTTTTAACCTTTCAGTTTTCACATGGAACATTCAATCCAATGATCTTAAATATTAATTTCTCAAACAGCTCGAAATTCGTATGAAATATGCATTATGCTACAGAGATGCTTTTATGGAATAAAAATCTAGTAAAGAGCATCCTCACGGAAATGGATGTTAGACAGATTAGCAAAGCATTGTGCAGTAGCAAGGAAGGAAAGAGATATCTAGGAAAGTAAAAGGTTTTGATTCCAGTATCTATTGTATTCTATACAATAGAAAGCTCTGTTTTCTTCGTGGGAATACAAGATGTCATGTGATTGCTAGCACACTTGTAACCATCAAAGAAAAGGAGATGTTACTTCCTACCTATAAACCCAGAGCTGGCCACAACACCCACATCAGAATGGGATGTACATAGGAAACTCCATATTAAAAAATCATTAATATCAATATATGGATACATTAAAACATGGTAGAGCGTATAACACTCTTCCCAGAATCTTGCAGCAAATCAGTGATGAGAAGAGGGCATTAGACAGAACAGGTGAAAGCATGCTTTTTTTAATACAGAATATCAGAAAATGCAAAAACAGCCACAGGTTTCTTCTTTTTTTTCTTTTTTGTCTTTTCCTGAATCTCATAATGAAGAGTGTGTCTACCAGGCTTTCAAAAGCCAAGCTAAAGCAAACCATTATTTTGGAGAAAATCTAATAGCCAGAGGTATCAATTAGTTTATTAAAACTGTATAAGTTACAGTTACAGTATGTTGTTAAAAGATGTGTTAGCCTGGGAGGTATTTTTGTTTCTTTTCTTGTTGTTTTATAGACCTAGAAGTTGTGCAGCTGGACTTGTTCTATTAATAACCATTTGACCCCAGCAACAGGAAATGCTGCTGGAGCAATTGCATTGGTCACACATCATTTTCATAATTAAGCCTTTCAGGTGCATTAGTACAAGGTACACTGATGTCTCCTATGTTCATCTCCTGGACTCTGAGAGTCTCTGGATTCTAGTGTTTGATCTATCTTCATGTGTGCACAAATAATTGATGATGAAATACTAAATCCCCTGCTTAAGTGACATCAGATGGAGGACTCTAAAAAGTTTGGAGCCACTACTACTTGCTTAATTCAAATCAAAAAGAGGTGGGGGTAGCTGTAGCTAAAGAGTAGACCTGAAAGGAAACTGTTAGCTTTATATTGTCAAAACAAATAATTAATAGAAAATTTTTGATAGATAACCTTATTATTTATAGAAAAATAAATATACAGATTCTAGGAAATGCATTCTAAAGATGCAAACAAATATTTGACTTGTGATTTTGAGCTGTGATATAAGGTAAAAGAATTATTTGTAGAGATAGTTGTACTAATGTCACTCAAGGTCAATCTGTTTCCACTTAAATTAAGGAGGGAATCTTGTAAGAAATCCAACGTAGGAAAAGAGTTCAGCCTCAGGAGAAAAGAGAAAACTGGCTTTGGCCTGGGTTTGTTTTCCCTTTCCCCACCCAGCACTCTTCTAGGAGTAACTTTTTGTTTGGAATTCAATCTGTATGCTATATGGCAGTGTTAGGAGGGTTGAACTTTTATAAAGCAGGTGTGAAAATCAACTCAGTCTCTCTGACTTCAAATGACCATCTGTTTCCCCACTTAGTGCAGAAAAAATTGCGCAAGAATCCTTTGTTAGACAGTGGTGGAGGGAAACGGGCAAATATATTTGCATGCAAATTTTATACTCTCTTTTTACTCAAAAGAAAGAAGACAAATAATAATTAAAATGAAATGCCAATAATCTGAATTTATTCTATTCCTATATCTAGTTACCTCTTTTCAGCCATTTTTTTTTAACATGATTATAGAGAAAAGCTCATTCTGCTGTTTTCATCAATAAATTTCTGCTTCCTCCCAGAAATGAGAACTGTTTATCTGCCTGCTTCTTTATTATCAAAATACTCCACTTTTAATAACTTACTTTCCTTTGTAATTAAATTATCTCTTGGATAACACTGGAGTTTTCCCTTGAGGATTTATTTTTATTTGATTTCCTTGTATAATTAAAGATGTCTATGTTGTATTACACAACTACAGTCTTTACTGGAGGTAGCTGGTACCTGGCATGAGATAGTGAGTAAGAGTTGAGAAAGTTTTGGTCACATTTTTGTGATTTTAATTATCTTTAAATGTGATTTTTGATTATTTTTAATTAACTCATAATTCCAACACATTCATCTTATCAAATTATCACATCAGAAATATATTTCTGTGTATTTATAAAATAATATTCTTGATGATCTCTGTCTTACAGAGAGAGAGGCAGCAATTATGAAGTAATTTTTGCAAAGCAGAGAAATAAAGGCAGTAATTTGTCCTTGTAAATCAAACAGAGAACTATATTTTCCACAAACTATGACAGTCACTGCTTATACCTGAAAAATAAAAGTATTTAAGTAATAAAAGTAATAAAACCAATATAAATGTACTGTTCACTTTTGTGTAAAATTAAGAACAATTATTTTTGTATCAGTTAATTCAAGGAAATTTTCAGGCTACTTTCAATTAAATGAAAGGGATGGTATGCAGGGTTTGGTTTTCTTAGCATTCATTAGCAGCATTAATCTAAAATTATTATTTTAATTCTAAAGATTTGATAAAGAATGTAGTGTTGTTATTTTTGTGATAATATTTTAAGTTCCTTTCTTTTAAATACACAAGGAATTACTTGAGTCCATATCTGCTTAATTGAATACTTTTGAATGAACAAACGGGAAAATAGGGAAATACTTTTGTGAGGAAATGACTAGTTGAAATATTGAGTACCATAAGGAGATGGCCTTAAATTGCTGGGGCTTTTGGAGTGTACATGTTTTGCCTATTTATTCATTTATTTGCTTATTTAATCTGGCATCTGTTACCAGAAATAGTGGACTGACACAGTAACGTGGTACACTCTTTATGGAGATCTGAGCAAAGTGAAATGGTGGAAATTTTTTAAACCTCAGTTAAGAAACCTTAACATGCTGGGAACTGATTTTATATATATTCTCCACAGAAATTAGATGAACATGTCACTAGTACTAATCTGCTGTGGCAATACCAAAAAATCCTCAACACAAAGAAAACCAAAACCAAAATTATAAAATGAAGAGTTGTATTGCCTGAGACGGGTGAATTCAGTGTTTGTCATAAACACAAAACAAGGAAAGTAGCCTCCCCAACACCTGGTTGCCACATGAAACCCCAGAAAACCAGGAGTATTTATTTTTCTAGAAAAATCTGCGCTACAAGCGACTCAATTGGAAGTATTTCAGATATATTACAGAGAATTCTTGCTATGAATTAATTACCAGGATTATTAATCTTGTTTCGCATGTTTACAGCTTTCACAGTCAGGCGAAACATGTCCAGACCAGGATATATGTAGGTTTTATTTGCATTCACATGGTCAAATGGCTTCTGAGAGTATGAAACAAAATAAGGTTAGGCATTTTCTCAATAGACTAACAGAATATATTTAGGAAATTCACAAAACTTGCAAGTTTGCTTTTGATTTCTGATGAAAAGTATGTACCAAAGATATGTACCATCATCACTAACCTTGAAAACTGTTGGTTATTTTATATAGTTTATTTTCCCAGTTATGCAGCTTTAATGCTAATGAGATGGGATGAGCTGCCAAGAAAGACCTGGTTCTAAATAGTCCTGCTGGGCTGATTTATCTAAGCTGAATAATACTTTAGACATTAAGGTCAGAGGAAAAAAAAAATTAAATTCTAGTTTCATCTATGAATTTGGCTGAGTGCACTGTAGGGTTTGTTGTTACTGTTGTGTTTGGATTTTTACTAGGGCAGAAGACCTCAGCTATTCTTTATTCATACATTATGTCCTGCTTCATTTATGGTTTCTATTCCATGATTATACAAAAATATATGCAAAAACTGAATATGAGGAACTGAGTAAAAGTGAAGGCCTGTTTTATTTAAAGCATTTCAGCCACTTAGGCACTAATACTTCTCATGTTTACAGACTGTTTTGGTAATGCCATATTTGATTTTTGGAGCAGTCTTGACTTGTCTCCCTATATAACTCCTTCTATATAACTGGAGACATCTGTGACTAGTCATATTAATCACATCTATTCCTGAGAAAGTGTTAGGTTTTTTTAAGTTTTTGAAGAAAAGGAAGGTTTAAGTATGTTGAAATAGCTAGGAAACAGAATTAATATTTTTAATGTTTCATAGAAATAACAATTATGCAATAAAAAAGCATAACCATTTTAATTTCTGTGGTGCTATTGTCTCTATTTTAGACATATTAGAAAACAATTTAATTTTATTCCCATGTCCAAATTTACAACAAGAGCAACATTTACTTTATTTTTCTCCTGTGATGAAAAATGTAGAACGCTTTAAACTCTTTGCAATTTATTTTGCTAAATACAAAGTAGGTTCATGTGCTTGACTTTCAGCTCAGGGTGAGGAGGACAATTCTAGCACCTCTGGCTCAGAAAACATGACACAAGTTGTTGCTCACTGGAGGAAAAACATCACTATTTTCTTCTACAGGGCTTTTGCACTTCCCTTACAGTATGCCAGAGGCCTCTTCCAGAAATAGGTCAGGAGGTGACAGGCCTCATTGTCTGAGGCAGCATCATCCATACTTACACATGTAAGTAATGCCTGAATCCTTAGTAGCATTCTCTTAGGATAATGTGTGTCTAATGATACAAAGCATTTAAACTAATGCACTGAATGCTTGAAGTTAGTAGGAAGGGAGTGTAAGAAGTTGCTATCTGATCCTTCAGCTTTAATAAACTCAGGTTGATTAAAGGATTAAATCAGGACTCAGGTAATCTGATTTCTGTCTGTATGGTGAAGATTTGTGTCTGGAACATTTACAGAGATGGATTCTCAGACTTTTGGTGGAGAAAAGCATTGGGAGAAACTCCCACCTCAGCAACAACTGTGATTTACCTTGTTGTTTTGTGAGATTACAATACGAATATCTTTGTAAAATATATGTTGAGGGTCTCAGTGGTATGATAGAAACATTTGGTTATCTTTTTAAAGTTGCATCTTGTTGTAATTGATACATTTATCCATTGCTATTTACATCAAATACAGCATCTGCCCCAAAATCTGTGCCGCTGCTCTTTTATTTGTATTTAACACTGGCTGCTGGCCTACAGGTTAAGGGATGTCTGTGCCCCATGTATAAATGCCATTTGGTTTCCAATTATTAATTTTCTCTGCAAACCATACATTATTTCTATCAAATAGACATTGCAGAAATCTTTCTACTTCACTCTTTTACAAAAAGCTTATATAAACTCCTCCCCTAAGCAGGGGTTTTGGATCAGAAGACCTTCAGAGGTCTCTTCTAACCTCAGCTACTCTGTGAGTCTGTGAAAGAACAAAAAAGACTATGTGGCATGCAAGGATTTTTCTATTGTGCCAATGAATATGCAATCACACATATGACCTCAGTCTGAACTAAATGAGTAGTCTGTGTAAATCCTAAAGGCAAATTTCAAATCTTTTGATCTGCAGCAATATTGTTTGTTTCAGCTGCAGCTTCCTAGAAATACAGGATGAGTTGCAGCATTTCTCTAATTTCATTAATAATCTAAGCATATTAAACCCAGTGGGACTGATGAAAGAATGTTAATTAAAGTTTGCCCCCTTCGATACATAGCACACATGTCCTTTACACACTGATGATGTGGACATGATAATTTGAAACAACAGACAAAGATTAATAATAACAATTTTTCAGAGAAGCTAGCACTTATTTTTGGATATTAATCACCAGACAACCTTGCTTTTAACAGAGAAAAGGTATTAGTGATGATAGAAAAATATATAGGATTTTTAACTATAATACCAACCTTTTCTGATTAAATACCCTAATATGATAATGTGACAGCCCTGATAAGCTGCAGAGGGGCTTAGTCCAGGTGCAGCTCATCAAGGCCAAGGCCTAATGAGAATTCCTCAAACCATAGTGTGGCCTGGGGCAGGGAGGGGGACATGCAACTTAAAGTCAGATTTTCTGGGCCTCTACAGCTAGCCTCTATACACTTCTACATGGGACTTTACACAGTATTTAATACAGATGGAAATCTTAGTAAAAGTGGAGAGAACTCTAATAATTCTTGACTATACTTCTTAACTTGAATATGTCTTTTCTTCTGCCTTGTTCTGGATTTTTCTATGCTGATATCCTTCCCGTCTTTCAGATATATCCTTAAAGTTGTCTCATGGCTTCCAAAAAACTAATAGTTGCTTTCCTTTTTCTCTGTGTTCATGGTAGACAACTTTATCTTCACTTGTGCCTTTCTTTTCCTGCTTTGATGCATCCCCATGTTTCTCATTATAACTTCTCTATTTCAGAAATATCTTACAAATTATATGACCATTCTATTTTTCAAGAGCTCCTGTAACATTTTCTTTTCCAATCTGACTTCCAAAGAATTTTTCTTGTTCCTATGTATAGCCCAAACAAGGTGGGAGAAATGCCTTGTTCATGAAATAGTGTCAATGCAGCTGTTACACAGACAACAGTGACAACAATAAGTGCTCATTGCTCAGGTGTGTTGAACAGAAGGAGACACAAGGGCTGTTTTTCTACCTAGCAAGATTTTAACAGAGCCAGAGGTTGTCATGGTTCTTAAGATAACTTCAGAGAGACATAAATTTTAAGTGAAGTACTTCACTTATCTCAATTTCATATTGTCCTATTGCATTGCAGCAACTCCTAAGAACTTATGTCTGACTAATTGCATCCTTTAGAAAGAAGCTAGTCTACATTTGAAAACCCCTGGAAATCTAATGTCCACCAGTTTTTCTTGACAACTTGTTCAAGCAGATTTTATAGAATGCATTTTACTTGCATCTGCTTATCAAAAGGAATACTGAGACATCTCCCAGTGAAACAACTGAATCATAAAAAATAGTAGTAACTACTATTCTCTTCAGCAGATACACTGTATTTCTAACCTGCAATTCCAGTTCATAATGCATACATCTACAGAATCTACACAATGCACAAGAGTGCCATACAGCTGTGGCAATGAGAGAATCTGCCCAAGACAGTCTTACTATCTCCACAGAACTAGCTAATCTGGACCATACTGTGTAAGCACTGCTCACTATATGGTGCTCTGAAATGTAATGCATCCTTATCCCCTAAAAAAAAAAAAAAAAAGAAAAAATAATGAGAAGATTGAAAGGCTGACATTTTGAGGTCTCTGACTGTAAGAAGTGTTTCCACCTCTCAGATCATTTTTGTGGTTATGCTCCATACAGTCCATTATTGGCAGTATTATTTGAAGTATGTGGACAGCCCAATGGAATAGAATTTTTCCAGAGTGATCCCAATGAAGATGCAGTGGAAGGTAACATCATGTGCTGGTATCATCTGGGGTAGAGTTAATTTTCTTCCCAGTGGCTAGTATGGGGCTGTGGTCTGGATTTGTGTTGAGCATGGGTTTGTCAAGGTGATATTGGATGGTAAAATTCCCCAGCCATCCCTAAAGCGCCTCTAAGGAAGCCTCTCAATGCAGCCAGCATGCTTGCACACACACACGTGCACACACACACACTGGATAGCTAGCAAACCAGTCCGACGATGAATGAGCAAGAAGGGTCTTCTGATGGGGTTCTACGGGAGAGATTTTAATGCCTCTGCACTCATGCAAGGTTCCAGAGAAGTCCCTGGGGAGAACGGTTGGGGGTCCAGGGTAAGGGAACTAACCAAGAAACTCTGAGGGTGTATCAGGTAACAAGGGTTGGAGTGGCCAATGTAGCCAACCAGGGGAGCAGAACTGGGGTACATTAACAGAACAGAGCATTCTGGGGGAAGCTTTTTCAGTCACCATAAGACGGAAAGGAACCTAGGACTTATTCCACTGCGGGACTCCTTTTGTTCCTTGTCCAGCAGGCCCACTGGCCTCCGCATGGGTTGATAAAACTCAGCTTTTGTTGTTGCTGAGCAGGGCTTACACAGAGCCAGGGCCTTTTCTGCTGTTTGTATGGCCAGGCTGGCAAGAAAGTTGAGGGCGCATGGTAGGTTGTGAGGAGACACAACTGGGACAGGTGACCCAAACTGACCAAAGGGATATTCCAGACCATATGACATCATGATCCATATATAAAGTGTGGAGAAGAAGAAGGAAGGAGGGATGTTTGGAGTGATGGTGTTTGTGTTCCCAAGTAACCATTACGTGTAATGGGGCTGTGCTCTGCTGGAGATGGCTGAACACTTGCCTGCCCATGGGAAGAGGTGAAATAATTCCTTGTTTTCATTGGTTTGTGTGTGTGGCTTTTACTTTCCCAATTAAACTGTCTTTATGTCAACCCACGAGTTTTCTACCTCTCATCCCTCCAATTCTCTCCCTGATCCTGCTGGTGGGGGAGTGAGTGAGTGGCTGCATGGGGCTTGGCTGCTGGCTGGGGTAAGAGCACGACACATTATTTCACTTCTCACACCAATTCCTACAATGTATTCTGTACCACACACAGCCCCAAACACACATGCATACACACTCATCTTGCATGGCTTACCTAGTTAATCCAGCTGCAGCCAACTGCACTAGTTAGCATGGGCACAACATGTTCTCCCATTATCACTCCCTCTGTAGCCCTGTGGGCCAGTCTGACAAGGAGTGGAGTAATGCTTTTTGCTGGGGGTCATTCATTCTGGAGACCCCCTACATTATTACTCCTTTATAATCTTCTCCCTGCCATATCACATTCTGTGTTGACTTACATTATGCTAATTGACATCTTCTCATCTTTTGCAGTAACTATACCTTGAAATATCAGAGCGATGCCTTAATGCTCAGGAGAATTCAAAAAACATTAATTCAGCATTAAAAGCTGCACATTTTTTTCTATATTAATATTTGAGCAAAGTGGAAAATCTGATTTATGAAAAGAAGAAAGACTGGGTTAATATCACCTGTCTGAGGCCATGTGGAGAGTCAACAGTAGTTTCTGTCCAGTGCTCATTGGCAAATACTTGTTTTTTAGAAAGAAAAAAAGAGAACTGGTTTGTATTTCAGTCAACCAGTTTTTAAATCTTGAAGCCTGGCCAAAAGGCAACCAGCAGCTTAGAACAGATCAAATTTCCTGCCACAGCAGTAGGTCAGTTTTGGATACTTGTCTTTACTTACAGAAGTACTTCCATAATTTTGTCCTGCAGTTTTACACCTAACTTTTGGCTGCCTGTCCCTTTGAATCTTTTCCAAAACTCACTGAGGAGTTACACAAAACCAGTATACTAGACTGGGGAAAACATACGTAGTCTGATCACAGAGATATAGAGAAAATTTAACTATCTTACAATCAGTCTCTGCAGAGTTCAGATGCTCTCCTTAGGCAATCTGACACTATTTTTCCCCATGTAGCATCCACAACTGGAATCTTCTGTTGTGAAATATGCTTCAAGCCAGAAAGACAGAGTTCCTCTTTTTGCTGAATAGTTTTCTTGTTACGCTCTTCCTGTCTCCAGAAAGTGCTATCAGACAGTAGTCTTTGTGTCCTCTCCTGTTGAAAATAATTATTTTTTAATAGAGAGAAGAAATCAAGATCAGAACCAGTGAATGAACATCACCAGATACCTCCAGAGATAAAAGGCAAAAGAACAAGAGTTCTGAAGATCTAATTTTTAGTTCAGGTGCCTACACTTCATCTCAATCATGTATGTTATTTTTTAATCTGTATATCATGGATAATGATACTGCTCACCTTGCAGAGAAACTATGTGATAAAATCACTTAATGTTATGAAATGGTCAAATCTAAAGTATTAGGTTAAAGGAAGGCGTTTTGAGTTTTCATTTTGCTACAATTATTTTGTATTTCCTCTGTGATTTTGGGTCTGTCAATTAAATTTTCAGGGCTTCAGCATTTCTATTTCAAAAAGGAAATAACTGTCATCCACTAAGTGGAGTATTAGTTTTTTCTATATTTTGAAAATTGTATTAAAATTCTTAAATGGATAATAATACTGGTAAATGCAGTATTCATTCAACTATTTCCTCAAAGTAGACTTGTGTATACTGTGTGTACCAAAAAAATCAAAACACCAGACAAATGTACATCGAACCCCCAGTGCTGTAGATGAACCAAAGCACCTGTCATGGAAATAAGGATCCCTGCAGCTGGAGACACTTAAACCTGAAATGGCAGGTTTGGAGTATTGTTAAGGCAATATTTTGATTCAAATAAGGACTGGATTTAAATCCTCCCATTTAATTTTCTAGATTGCAGCCCTGGACTATTCCCTGCCCTTACAGCCATTTTTAAATAGGTTTATATTTTTGAAAGAAAAATTGCAGAACACCAGGGAAAGGACAGGAAAAATATAAGTCCTCGTATTCCACAACATTTACAAAAAAGACGAGAAGTCTTGTCAAAAAGAAGTCCTCAAAACACTGTGGGTGGAAATTAAATATAAAAAAGAGTAGTCCCACAGCATTTTAAATATTTTAGAAAGAAACATAATTTGTATTCTGGTACATAAGGCTGTATCACCAGAGCAAAACTACGCACCACATGAATGTTTGTCAAACAATCATATCAGAAAACAGTATGATTATTCATAATAGAATTCAATACAACTAGTTATCTCATAATCTAGGGAAAGCTTCCACATTTTCATCAATAGAAAAATCTTTGTTAGAAAGAGGCAATCAAGCTCTCACATTACCATCGCTGTCACACTAAATGACCTTAATTTTGCAGGAAGCAAAAATGAGAAGTTGGAAAGCATAATAAGCACAGCTCAGGATAGCAAAATCTTCTTTCTACAAAACATTCCACTTGTGATGTGACCCAGATCATAATTAATTAATGGAAACAAGTAATTGCCTAACACTTCTATGGACTTCAAGTGTGCAGCGCACAGGCAATTAAATGGCATCCCTCCTTCAACGAGGTTGAGTGGCTTGTCTGCTTGCTTTTGCCATTACTACTTGAGATGAAGTTGTGGATCTGGATGGAGCTGGCTTTTAGGTCTCAGGAGAAGAGGCAACAAAGGAACTTCTAACCTCATAGAGTGTCTCTGTAGGAGTACCACTGGGAGTTCTGGTTACTGCAGGCTCTTAATAATAACGTGCCTCACTGTACCAAGGCTGCTTTCCCATCAGTGAAAACAAAGGTTTGGGTCTGGGTCTGGGCATTTAAATCCCTATGCCTGACATTTTCTCAGGGGGTATCACTCAACCTTTTGCCAATAGATTTATATTCGAATTTGAAATAGTCTATGTCTGTAATTACCTCTGTGTTTGTAAAATACCCAGCATGAGTAAAGCCCAATTCTCAGCCAGATGTGGGAGTTAGCAAAGTATAAATAATAAATGCATATCTGAAAGATCACAGTGTTAAGCAAAAAACAAAAAAAGGGCTCCTCTTTCCTATGAATAATTTTCCATTTCCTGTTTGCATGGAGAAGATACTAAGCTTATATTTTAGTCATGCTGAAGGATTCAACCTGATTTAGAAGAGATTTGCTTTAAAGCAAGCAGACAGTGTCTATATTATGAGTTGTGTATTTTTTTCCATCTCCTTTCCTGTGCAGCACATACTCATCAATCATATTGGGAAGCTGACTTATATTCTCCACACTTTACCGCTAACTGGATTACAGAGCTGAAAATCTTACTCAAAGTTTAAAATGTGATAAAAGTAATCAAATTGTTCTAGTCAAATTCTAACTGTGGTGAATAGATGGCACTAATTACCTTTTCTTATTATGCTACAAATGTAGTTTACTCCATCTTTATTCATGAAGTAGTATCATATAGCCCACCAAGGGGACTTGCAGCAGTATGTAATATTGGCATATTTGTTTTCTTGTTCTTATTTTTCCTCTTCATCAGTATTCTGGAGGTGTGGTTTTAGACTGAAATGTATTGCTATGTGGGCCTTTCTCATGTCTTGATGTAATTACAGCATTCTGCAGATTTCTGAAGCTGAACTTTTAGGAAAGAATTCAAAAACTCCAATAATAAAAATGAGTGGAGCACTTAGTGGGGGTAATTAGTTGTCTTTTTCCCTTTAAGTACCATTCTTAGAAAAGTGCAGGTGTACACAAGTGATATTCATGGTGTGGAAATATTTGGTCTGAATTTTGTCTTAGGGTGTTGCAGTCATTATGCACTGATTTTGGCTGGGGTAGAGTTAATTTTCTTCACATTGGCTCCTATGGGGCTGTATTTTGAATTTCCACTGCAAACAGTGTTGATGGCCTGTTGGGGCCCTCCCCCTGCCATGTGGTCCTGGGAGAGGGGCCCTGGGGGGGAGGCACAGGGTTTCCCTGCCCCTGCTCAGCCTCTTTCCCATTGGTTGGTTTGTGTTCCCTGTGTGGGCAAGGAGCCTCGGGTCCCGTGATTGCAACAGTTCCTCGGCAGATCCCAGCCATGCGGCTGGAGAAATAAAACATCTCTGAAACATCTATCAAGAACCTGTCCATATAGATTTCCTTTCCACGGGCCTCATTGTCTGATACATGTGTTGCAGTATCTGCACTGTAACAATGACCTAGGGATGTTTTCATTTCTGCTGAGCAGAGCTCACTTGAGCAGAGCTCTCTTGGTGAGCGATCCAAAGCCTTTTCTGCTCCTTACCCCACTCACCAGTGAGGAGGCTGGGGGTGTGCAAGGAGTTGGAAAAGACTCAGCCAGCTGACCCCAAATGACCAAAGCAACATCCCATACTATATGACATCAAGTTCAGCAATAAAAGCCGTGGGAAAAACAAAAGAAGAGAGGGAGATTTGGAGTGATAGCTTTTCTCTTCCCAAGTCATTGCGGGTGATGGAACCTGACTTTCCTGGAGATGGCTGAACACCTGGCTCCCTGGGAAGTGGTAAATGAATTCCTTGTTTTGCTTTACTTGTGTGTGACTTTTGCTTTCCCTATTAAACTTTATCTCAACCCTCGAGTTTTCTCCCTTTTGTACTTCCAGTTCTCTGCCCCATTGATGCCTTTTCCTGGTCTTAAAATCAAGAGGATTAGAAGGGGAAAAAGGGATTTTACCTTGGTATTTATTTTAAGGATCCTTAGGTGCACCACATCCAGGTTGAATGCACTGAAATGCACACCACAATGCACACCCACAACAGATCGGGTATATCATTATAGGTCTTACTAATTAGCATATCTATCAAAGATTCCCCAATGAGAGGCTGCAATGAGCCGCTCCTCCCCAAGGAGCCTTCCCCTGGATGGTTCTATCTTAGTTTACAAAATGTGTTCTGGAGGGGACCTTGGGGTCTGGGGCACACTGATCCCTAACTACGAAGCTTCTAAAATGTTTAATCTCCTAGATGAACAAACAAGTCCAAGAATGTAGGATAAAAGCATTAAGAATAGAGAAGTTGTAAAATGGTATAACAGGGGTACAAAAGAAAGGGCAAAAAATCATCATGGCATCACCATCCCCACAGGGTGGGCAATGGGCAAGTGACTGGGGCTTGGTTGATGCCTGGGTTAAAGCATGAAATGTTGTGAACTGATACTAAACTTAAAAAGGTTACTTTAAGTAGAAGTTATCAAGCTAATGACAATGAAATCCACTAGTTCACAGCTAGCAGCATCTGGCTCAGTTGCTATTCTGTGAAGAAATTCTGTAACCATTCTATTTTTTCTATAGTCAGTGGCTAAAAGGCTTGTTTTGAGGTTTTTTTTTTTTTACATTTACAAAACAGAGAAGGAAGCAGCCTTCTAGCTGCTTCTATTTGGTCCTTCTTCTATTTGGAGAATCTCTTGCTTAGGATCAAGCTTCTAGACAAAAATGTGTTGAAAAATCACACTTGCTTCAGCTGAAGTATTTGTTCAAGCAAGCTTGCAAAGGATGAGGTTTCAGTGCAATTTCAGCACCAGCTTTTTTTCCATACACACATTTTATTTGATCTTTATGCAGTATTCAGATACATCAAGTGCCTATATTTTGAATGTATTACTGCAAGAGTTTTTCTAAATTTAGGGAGAAAATGGGAGTTGATGGCAGAAAGGATTGCGCCACTTCTCATGGCAGAAAAGTAGACAGATTCCTGCTTATTGCCCCTGAGGATATCGCCCTTACTGTAGGATAATCCCTCAGGTAAAAATGTTAGGAAACACAACTTTGTGTAAAGGAGGTTTCATCTAAGCATGTTACTTCTATAATTTCACCAGCATTGAGGCACAAAGGATGAGTGATTCAGAGAATTTGCATTGTGACCTTTCTCCCTTGTTCATGGGAAGCAGACAGATTTAGCAGGGAAAGGCATAAAATTTGCATGACCAGACTATTTGATTTGTTCAGAGCTGATTTTCAGTGGACTGTTGGCAAGAAGATAATAAAGCCCAGTGTTCCTCCTTTTTATCTTTAAAAATAAAACCCACTGAACTCCAGTATTTTATCCATAAATCCAGAAATGGCTATACTGGAGCTACCAATCAGCTACCATTAGCCATTTCAAGGTGACTGCTCACCTCCTGTTTTACATGACTGTCATTTATCCTTCCTCTGCCAAATGAATAAGGAAGAAAAGAAACAAATTCAGCTTTCAGGCAAAATCACACCTTTGCATCTAAGAGTCTTGGTTTGAAAGACAGGTGTCTGCTAAGGAAGGCAGGAGCCTCCCTTGGAATGGAAAGTGCAATCCCTTTCCCTCTGAATTATTATAATTTTGAAATTAAGGGGCTTTCAGGCAAAGATATGAGAAATAGGAATAACAGTTCTTTACTAGTATATATAACAAGGCAGTAATACAGAAACACTGGCTTAACCTGACAGAGTCAGGGTACAACCTGACACCCCGTCAGGCAGGGTGGTGTTTGCAGTCCAATTAAGGGTGGTTGAAGTCCTCTTTGAACTGATAGATGTGGTTCTGTAGAAGCAGTGACCCTGTAGAAGGGTCTGGTCCTCCTCTGGAGGTCCAGTGGTGGTTTTGTAGCTCTTGTCCTCTGGGAATCCAGTAGGTAAGGGCTGAGTGTGGTGTTCCAAACCTCAGATTATATCCAGGTAGCAATGCTTGGTTCCTCCCCCTGGGTGGAGCATCTCACAATGGGATGATGTAATTTTATGAGCCATGCAGTGAGGTTGGATGGCCCATTAACAGAGATCTCCCTCCGGAGAGAGTTATCAGGGATGTGTCGCGGAAGAGATAAAGAACACTGCCCCACCTGGTTTCAACAGATGGTGATAGAATACGTACTTCTGGCTACATTTTACATTATAACCTAAGACACTAAGCAATGTAGCCAGCAAAATAATTAGCATTAATAAATAATTAATTTTTGGTGAATGTTAATTAATTATTAATTAATATTAATAAACATTATTATTATTTAATTAATTAAATTATTCTGTTTTAATTAATAGCATAATTAAATAATTAACATCAACATTCAAAAAAAACCCCAAAACTTTGACCAAAGTTATGTAATTTGTGCCAACTTTTGAGCAATATTATCCAAAATGCTGGTGCCGTGGCTGTAAATTTTGTAAGGAGACAGCATTGAAGGAAGAAAACATATGGGAGAGTCAATTCCTATCTGAGTAAGAACTATCTGCTTGTTACATACAGGCTTCTGGTCCAGTTACTAACATAGCAGGGACAACGTACAGATCTCACCAATTTCTCTGGAAATTTATTTTAAGGCTTGGTTGCTTCCATATGGAAATGTCCAATCATTTATAGACTTTTCTGTGATACTGGTGGATTTTCAAGGTCTCAGATCCTGGTGACAATACTGAACAGAGAAAAAAAAGGTTCCTTGCAGCTTGGAGAAGATGTGGATTAGAATTTTAAATCAAAACTCTGATAGACAACACTTTCGTTTAATATGAGGTCTCAGCTCCCTCTGATACTGCATGAAGACAAGAACATGGTCAGCTGGACTGGAAAATACTTTCTCATTCCCCCAAAAGCATTTCAACTACCTTTATGATAATTGCTCCATCAAGAGAAAGATTATTTTAAAGAAAAGCATCTTAAATTTCTTACATTTTTACTGAGTGTAGAAGCCGCTTCAGATACTGCTGAAGTGCATGGTAATACATTTTAAATATATTTCCAGAATAGGCGAAAATTACCTTGAATAATCCTCTGCAGCCATTGTTTTGTTTTCCAATGAGAATTATCTTGTATTTTTCAGTGGTTATATACTATCTGCATGAGGCACAATATCTAGGTTTTGTTGGTCTAATACAATACACTACAGAACAAGTAGAACAATCATCAATCTAACAGAAATTTGATGTATTATCAGTGCTAAAGTAATTTAGAAATGGATGGAAAGTGGATCACTCACAGTAATAGAAACCTTTTATCAAGGAAGAGTAGCAGCACAGTACAGGAAAAAGACTTTACAATTGACAAGTTGTATGGAAATACAATTTGGTCTGGCTTGGTAAACAGCATTAATTGAAGTCAAACTACATGCAGAAAGTTGTACATGCAGAAATATTTTAAAATTATTTGAAAATTGTTTGCAATTGTAGGCCTGCATAATAACAGTATTATTTGAAGTAATCCAGATACGTATTCTCAGCATGAAGCACTTCTTGATGCTGCTGTTCTTGCTAATATCTTGGAAAACATAAAAAATGGCAGAGGAAGAGCCATTGAAACAATAAAAGTCCTGCAGAATGTTGACCACAGTACTTAATATATATTCTCTTACTTCTAAAGCAAGCTAGTGTTGTTTTCTATGACTGAGCAATCATTAAATATATGGATCCTCAGTTGAAAAAACCCCACAACTTTTGGCATTACCACAAACATTTTGTTCCTCTTCAGGAAAAAAAAGATTCAGTCAAGATGGCATATTCTTTCTGTGACTTGCTGCCTCCAAGGGAATATGAACATGTCTAATAATTATTGACTCCTACACAGTTGTAGTAGTCAACTGAATGTTTGATTACATTTAAGAATGGAATTTTCTTTTGAATTATATATGTATACTTGTATGCAATATTAAAATTATACTAATGTAACATCTTTTGTACTGTGGTAATGCATTTCTCTTTTTACCTGGTAGTATAAACCTTCACTTTTGGAGAATATCACTGAATCTACAAACTAATAGTGGAAAAAGGAAGATGCCCCAGTTTCTAGCTAATTGCTCAGTTCACACATCACTTAATACACTGGGGGAAAAAAAAAAAAAAAAGAGAGTTGTTGCCACTTGATCTTGAAATTTTGTTATAAAAAAAAAGTTATCATTGTTTTTTTTCTCATGTCTGGAAGAATTGCAAGGTTAACAGATGTACTTCATTTTGTGAATGCATACAGGAAAAACTGAAATCAATGATATATTTTTCACTGAATTATTTCCAAAGATTTTACTGTTTCGGTTTTTTCTTGTTTGGTTTGTGGTATGTTTTGGGTTTTTTGAGGGGACTGGTGGTTTACTAGGAGAGTTTTATATAATTAAGTATTATTAGTTAAATTCTTTAGGGATTGTTAATGTAGGTTGATATATCTTGTGTCTTCAGTAGTGTTTCAGTGAATTTGTTTTTGTCACAGTGTCCTAAATATTGTGGATTTATTTTTATAATGTCTTAGAAATTAATCATGTCTGGTTTTATATTTGCTGCATGTTATGAAGTCGTACATTTGTTGCAAGATAAATTACAACAAGGACTGGATGTCATTAGTTGATCATAAATGACAGCTTATCTAAAACCAAACCAAAGCAGAAAAAATGGGCAGAGTTGTCAACTCAATGGTAAAGAGCAGTTTCCAAATTAATGATGTCAGACTGGACCCCTGTCTCTTAAAAAAATTACTTTAAAGAAAACCATACAAGAGGTCTGAATATCTGATAAAAAGGTAGATAAGGAATGTTTATGTGAAAGATATTTTGTCCTAAGAGATTCCAAACAGAAAGTCTACAAGCCTCATAGCTTTATATTACATTTTGCTTTAATGTCCATTTAAATTCATGCTTCTATTATTGTCTTAAAACATTTAATGGTCCTTCTGTTCATGATTTTGTAAGTGCAGAAGGAAAATTAATTTTTTTTCTTAAGATAAATGGGATTGCCGAAATTTTAAATATATTGTTACCATCATGACAGCTTAAAATGAAAAATAATTTCATTGTAAAGGACTCCAGAAATGACCATATTACATATGATGTACCATATTAATTATGTGTTATTCTTATGTAAAATATTTCATTTTAATATTTATAAAGTAAGCACCACTGGATGATACAAAGGCAACTTATGATAATATAATTGGTGCATGTTACAGAAATTTATATTTTCGTAAAGGAACCTCACAAATTAAACTGTTTGGGTGACTGTCACATCATTTGGTTCAGAGAATGTGGTGTCTCTGACAGTGCCACACACTTCAAATGGAAAATTTGAACCTCTGTAACATTTTCAATTTTTAATAGCAAGAAACAAGAGCTGAAACTTATAACAAAAACCTGGGTAACTTAAGGAGAAGAAAGGGATCTGTATCTCTCTCTCTCAGACAGGTTGCTCACCAGCTGAAAGCTCTCTGTCACAGTGCTCCACTGGATGCTCCATTTGAACCCCATACTTCTAAAGGGTCAGGAACATGTAAGATCAGCCATGCTGTCTACTAAAGTAAGTACTAAATCTGTGAGTCTCTGAAGTCTGAAATGTTAGGAATATGCATGTGACAATACAGCTCGTGGTGAGGATGTCACTTATTTACAGGAATGCATAAAAACTGACAAATCTCATAAGAAATTTCCCCTCAGCTTTAATCTCTTTTCTGCAAAAATTAGTTGATAAAAATTTACAATAAACATGGTTGTTATATGAACAGACTTTATGTTAAAACTTAAAACAGCATTTACCAGCTTGGCTCTATTTTTCTCATTGTTTTCAGGTATTTTTTTTTTTTTCATATACTTCAGTATCATCAGGAAAAGCTTTTTTTTTAAAAAAACTCTCTTCCTTGAGTATGATTATCTGTTTTCTGCCTTTTTACATGGAAGAAGCTTTCTATAATTTTTCTTCATGCTGATAGGAGAAGATATATTGTACATGTCAAAATTGGGATTTCACAGCTGACTCGAGGTTTTAGGAAGTCTGCATTCACAAGTTTAATTCGTTTTTCCTCTTTATGCCAGTTTGGACAAATTTGGAGGAAAATATCCTCTGATAGAAGGCAGGTTACAGCCATCCCTTCCCCACCAGGTTTGGGGAAAAAAAGTTTTCCTTGGAGTAAAGTGAAAGAGACAAAAACTATTTATTTAACAAACACACAGGAAAAGGATAATAATGCTAAATAATAAAACCTCTTGTTGTGCAGAGAAACCTGGGAAGATTTCAGAGTCCTTCTGTAGGTGTGGTCTCTCTCCTCCTCCTTGGAGCTGGGTCGGTGTGGGCCCACCTCTGGGGCCTTGGTGGAGAACTCTCCTGACGTGTTCTGATGTTGAAACAGTCCAGAAGGAAAAAAACCCCAAAGTCCCAGGAAAACAAAGTTCAACTCTCCATCTCCCTCTGGATAAAAAAGGGCCGAAAGCTGGCTGAAGAGCAAGCAGGGTGCTTCCTCCCACTCCCGCCACTGCTGTTAGAAGCAAGAGGAGACTGTATCTCTGTGTCCTTGAACAAACTTCTTTGAGAAGTTTGCTCGGTTTTTTTTTTCTCCCCCCTCTCAGGCTCAGTTTAAAGGCACAGAAAGGCACAAAATTAATTTCTGGGCATGAAGCAGCAATAGGGGATACACATCATAAAGTCACCCCAAGACACTCTTCATTCATAAAAAATACTGGGTTTTTCTCTCATCTGTGGCTGTCTTCCATTTTCCCATATTTTCACACTCCTCTGTGAAGCATTTTTGGTCCTGCTTGACCTGCTGGCCTAAAGGGCTCATATCCCTTTGATTTTACCCTGTATAACATATTTGTATGCAGACTTTTTCAGAACAGAAACAAAATCAAATGATTCAGAGGGACATTGCTCCTGTAAAGAATAACTCTAAACAATAAATAAATTGTTCATGTGATCCCTCTAGTCAATGCAAGCTGTGGTAGGGAGGTTCAGTTTATCCGACCATTTGGGAGACTGAGCCTCTAAAAAGAAATATTGTGACTACACCATTGGTAACATGTCCCTTTTTTTTTTTTTTTCTAAAGTTTCTTTCATAAGATAAATCATAGAATTCAGTGAAAAAAATTCCCCAGTGCTGGGAAAAGCCTGCAGGAAAACTTAACATGTATTTCTATAAGTGACAATACTTGACAGACCTTGTTACTTACAAGGTGCCTTTTCCTTTGTGTCTTCTGTTCTGCTGCACAGCTGAGATAATATGAAGCAAAAATGTCTAACTATTACAATAGAAATGAGAACTCTGTTTTTTGGATGATTGCAGGCACCCTTTGTTCTGCCCTTCTGCTCCAACCTGCACAGACATCTCAACAATTTTCTTTGCCTCGACTGGCGAGACTAAAGCGTTTGTTACCCACTGCTCTTTCTATTGCCCTCAATGAAGCTAAAGATCACCATTTGATCTTTAGGTTCTGTATGCAACATAATTTTTGTCATAGTTTTATAACATTCACTAGTCATTAAGTAGATGGCCTACAGGCTGAAATATGTAAATTAGCTAATTATCTGAGTGCTGACATAAAATTTAGTATTAACTCGTCTTCTCTGTAGAAGCTGTCTGGCATTGTTAGCTCTGGACCTTCAGCACCTTCAATTCAACTCTCTTTCTGTGAATATACACTGCATAGGACCCGTATGTTTTCTGTACCGCTTTTGTCATCCTTCGCGGCTTTCCTCATCTGGGTCTTTGCAAGGTTTTTTGTTGGTGTTAGACCGAAGTTATTTATGGTGTTTTTAATGCCCTCTAGTGGTAATTCCAACTTTTATTGTAATGGTACTGAGCTGACTACGCTATGCTGAGACCTCCACATCAGCATGGATTTGGCTGGTAGCTTTCAGAGGGCACAGAGCAGCCGGTACCATCACAACCAGCTACTACACTGTTTGTGACAGACCTGCCACAGCTGCCTGTGTTTGTGTCAAAGCGTGTGCCTGCAAACTTCCCAATCTGAAACCAACCTTTCTGCCCATGTTCCCCTGCAGGACCCTTTCACATAACCTCTTCAGTCCAGTATCCCCCATCTCACAACCTGTCCTGTCCACTTGCTGTTGGGGTGCATGGTGAGCCATATACCCTTGCAGCTGCTTCTCCCCTCACCCCAATGAACAGAAGAGCAGCCAGATCTGGTACATGCGTATGCTTCAGGCCACAGTTCCCAAATCTACTTGTGTGCAGGCTCTCAGAGAAACCAAACATCAAATGAGTCAGGACCATTTCACCCACCCGTCAGTGTTTTTCTGATAGAACCTGGGTATATGCCATTGATTGTATGAATACTACTGTCTAATACACTGTATATCTTTGGGTACATCTCAGGAGCTCAGTGCTTGCATTTCTTGTGATGGCTGCTGCTTTAGTTGCAGATATACTTTCTGGAGTGAAATGCTAAAATGTAAATCTAGAGCTGAATTCCTGCATATGAATGCATGTACTCTCAGAAATGCTATACAAAACTATGTATAGAGGAATAAAAGACTGGAAGAAAGAAAAGGTTATGAACTCTGAATGACTTCATCTTTATTCCGACTCTTCTGCTGTGCCTGTGCCAAAAAATATCTGTTTGCTATTATATTCTGTGTTTCTCAACTTCTGTGATTTTTGGATTAGGAAAGTTCAGTCCCAGAGAGAGGGCTTATGTATACACACTTCCTTTATATTTTGACTTAATTAAACCCCTGAAATATTTATGAATTAAGGGTAGGGGCTTTTTAATTTTCAATTTTTAAATAAAATTATGATCTGGCTGAGAAGAAAGAATAAAAAAAATGTAACCTTTTTTTGTTCAATTCAAAAAGAGAGGTAATACTTCAATCTTTAAAATTTTGCTCTGATTTATCAAAGATATAATAGTGAGTGAAATAATAAATTCTTGTTTAACTTCAAAATTCTTGTGTAATATCAAGGTCTGTCAAGGTCGGTGAGATGGTGACCTATGAGATTAGAAAAAAAGGGAAAGAAGGAGAATGGACACAAAAAAGTATTAGTATGTAAGGTGGAAAGATACATAAAATGAACAGTTAGATGGTTTTGTATTAAATATAGAGGCATTAAGTGCTGCATAAAAGTGAGATCAAAGGAAAATTCTGCTACTATAAATAAGTAGGCAAATGATGAAATTTCTTTTTTTTTGTAAGATATGAGTTGAAACTTAAGTAGGTCCAAGAGGGGAGATCTAGGATTGAAAGGAGGTAATTTGAAATTTAAATAATCTATCAATGGATCAAAACATGAAAGGGATACCAGTGTATGGAACACAACAGGTGAATTTGAGAAAAGGATTAAATTACTGTTGTGATACATTTTTGGATGTAATGAAATACATTGGTGAATTTTGGCTGATGAATAGTTGTTAGAAAATATTCTATGATAAATGTTTGAGTAACTGTTAAAATGTCAGTTTATGGAGTAATTAAATCCATCTGGGATAATATAAATTTTTTTTATTCTAAAAGTTTTTCCAGACCAAAAGTTAAAGTGTTAATGAACTATAACTTTGTCAAGCAGTAAAATAAATTTTCTAATTAATTTATGTAAAAAGTATCTTTTTGACTAAAAGTACTGAAGTGTTCATCCCATTGTTTTATAACCATATTAATAATTGTAGGTTTTACACAATTACTGTAACACTACTTTGTAATTTGCAAACACTTGTCTAGTTTTTATGGCTTTCTTTAATGTCTCTACTGTTTATTATGCAAGATTCTTAGAGTTCTCTTATAGCTACTTTATATAGAAATCTAATCATAGACAGAGAGCATAATTGCCAAGTATATGGAGGATCTACATTTTACAACTTTATTAGCCTTTTAATCTCACTAGTAAATTTCGACTGTTTTTTTAGGTAAATTTCACCTAGACAACATCATCTTTCCAGAGCATAATTACAAAAATGTGAAATGAAAGACTGTATACAGATAGCAAACCTCGTATGTACAGGTGGGTAAGTGTAGTTCAGCAAAAATAACACAGGGCCTTCACATAGAAAAAGCAGATAAAATAACAGATACAGGGAGTAAAGACTACTGTTTAAGCATCAAGACTTTGAGAGTAATGTGTCAGATTAATACTTTATCTTCATACATTCTGTAAGTTTGAAGTTTTCATAGAAAGAACAAACCTGAAACACAAACAGAATATAATTGGCAATGTTTGACTTCTTTACATGTGTAGAATAATGAAAAGAGCACTCTTCAGCTTGAATAAACAATCCTATGCACTCTTACAGATGTTCAATCTACTCATGTAAGAGTCATCAATAGTAACTTGGTAGACGTTTTTGTGTTTGAATAAAAAGTAAGGTTTTCATAAAATGAAAATAGACTTTCATTTCTAGAACACTTGGGTTCTAAACAGAGCTTCAGCATCCACTAGAACTAGAATCTGAGCATAAGCTAGGGAGGAATTTTCAAAGTACTGCTCTAACAGGTGAGCTCCAAAGTAAATGTAGAGATCAGTGATAGATTGGAGTCATCCTTCAGCTTCAGGTTGTAGCAACAGTAGAGAAGATTATAGGCATGTAGCAACAAATCACCAGGATCAAAACATTTTCGACCAGGAGTTTCAGAAGAGAAAACTGAGACATTGCTGAACTATTAGTTAATAGTGATTGATAATTGTTAATTGTGTACAAAGTAGTGATTTTCAGGTAAGTCTTCTAATTAGTTTTGGTACTTGGCTAATGAGGAGTTAAAATATTTAAAACTCACAGAACTACAGGCAACTTACTCTCACTTTCATGTTGAGTAAACCTTTTCAAATGCTAGAAAATTGTCGCATTAATAAATGCATGGATAAACATGATGTAATGGAGAACAGTTAATGCGGTTTCTGTAAAGGGGAGTCACATTTCACATTCATTTGTTGTATGAAGAAATGACTTGAGCACACAGACAAATTTGATATGGTTGGTACAGTATGCCTGCATTTGTAAGAATCTGTTACGAAATTGTCTCAACAAGGTTCTCAGAGAGATTAAGCTGCCATGACATTACAGAAAGATACCTTCATAGAATCACTACTCGCCAAAAGAGGAAAACAAAAGATAGGTGTTAACAAAAAATACGGAGTATGGTGAAGTCCCTGGTGTTGCACATATTGTTTACTGTGCTTTGTTCCACTATAAAATTACAGAAGAGTAAAACTCATTGTTCTACTGAGGTGTGATCACCAGAATTAAAAATGGTACTGGCAAGGATAATTTTGATAATGAACCATAGAGAATGACTTCTATACAAGGAGAAATTTTATAAGCAAGGTTATTCAAATTTGGAAGAGGGATGAGTAAGAATGGTATAATTGAAATATATGAAGTCATGAATGGCAGGTCAAAAGTGATTTAGGATATGTTATTCACCATTCATGACACAAAAACCAGCGAGTGCCGAAGTAAATTATCAGGCTGAAGTGTAAATTGGTTTTCATATAATACATAATTAAATTGTGTAACTCATTGCTGCAGGATGTTTTCGATGCCAAAATATAAATCAGTTCAAAAAGCAATTAGCTGAACGGATGGAAGTAAGCCCCATTAAGGGCTATTAAATACAACAATGTGGGTACAACGCTAAAACCTCATATTTGCAAAAAGAATCTCCACTGAGAGAAGTGCCTAACTTCTTTTTCTTTACCTATGCACCCCTGCAAAAATCCAGTCTCAACCAATATGGGAGATGAGATTCTGGGCACTATGGGCCTTTGTTCTGACCTAACATGAATAGTATTGTCATAATCCTGTCTGATTAGCCATGAGAAAGATTCAGGGCTCTGAATGCAAAAACAGGCATATACAAAGCAGTCCCATGAGAAGACAACAAGATCACCTGCAACTGTTGCATGAAAACATAAAGAGAAAAAAAGTGAGGCAGTAAAAAGTATGGTTATTTTATCCAGATCTATGTATATCCCTACCCCGTGCACAATATATATATAATTAGTTTGAATATTAGATTGGATTTCAAATTCTATAACATTCAATTAAAATTTGCAATAAAGTTTAAGCTCAATGAGTTATAGCTCTTTTTATGATGGCACACTGTAGTGGTTTGGTTCAAAATATCCATTACTTATTTTCCTTCTGTGAGATAAGAATTAGAAGAAAAGCAAAGCAGGCACAAAACTTAAAAGAATATAAAGAAGTTTATTAACAGACCTAAAAGAAAGGAAAAGAAGTCAGACTAAACCTTCAGAACACTTTCCTCCGCCCACCCTTCTCCCTTCTCCTGCTGACAACGTAAAAAGACAACCCTTGAGATTTTCAGTCAGGTTACCACTTCTATAATAACCTTGTTCAGTTCACTTAGGGAGAGGAGTCTCTTGTGCTATGGAGACATCTCCACAAGAAGTTCTCTCATGGCTTCAATGTCACACCAAGACAGCCGGATTGGTTCTCTGCTCACATGTGAAAGTCCCTTCTCCCGACTTACAGCTTTCCCCACAACTGCTTTTGAGGGTCCAGTCTTTGCTAATGGGGTACCATTTTAAGGTTGAGCTGTTCACAAACAAAGGTTCTCTTCACCCATCTCTGGGAGCATCTTCGTCTCTAGGAATAGAGGTCTTCTCTTTCCCTGGGAGCAAGGGTCCTCATCACTTTCATCTCTTTCTGTTCAAGCTTCTCATCAAATTACAGCTACTTCAACATTTGCTTATTTCAGCATAGGTACTTTTGCTCACAATTACAGTCATTTGCTTATTCCAGCACAGGTACTTTTGCTCACAATTGCAGTTTGAACGCTCCACCCCCCCCATGCTTTCATGAAATTACAACGGGTACTCTGATGTATCATAGTCCATCACCATAGCTTTACAACAGAATTTCAGCTCCTAGGTTTGAACCATCTCCTCTTTCTCCTCTCTCAGGGTTTCAGCTCTTCCTTCTTCACTGACTTTGGTGTCTTTATGGAATTTTCTTCATGTGCCTTCACCTTTCCTCCTCCTCTGACTCGGGAGCGGATTGATGTCTGCAGGCTTCATCTGTTCTGGAGAATCTTACAGCACTAAAAGGGTTAATCTCACCCAGGCCCCGCAGCTGGAATTCGCCTCTTTGCTGGGCATTGGCCTCAGATGAATTTCAGCCGCACTGAGTGAGGGCCGGTCTACACAGAGCAGGGGGGCTGCCTGCACAGAGCAGGGCTGGGGAGGGCCAGCCCGGCCCCACTGGGCCGCCTGCAGGCCCCCCCCCAAGTTACCTGTCTGAAAGCCAGAAGCAAGAGAGCTTTCCTGGGGTTTGTTCTTAAATGTGGATCACAGAGGCGTGTCAACCTTCTTAAGTGGCTTAAAAAGTTGCCAGTATTCAAACTAGCCAGTTGATTGGTTCTGTCAGGTCTAGAGGAAGCTGTAAGCACCTCTTTGCAAGAGAATCACTTCCGTGGCTGGAACTCTCTTTAAGTATGCTAAACCATGACACATACTTGTACATGCTTCATTCCAATTGGGAAATCAAGCCAGTAACAGAAATACTGCAAGGAGAGTTATTCTATTTTTCATATAATTCTACATCCTATGGCTGAAACCAGTGACTCTGATTAGAACTGTAGAATCATAGAATTGTTTAGAATCATTGAGCACTGTCAAGTACACCACTAAATCATGTCCCTAAGTACCACATCTACATGTCTTTTAAATACCTCTAGGATTGGTGAGTCAACCACTACCCCGGGCAGCTCGCTCCAGTGCTTAAAAATGCTTTCTGTGGTCAAATTTTTTCTAATATTCAATCTAAGCCTCCCCTGGAGCAACTTCCCTTTTTCTCTCATTCTGTTGCTTGTTACAAGGGAAAAGAGACTGATCTCCACATCACTTCAGCTTCCTTTCAGGCAGTTACAGAGAGTGATAAGGTCTCCCCTGAGGTTCCTTTTCACCAGGCTAAACCACCCCAGATGCCTCAGCTGCACTTCACTGGACTTGTGCTCTAGACCCTTCACCAGCCTTATTGCCCTTCTCTGGACACACTCCAGTACCTCAAAGTCTTTCTTGTGGTGAGTGGCCCAAAACTGAGCACAGGATTTGAGGTGGTGCCTCATCAGTGCCGAGTACAGGGGAAGAATCTCTTGCCTAGTCCTGTTGGCCACACTTTTCGTGATACAGGCCAGGATGCCATTGGCTTTGTTGGTCATGTGGGCACATGCTGGGTCATGTTCAGACAGCTTTTGACCTGCACCTCTAGGTCCTTTCCCTCTGGCAGCTTTCCCATCACTCTGTCCCCAGCCTGTAGCGCTGGCTGGGGTTGTTGTAACTCAGCTGCAGGACTCAGCCCTTGGCCTTGTTGAACCTCACACAATTGTCCTGTCTATTGATCCAACCTGTCCAGAACCTTCTGCAGACCCTTCCTGCCCGTCAGCAGATCAACACTCCTGCCCAACTTGGTGTCCTCTGTGGATTTACTGGGGTGTCCCTCATCCTCTTGTCCATAATATCAATAAAAAAATTAAACAGGACTTGCCCAAACATTTAGTCCTGGGGATTCCACTAGTGATGGTCACCAGTTGGATGTTATTCCATTCACCACCATTCTCTGGGCCTGGCTATCCAGACAGCTTTTTAGCCAGGGAACAGTGCACTTGTACAAACCATGGCCTGCCAGATTCTCCGGGAGAATGCTCTGGGAAACAGTTTCAAAGGCTTTACCAGAGACTGCATAGAAAACTTCCTCATCTACTAAGTGTGTAACTTTATCACAGAAGGACATCAGGTTGGTCAAGCAGGGCATGCCTTTCATAAACTCATGTTGGATGGGCCTGATTCCCTGGTTTCCTACATGTGCTGTGTGATGGCACTTGAGATGAGCTGCTCCATGACATTCCCCAGAACTGAGGTCAGGCTGACAGGCTTGAAGTTCCCTGGATCCTCCTTCCAACTTTTCTTGTAGATGAGCATCACATTTGTTATTCTCCAGTTCGCTGGGGCCTCCTCAGTTAGCCAGGACTGATGATAAATTATGGGAAGTGGCTCAGTGAGCACTTCCATCATCTCCCTCAGTCCTCTTGGGTGAATCACCAAAGACCACATAGATCTGTGCATGTCTGAGTGGTGTAGCAGGTAAATAACCATTTCTCCTTGGATTGTGGGAGTTTCATTCTGTTTCCCATTTCTCTCATCCATCTCAGAGAGCTGAGTACCCTGAGGACAACTGGTCTTACTATTGAAGAGCAAGGCAAAGAAGGCATTAATACCTCAGCATTTTCTTCATCCTTTATTACTCTGTTTCCCCCCACATACAACACAGGATGCAGATTCTCCTTAGCCCTCCTTTTGTTGCTAAAATATTTATAGAAACATTTTTATTTTCTTTTATAGCAGTAGCCAGATTAAGTTCTAGTTGGGCTTTGTCCCTTCCAATTTTCTCCCTGCACAACCTCACAACACCTTTGTAGTCCTCCTGAGCTTTCTGCCCCTTCTTCCAGAGGTGATACACTCTCCTTTTCTTCTTGAGTTCCAGTCAAAACTCTCTGTTCAGGCAGACTGGTCTTTTTCCCTGCCAGCTCATCTTTATGCACATGGGGACAAACTGCTCTAGTATTTTCTTCTGGAGACATGTCCAGCCTTCCTGGACCCTTTTGCTCCTCAGGACTGCCTTGCAAGGAACTCTCAGCCATTTCCTAAACAGACCAAAGTTTGCCCCATGGAAGTCCAAGGTTGCAGTTCTGCTGACTTCCCTCCTTACTGCTCTGAAATTCAAAAATTTATATAAATTTCGTGATTGTTTTGCCCGAGATGGCCTCCAACCATCACAGCACCCACAAGTTCTCTGTAGACAAAAAAAAACCTGGGTCCAGTGGTCATCTTCCCTGGTTGGCTCCCTTGCCAGATGTGTCAGGAAGTTTTCTTCCACACACTCCAGGACTCTTAGAAGATTTCCTCTCTGTTGCATTGTATTTCCAGCTGATACCTGGCAAGTTGAAGTGGGCTTAAATATTTCCTTTTTTTTTTCTTTTGAGGGGATGGGGAGAAGAGGGGAAAGGACTTTATTTTAAAATGTTGTTTTATTTCAGGTTAAAGAAAGGTCTTTGAATAGATTTCTTGTAATCATGCATTTTTAAGGGCTACAGCTAGCACTGAGAAAGTGAGGATTCAGAGTAGTGTTCTCATTACACTTTCTTTCCCTTTTCAAGACTGTGTAAAAAGAAACCCTTCTCTTTCAGTCATTTTTTTAATGACCTTTGTCACCAGTCTTTGAACTGAGCTGAAGACTTTCTGTGAGGGCTTCTGCCATTCTTACACAGAAGTCTCTGATGTAAACACTAAGAAGAAGGTTTAATTGATATGCTTAAAATAATTAGAAAGCAACAGTCCTCAGCAAGGCTGTTTAGGACTAAAGGCTAACAAGGAACCAAATCCCCAGACAACTATGTGATCATTAGGAAAACTCAGATATAAAACATGACATTTTGGAGAGTTAGGACTCCAAGTATTTAAAAGAAAATAAGGATAAAGACAAAAAAACCCAAAAAGACCTCATCCAAACTTGCAGAAATAGTGCTGCGGAAATGACGCAGAATTTTTGCATCTGTGAGTGCATATGTCATCCATTTAAAGTAAAATATTTTAATATTGCTTGCAGCTGTGAGTCTTTATAGGTAGAGTTGGCATATTCTTGTAAGGCTTTTGTATGCAGCACTTAAAAAGCAATACTCTTTCCAATCCATGATATTTAATCTTATTTTTCCTTATTATTGTACCATATTTTAATTTTATTTTTTAATGTGGAGATATATTTCCACCTATCCAATAGTAATTTTTTCAGCTGAGTAATAGGGTCAGATTTGAAACAGCTGAAAGCTCATTTAGGGTAAAGACTTTGTGTATGTTGACCATGAGTCATCTCCTTAGAACATGAGCAGTACTACAGCATGTCTAGCTTATGTCACTCACATTATGAAAGAGAATGAGGACTTACCTCTGCTCAACCTTCCAAATTACAGCTAAAATATGGTTGAGTCAGAGTTTGGAATAAATAGTATTCAATTTGCAAATAAATTAGCATAAGTTTTAGGAAAGGCATGTGTCTGTTAAACAGTGATATGACTATCTGTAGCTATTGTTGATTGGTACTGCTTGAATCTAGTAGTTTTCATTATTTCCTGAACTTACGTAGAAACAAAATAATTCTGCACACAATTTGTTTTTCCTGCCATTTTACTACATGTCCTATGGAATAGTTAGCAAATCACTGTATCAAGTATTCCACTGAAATTAATTAAAAGCACTGCGTTTCCAGAGTAGTAAATTGCTAATGAGTCTCATTAAAGTCTTAAGATAAAAATGATTACATGTCCGTGACTAAAGGATATGCTTCACTGGCTTTGGTGTTTTCCTTACAGATACAAGCGCTGTACAGAGTGCACATACCCTCATTAATGGCATTACCTGGACTGTGCATCATGACTCCACCTGTGCATTCACGTGAAGGACAGTGTTTTTTCCATGGCACAGTTGTGGTGGGTGGGACATATCCAGCACTCAAACTACCGAACATCAACTGTGGAGCCAAGGCAGAGGCAAAGCAGAACTTTTGGGTAAGCCTGTGAGGGGTAAAACTGGGACATAGAAAAAGAACAGGCTGTTTGATTTCCACATAACAATACTTCCTTAACTGATCCTGGCACTCATATTCCTATAATGAATAATGGTGTATATCCTTAGTAACCTTGTCTTTTGTTTAGTGAAAGATAGTACAGGCATTTTCTTCTCTCATCTGCTTTTGCAGCAGTAGCAGTGGTAGCCTTGAGTAACCCATACTTTTAAGGATGTGCTTTCTGATTTTCTAAAACTCTCTGAAAAGTTATAATTCAATAGCCTGGCATTGTAAAAATGGGTAAAATAAGACTTAATGTGATTTTCACCAGTATTAACTGATATTATTGTGTTCCTCTGCAGAATAGGGAACTAAAGAAAACTTATTTTATACTTTTGGGATATCACCCCAAGAACTCCACGTTGGGAAAAATCCCCAAACCTTTTTTTTTTTTTTTTTTTAAATAGAAAGTTATAATTATTATTTCTACTACAATTTTATTTGTAAATAAATGGATAAATATGGATCAGCTATTCATAAGATGAAAGAGATTACAGGGACACAAAGTTTTGGAGGTGAAAAGAGAAAAAATTCAAGACTTTGAAATACATAAAAAAGCAGACATTTAGTGAAGTGCATAGATGGGAATGTGGGGAAGTTTAGAAATATGTACACCTTAAATCTAGACCATATGATGTGGAAATAGAAAGTAAAAAGTGAAAAAAACAAATCCACAAAAAATCCCCTCAAACAAATCCCAAAGCCTTGGATAGAAGAAAGCTGCTTCTAGAATTTATTTGGAAAAAGCAAATACAAGTTTTCTGCAAAATGTGTGAATTCTCCTTTGGTTGAAAATTCTTTTCTACATTTTTAGGAGGGCAATGAGAAAATAATAGCAGAACAAAATCTCAGCAAATAAGATACAAATCACTTAGAAGACAACAAGGAGATGAGTAGTATCTGACATGTCAACAAATGATGTCAAACAGTGTAAATTTCTTTCTGAAAAAAATTAATAGGCTTTGTAAATGAGGGATGCCTTAGGTACCATACCATCTTGATACTAGCCTAAGAATATTGTCTTCCATGATGTTTTTCCAAATAGGAGGAAATTATTTTGTACATGTTTGAGGAGCGCAACTCTGGTAGAATATTCACATTTATTGACTGTTCACAGGTAAAAAGGAAGGAGGTACTGGACAATAAATCAGAGCAATCTGAAGGTAGCTTCAGATCTGCTCAGTGTTTTATCAGACAGGATGGTGTAGTGGAAAATCTGTTTATTAAATTAGTAGGATGAGTCATAAGAGTGCTAGGAAGACAGAGAAAGTGTTCAAAATGGTCTTCAGTCAGAGGAATTAATCTGAAATAGCTGGATTCAATCCAAAAAAGTCAACATTTATTCAGAAATGATGAAGTGTACGAATGCAAACTTATGAGAAACTGTGCAGTTTTGTAGAAAGGATTAAAGGATCACAATGAATGCAATCAATCATATAGTCACAAATCACAGAGGCAACCCTGATAATTGTCCTCTCCTCCATTCCCACACAATTACATAGCAATATTGTATCCAGCTTTTGTCACTGGGCTCTGAGAGAGTGGTTCACCTAGAGTTAGTCCAGAGTAGGACACTGAAAAAAAAGAAATAGTTGAAAAATCAAATCCTGTTGAGTATCACTGAACATCTTAGGTCAAAAAAAGTAAAGCCCTAGGGGAAAGGATGAAGGAGGAGTAAGTCTTCAGGTATCTAAAGATACATGAAAGTAAGGGGTTGCTGCATACCTATTCTATATATAGTCACTTTCTGGGGTATGGTGCGTGTATGTTTTGAGGGAGTGCATGGAAGGAGGGGGTTATTTATATAAAAATGGGATTAGAAGAGGTAGCTTTTACAGAGTGATGAGAATACCAGCAGTAGAAGAGATGTCAATAACAAACACTTTGTGCACCTTGAAGACTCAATGGTCTCATTGCAGTGTTTCAGAAAGTCTTAGTTGAATGGAAAATTATCAAAATCACTTTGTTAGCCCACAGTCTACATTCACAAAGACATCAGTTGTATCTTGCTGTCTTGCAGTGTCTGTGAATCGCTGTCCATTGCTCTATTTGTCTCAGCTGTCTGGTAAGGGAAACAGGTTGTAATAAATAGGAGGTGATAAGAATGGCTTTTGTATAAATGACTTAGAGAATTAAATGTGTTTTCTATGGTTTTGGGTTTTTTTCTGTTGTTGTTGATGTTGTTTATCTACCTATTTTCATTATCTTCAACTATTTATTCAATACTTCATAAATATTTTTTGAGTGCTCTTTCTTTTTATTAGGAGTTGGTGGCATCCTTCTGCACAGAAACTTTTCTCATAAATTTGTATGCTATTTTCGTAGCACCTTGATTTAGTTGAATATAACAGGAGAAGTCTGTTGGCATTGTTAATGACTCATTTTCTTTTAAGAGAAGAGATGTTTGAAGTTGACTTAGGCATAATAATTTCAAAACTAAAAGGTATGAGCAACACTGAGCATAATATTTTGGAGTATCTTGAAGAGGCTCCTGCTGTAATATTAAACACTCTTTTATTCTGAATTGTTCTTTGAAAGTACTTTTCATTTCCTTCTTTCCTTTCCTCCTTTTCAGTATATTGGGCTAAAAAGATATTTTAAAAAAATATTACTTTATTCCTCTATGATATAGAAGCATATTTTACTGTAACTTTTATTTGATGAAGATGCCTTATTATCACAAGAAGTGTCAAACATATATATTAACATGCATTACAATAGTTTCAAATAGTGGTCTGGAATTCTTAAAGTTAGAGAAATTTGTCAGAAACATGGCCTATAGCTTTAGCCTACAAATGTGGCTAAAAAAGTCAAAGACGCTCTATTAGAGCACAACATTATACACTTTTTCATGCTCTGACCCATTGTGGTACCTCACTGTAAATCTGTCAAATCTCTTTGCATACTTTTGCTTCTGTTAGACATATCCTGGAATGGCTGATCCAATGAGGAATTGTGCAACAATAGCTCATGTAAAGTCAGCAGATATAATGCATACACTAAAAAATAAAAAAGAACCAAAAAGCAGTTCCCCATTTTCTTTCCTTTTTCTTCTCCTTTTTTCTTTTATTATTGCTTTGCTTTGTTAAAGCCCAAAACTGAGTGATAATCAAGGCAAAAGGAAAGAAAAGTCTGAAGGCTAGACATAGCTTTTGTTTAATGGCTGATGGTGACACCTAGACTATATGCTTTCTTTTCTCTTTGGATGCTGCAACAAGATAAAACAGCAGGTGAAATGGATGCAGTGAAGAACATCTGGCTGACTGGGTTTGTTGGATCTAAACTAATTTATTTTCTGCTAGTCTAACTGTCCTTTACTTTGCAGGTTGTTTTCTTCTTCTATCCCCTTTGTTGTCTATCCTTTGCACTAAAGGTGTACACATGCATCAGCTATTCTTCATATCGGAAGAGAATCATTCAAAGGAAAGGAATTATTGATCTAATTGAAAACCCTTAGAACATAGCCCATACACAAAAGCAGTACAACAGATGAGTCTTGAATTGCACTCTGAAGTCTCACATTGCCTAATTTAGAGATAGATAGTAGTTTTACTGGATCCTATAGAAAAATTCTTTCATTGTTTCATAGATGTAATCAACATGTTAAGACTGTTATGTTAAGACCTTTACTTGGCATAATCTTTTATGGAAAACAGATGGAAGTAAACATTGTTTTGAATCTTTAAAATTGGCTTGGCTTTTCAGTGTCAGTGCACTGGCTCCTGTGCATTGGCAATAAATTCCCACAAGAATTTTAAAGAACATGGTGGCACACTGCTGTGGTCATACATAGAGAAAGGAAGATGTACACTCGCTAAGAAATGAGATCTGTAGATGATTTGTGTTTTACTGACAATTGCATGTGTTTCTTTGAAGGAAGTTGACTGCTTGACTCCTGATTTACCTCATAATCATTTAAACAGGTACAGTGTCAGTTTCCTAGACCCTTCCTAGAATGGCAATGTTTGTTACAAGGCTTACAATGCAAGTGAGTTGAGGAAAGGTGTTTTTTATTGTAACATATTTTGTCTTCTAGGTCCAAGATACACTGAACTGATCTTGCAACCGAATATGAAGTTTATTATACTAATTATAATTTTCTTAAAGTATTTAAATGCCTGAAGTATATGAACAATCATTTCCTAGAATGTTACTGAGTGATGGTGACTGTCACCTGGTCATTACAACTCAAAGTTCATGAGATAATATTCATAACTGCAATATTGATATAGATGGGTGCAATTTGCACAGGAGAACAAGAGAGAAAGAGAAGACAGGAGGCTAATATTCTTGAGATTAAACTTTGACAGTAAAATGTCTGTCGGTTAAATATTGTGGTTACACATTACAGAAAATGAGCAATTGCTGTTGTTTGTGCCTCAAGCTTTCAAGGGTAGAAAAGAATAACAATCACCACCTTCAGAAGTTAAAATGAAGTCAGGTTACTGTGGAAAACATCAGATTTTTAATCACATGTGGGTAACAGCCATGCATAATGATCCCAGTCCAATGGTGAGCCAGATAGCTTTGCCAATTCCATATGTGATGACTTGGTAGTCCAAAAAAATGAAAATTGCACCTGAAAGAAAAACCTAACTAACAATGAGAAGTGATAGGCTTAAATAAGGAATAAACAGTTGCTGTGTGTCTGTCTTTGTACTCAGTGATAGATGATAATCCCACCTTACCTGGCTACATAGAGTTATGTAGGTACAACATGAAATAATTATGTGCCATGATGTCGATATATCCTGCCTGTGAGGAGTACTTTTATGTATCACATGCTGGAAGCTGGTGCTGATAGCACACCAACAGCTGACGTTAATAGTGCAAGACCAGGACACTGTCCAGCTGCATGTCCCTTCCTGTAGAAAGTGCCACCTCTGCTGCTGGTAGTTCCCTTTCCTGGTTAGGGTTTGCTTTGTAGACATACTCGTCCAATTTCCAAGTTTAAGCCTAGTAACTCAGGAGATAACACATTTTCTGTCTTGTTTTTAGTGAGAAAATACTTTTTTAAATGTTGGAGAAACCGAGAGCTGATAGTGTCTGTAATATTTACATATTGATTGGCATAGACTATGCATTGCATGAATGTCTTAAAGATCTATACAAACAGTGTAATTGACTAATTTTAATAGAGTTAACATTATTCTGCTGAAATTTGCCTTACTATTCCCAGTGAAGAAATGCCATGACCACCAGTTATGATACTGACAGATAAAACCAGTAAATGAACCATCTTGGAGAAAACTGGAGCAGTATATCTGGAGACTGGTAATAAAATTCAGGTCCTCAGTGGAAATAGCATGAGGTCACTACCAGGGACACATAGTGCACAGCAAATGAAATGTTTGCATCCAGGTTTGCTTCCAGCCTTGCTGGTTTAGACTTGGCATTCATCAAGACAAAAGCTAGGAAGGTATCTCCTTCTTCTCAGCTGGAATGTATGAAAAAGAATATTGTATTGAATAATGGATGTTGAATATTTATGACCCAATTTACCATCCCTATTTACTAAACTACTAGATACTATCAAACTCAAATTAGGAGACTATTCCAGTTAACAGATAGGAGCCTATGTCTTCCTGTTTTAATACTAAAACTAAAACTAAGTTTGATGACATGAGCAGAGAATGTTCTGACCTGAGATATGCATCATATTAGGGACATGGTTTCTTCTGTCAGGTTGCTGATACGAGAGAACTGTAAGGGTACAAACCCTTCCAAGCCCTTGGAAATGCTTAGGAGAAAGTTCTTAGAAAATTAGTTTCTTCCTTGCTTAACTAATTAATGCAAAATAAAATGAAACCGAGTAAACAAAACCTTTCGTACTTGCAAAGCAACTGCTACACAGGTTTCAATGGCAATACTCCCCAAACTAGTTGTACTTCAGGAAAACCAATCTTTCTTTTCCATACCCAAACTCATGTGCCTGCACAGCTGAAAAAAGACCAAGAGGAATTTCTGTAAAGTGTGCATCAGCAGAAAGCTGTACTTCCAGGTATTCTAAAATATGTTCTGGACTATATGTATACAGACATCTTAGACACAGTCCAGAACATTTATGCATTCATATATTTGTGCTGGCATGGTCTTCACAGTATTTTTTGGTAGTCTTGGACTCTCTGAGAGAGTCTTAGTCTCTATTAGAGATTTAGAAGAACCTTTAGATTACCTCTAAAAAAAGAGAAAAAACATGAAGTGGGTGTGATGGTTTGACCTTGGCTGGCCACCAGCTGCCCACCAAGCTGCTCTATCACTTCTCTTCCCCATCAGGATAGGGAGAGAAAGTACTGAAACCAGCTTCTGGATCAAGATAAGGACAGAAAAATCACTTACCAATTACTGCCATTGCCAAACCAGACTCAATTCAGGAAACAAATGCAACTTATTGTCAATCAAAGAGAGTAGGATAACGAGAAAGAAGAACAAATCTAAAACCACCTTCCCCCCACTTCTCCTTTCCTTTCAGGCTGAACTTTACTCCCAGCTCCCTCCTACACATACAAGCTCCAGGAGATTGGAAATTACAATAAGTTCGTGACATGTCTCTGATACTCTTTCCTCCTTACACCCTTCCCCTGCTCCAGTGTGAGAACCCACCCAAGGGACACAGTCATTCAAGAACTTCTACAGCACAGATCCTTCCCTCATGGGCTGCAGTGCTTCACGAACTGCTCCAGCATGGTCTATTCCATAGGGTGCAGCCCCTCAGGAACAAACTTCCTCAGGGTGTGTGTCTCCTGAGATCACAAGTTCTGCCAGCAAACCTGCTTCAGAGTGTGGGCTTCTCTCTCCATGGAGCCACAGGTCCTGCCAGGAGCCTGCTCCAGCACGAGCTTTGCATGGTGTCACAGCCTCCCTCAGGCATCCACCTGCTCAAGCACAGCATCCTCCACAGGCTGCAGGTGGATCTCTGAATCCCTGTGGACTTCCATGGGCTGCATGGGTACACCCTTTCTCACCATGGTCTGTGCTATGGACTGCAGGGACCCTCCTTCTCCACTGACCTTGGTGTCTGCAGGACTGTTTCTCTCAGATATTGTCTCCTCTCTCCCAGCTGCCTTTGAATATTTTTTTCCTTCTTAAACATCTTAAATCCCGTCGTTGCTGATGAGCTCAGCTTTGGCCAGAGCTAGGACTGTCTTGGAGCTGGCTGGAAATGAAATGGTTTTGTCAAGGCACAAGGGGAGTTTCTGATATCTTCTCACAGAGGCCACCCTTGCGGTACCTCCACTACCAAAACTTTGCCATGTAAACCCAATGAAGTGGATAAGGCAAGAAGGACCTCTATTTAGGTTATGAAATGTAATGAACCCATGTTATGGTGAGATTAGCATGTAGTGTATTTTCAGGCCATGTAGAAATGTATGTTCCAAGTCTAGTAAATGAAATTAGTAAAGAAGGTGAAGATTCATGTGGGCAACTCAATAGTATAAAACTGCAAAAGATACCAAATGACTTTCATAAAGAAGAGCAAGTTACTCTGACCACATATAAAACACTGAAAAATTGAAGGATTTCTGAGGAAAAGAAAAAATGGAAATATGTCCTACCAGGTGATGTGATTAAGCTTTCCAGTTATATCAATAAGCTATTTTATTAGGGAAGAAAAGATAGTAAAGAGTAAACTCTCCCATACAATTTTCTAGTCATAATCCTCCCAATTCGTTGTATAGATTAAATACTACAGTATGAAATGTACTGATTAATTGAGATTATGTAATGGTAGAAGATGAACTTGTAAAGCATCAACCTAAATAATGTGTTTACCAACTTCATCTAAATATAGCTATTGTTAGAACATTAAGGTGAATATGATATAAAAATGATATGTGGGAAAAATAGACAATTTACATTTTTTAAACAGAATTAATAGGTTTTACCATCCTAGAATGGCTAGTGACTCCTGGATGTCTGTGTGTTCGTTCATTGTTTTACCAAGTAGCAAGTAAAAATTATGTTTGCTATATCTTTCTTTAAAAATACCTCATTACTGTAAAAACTATCCTATGCAAAAATGTATCTCTGAGTAGAGATGTTTCTCTTTCTATTTTTAAGCAAGTCTGTGGAAAGAAATACAGTGTTTTAAACCATTTGGGTCCTTAATTGCTGATATGTAATGGCACTTAGTACATGATTTAGAGGAAAACATGGTGGTGATTAAAAGCATATATTTCCCTATGACAAGAAAACAGAATATTTTGGAAAAAAGCAATAATTAGAAAATTTGCAACTGGCAAATTATGAGATCATTCCAACTCTCATTGAACTATATGGCCATGGGTTGGCCCCAGAAAGAAGCTAATCAAAATGAAAAGTTAATTACAAAGGATTATAATGATATTTTGGTATTAATTTGGGGGGACTTTGTAGACAATTAGACACTAACACTCTGAGCAAAATTAAAAATGCTAGAGATTTTGCATATATGATTTTGAGACTCAAAGCTACTGAAAGCTTATTTATATTCCTTGCAGACTAGACTGCACTGAAATACATTCTCCGTCATTTTCTCTACAGCCACTTGTATATTTGCTGCAGGAGAAAAATGCCTTTTCCATAAAAATCAAATAGAACAGTTTTCTGTTATTATTGTGGGATTTTGTGGGTTTGTTTTGCTTTGTTTTGTTTTCAGGGGGCTTTTATTTTAAACCTTATAAAAGGTTCAAGTCAGCAGTACCTGACTTTTCCAACCAAGATTAAATTACATTTAATAGAGCAGTTCTTTCTCTTGGAAAAACACTGGGTTTGTTGGCATGATATACATATCTAGCATGAACCTCGCATATCCATTTCTCTGTCCCTCTGGTTGCTGTGCAGGACATACCTGTCCTCGTCTTACAAAAACTGGTGTCTCCCATATAGCTGATCTCTCCATGGCAGCCAGTCAAATACTTGAAGGCCAGCCTTAGAGCTAGATTTTCTGCTTATGCCTCTTTTTGACTGTTCCTTTTGCAAAAGCTAAAAGAAGTTTCTTTAGAGACTTTAAAGCCAGTTGCATGCTCTTTGTTCCTTTTTCTACTGTTTTGACTGGTGAATTGCATTGCCTATGATTAATAGGTCAATAATTAGTTGTTAACTTTATCAAGGTATAAAAACCACATCTCATTGCCTGCAGCTGTATTAAATAGAAGATTAAATCTATAGTTAATATGGACCTGATGCACAAAATAGCTAAGGATTTTGAGAGAATGTGAATTTTTATGTGCTAAGGCACCAGAAAGAAGATTTTGGAATTGTTTTTATTTCTTTGTGTAAAAGAACACATTTTCCTTTATGTCATTTCTTTAGCTCATCCAGGCATGAACAAAGTTGGCCCTTGATCCAGCATAAAATAAATATAATCTGATAAATTAAAATTTAAAGATAGAAAATATAAATCTGAAAATTTTATTCTCTCATGAAAGTAAGAAACAGCAATCTGAACTCCTGCCTGACTAGAAGTTACACCTCTTTAAAAGCACCTCTTTAAAAGCACCTTTAAAAGGTGTCTATTTTAGCCCTTTGGTTTCCTTACAAGTCAGAAAAACTTAATGATTTTTGAAGGCATTAGGACAGGCTGTGGCATAAACAATCAGTCTTCTGGACCAGATACATAAAGTTCAGGCTTTATGATAAAAAGAAGTTGAAACTATTGTTATTTCTATCAGTCACAGATGGTTTCAAGTAAGACTAATTAAAAGAGAATAATTTGAAACTGTGACTGTGCGGGAATATATTTTGTCACTAACAGCCAATCATGAAATAGGAGGGTGAAAGAGTAAATGTGTTCTCAGAGTACTTCAAGTTCTTGACAGTTGCTATTAAACTAATTGGGAGCAGAGTAAGACACCTTCCAAGGGTAACTGTTTTCAACTTGATTCAGCAAAACAAGTTAAGCACATATTTAAAGGAAAGCAAAGATGTAATTCAAATTTCATTCAATACAACAGACAAACTCTTTCTCCTTCAAGTGTTTTCTCCATGCTGAATGTATATTTAAAACCAGAGCTGGGAAAAAGACTTTCATCTAACAGAAAAAAGCTCCTTTAAACTAATTTTTTTTAAAAAATCTGTGATGTTTCTTTTTGGATATATTTACCAAGCACAATATAGAATGTCTGCAATCATACAGGATTTTAGGTGTGGAATTTTTTCATTTGTTTCTTTTCAGACATTGTATTTTATAATTTAAACAAATTAAAATCCCATTTCAAAAGCCCATATAAAGTCTGTGGAAGAGCTACAGTTCGATGAGTTTTGGGTAGTTTGCAGAGTTCAGTAAGAAAAGGGAAATTATTTTCATGACTCTTTCAAAAAAGAATTTCTTTAATTTTGATGAGAACATTTGATCCTATAAAGCTTTTCCTAATTAGTCCAATAAAGCACATAATCTGCTTTTTTCATTATTTACTGAACTAGCATGTTTATTACCATTTTTATTACAAGTGTTTATTGATTTTTTCATAAAAGCTGCTCACTGCAAATTCCTTGCATGCTAATTTATTGTATCAAATTCACCTGGAAATTACAGTCGTCCATTTTGAACTTCCAGTTTCATGCAGCCACCCATACTTCTGATATTAATGAACATGTGAGCATAAGCAGTCATTGTTAAAGTGGTTCCTACAAATAAATCACTTCAGGTCACGTGAATTGAGACCATGATCATATTTAAAGCAAGTCAGTTCTGAACAATGCATAGAAAGATTTAATGTGTTCTAGGCACAGAGTAGAACTATCTACTACAGCTTTCCAATGTTGTGTAGTTTCACATACATGCAGCATAATTTTGAAGCAGCAGCAGGCTATTGCATATTTTATACAGCATGCACATGTGTAAAAACATACTGCATAGTCCACAGTGTTGAATATATTACTTCATCATATAAAAAAAATTGTCTAAGCTTCTGAAATACATGAAAAGGATCGTGGGGAGGATTGCAGGAAGGATTCTAAAAGGATGCATCAAAAGGACCATGGCCAGCAGATTGAGGGATGCGATTCCTTTCAGCTCTGCTTGCATAAGACCCCACCTGGAGTATTTTGTGAAGTTCTGGTGCCCACAACATAAGAAGGACATGGAACGATTGGAGCAAGTCCAGAGGAGGGCCATAGAGTTGATAAAAGGATAATTCTGCTATGAAGACAGGCTGAGAGATTTGGGGCTGCTCAGCCCATAGAAGAGAAGGTTCATGGAGACTTCACAGAAACCTTCCAGTATCTGAAGGGGGCCTACAGGGAAGCTGGAGAGGGACTGCAGTGATAGGAACTGCAGCGATAGGACAAGGAGAAATGGTTTCAAACTAAAAGAGGTAAAGTTTAGGTCAGATACTAGGAAGAAATTCTTTACTGTGAGGCTGGTGAGACACTGGAAGAGGTTGCCCAGAGTAGCTGTGGATGCCCTAACCCTGCCAGGTTTCAATGGCTGGTTTGATGGGGCATTGAAAAACTGGTCTAGTGGGAGGTGTCCGTGTCCCTGGCAGGGGCATTGGAACTAGATGATCATTAAGTTTCCTTCCACCCAAACTATTTTAGGGTTCTATGATTTGAAATCAAAACAGGGGATTGTGGTAACATCTTGGTTTACTGAACAAACACTGATTGACATTGAAGTGTCTCAAGACCACCCTTCAATAAATTTTTTGAAAGTGAGTAAATGCATGCAGTAGAATCATATTCACCTCCCTCTCCCTTATGAAGGAGTTTTCTCTTTCAGTGCTGACTACACACAGATGGCTTTTGCAGCAGTATGAAAAAGACAGAGCACCCTCTTCATTTGGAAATGGTAATAATAAGGAAATTGTTTGGAAAAGGGGAAGCATTCTCATTAGATATGGGAATAAAGCTAAAAGTAACATTTGAGCACTGAGAGTTATCATTTCAACTCCTTCTGAGTTACAGTATTCTGTTTCCTTGAAATTATGGTTTAAAATGTCTCATAGAGCAACTAATCCAAAAAGTCAGCTTTCCCTGTTTGACTATTTATAACTAGAATATCCTGTGAGAGAAAAATACAAGTGTAAATAAGCTATCTAAATTTGTGTGAAAATCAAAATCCTCTTTGTAAACCCAAGTTTTAAAAGGTTGCAAAAGGTCTCTGATTTGCAGTGAACATCAGATCAATAACTCAAAATGAAAAATTTCTCACGTAAAATCCTGAGACTTACGAAGACCAGGGGTTGGAACAATGTAAATATTTTCTATCAATTTTTAAGAGTTTAGGTGTGGCTACTATTTATATTTAGGGTAAAAATGAGATTATTATTTTGAATTTTTCATTAATTAAAATAAGTTTTGCTTGCCCAGATCTTCTGCTTATTGTCACTGAATAAGTTGTTCTTTTGCTGGGCACCCGTGAGTACAGGCATCAGCGTTTCATTGTAGTGTGTCCTAAAAGCACTGGGGGTCATGAAAGACCAAGGAGGAACATATATGGGAATTAATTTATGCTTTTAAATGGTAAGGGTTTTGAAGAATATTTTAACCTTCCCTTCCAAAGCTCATAAACAGCAGTGCCCAGAAATTCAAGATTGCAGACAGCTTAAATTGGACATTCAGTTTTCAGATGTTTACGATTATTCTCTGGTAAATAATTGAGTAACAAGTAATTTTAAAAATTAAGACTTCTTTTCTTCCTTTAGACTCAATTGACAGAAAGAAAATTATGTACTTACTTATAAATGTTCTTGAATCAAGGGCTGTGATTTCCCAAATATTAATTTCTCTGCTGACACTGCTGATGCATGAAGAAAGCCTGCCTAAATATAATGACACAGGAAAATCTCTTAGTTAAATGTATTTTTGGTGTGTTCCCACTAGTATGCCTGAGAGTGAGACAGACATTAGACATTTTAGACATTTAGATGTCCAGATCTTTTAGTCTGAGGGAACTAGAATAAACCTCTTCTTACTTTCTCCATTTTCTGTCTTCTGGTAATTCAACACTGAGGCAGATGGACTGTCTTATCATATTCTTTAGAGGTAAATGTAGTGTCTATTCATTATTTCAGATGGTCTATTTGCAGCGTTCTCTATATTTCCGTTTCACATAACCAATGCTACTACACAAACCTTTGGTTTCACTGCAGAAATACTTTTTTCACTTTAACTGCAGCTGCATTTGACCTATGCAAGGAAAGTTGTCTCTCCATTCCAGATAATTTTTGTTAATATTTTCTTAAAAGTGCCAAATATGTAATGATCATAGAAACAATTTTACTCTTGGATTTAGACCAAGTATCTTCTGTTTCTAAAGCTTTTCTCCATTGTGACCTTTAGTAAGCCAGTTAAGGCTCTTTTTAAAAAGTGCTACCCAAATGTAAACTTATTTTTTTGGGGTTGGCCCTGGACAGGGACAGGAGTTAGACTCAAAGATCCTTGTGGGTCCCTTCCAACTCAGTATATCCTGTGATTCTGTGAAAAGCCATTGCTTGACCTCTACCAAGGTTCTATTTGTATCAACAGTGAAGAAGATGATACATTTGGAATAAGTAATTTGAGGATTAAATACTGCATAGAAAATGCTTTATTGATTAGGTGTCATGTAAGTACAAAATATTATGTTATGTATTTATTCGCACGTGTATATACCATTTTCTAGTCTCACTGTAGGAAAACACACTTGCTGATCTAAATGGAGGCTTGGACTCCAACTGTGTTGTTTCTGGATTTTAGCTGTTCAGACAGAGCTTCCCTCCACAATCATTCTCTGTGAGGTTGTGACAGTGAGGTGAGGGACTGTAGAGCAAGCAGAATTTTAATGGCATTCAGAATTAAAGCTCAGTAACATCAAGCAGTCAGGAGCTGCCAGGTCAGCCACATTTCTAAAACAGAACTTGAAAAAGATAAATTCAAAGCTGTGGAATTTAAGCATAGATGTATGTGCTGCACTTTGGAAATAACTCAGGAACTGCCATGTAGCCCAGGAACTAAGATGTCCAATTAACTACTGCTGCAAAATGATTCAGGATTCAGTGTAAGCACTCAAAAACAGAGGTTTTTAGGATGCTTATCTGAAACATCACTGAAGTATCTAGCTCTTTGTACCTTGCTAAGGTTGTAATGAACTTCCTCAAAATCTTTGGGGTTTTTTCCCTGTTCATGTAGAGACAATTTTTTATGAAAGTATGATTAGACTTAGCAAACAGTAACATTTTATTTGTCAGCTTTATGTCCAGGTCAGAACTGTGCCATATATATTCAAACTCCTCTCTATGGAAGGTATGCTGTCTGATGTTTATTCCTTGCCCTTTTGTAACTTTCTATTTCAGCTATATGTTATTTTGAGGAACTTTTACTTATCATATTTATTTTTAACTTACTGGGAACTATCTCTTGGTCCTTACATACAAGAAACCTAAAGATACACTCTGACTTAACACTTGCAAGGACTTCAGAAAACTGTAGGGTAGAACAATTGTAGGTTGGAAAGTGCCCTTGGTAGATAACAGAAGCATCAAACATACTTCTTCAAGTATACATAGTGAAAGATGCTACAGGTAAAAAGGCACTGAAAATACCACACACCAGGCCTGTTCTCTGGTTTGAGGCTTGTTCACAGTCCTCTAGGGCAATCTTGCTGGCTATTTTATTCTCTTTTTAGTGGCGGCCCCTCTAGTCATCTCTTTCTAATCAAAGTCTAATTGAAATTTAATTCATCCAAGTAGGTGTCATTAAAATAGATTAATTAATCTCTTTCAATGCCAGGAAATTAAAATAAATTACAATATTGTTCTTTTCTATTTAAAAAAAATCTATTTCTTCCAGAGTGAGACTTCAACTGCAGTCGCAACCAGCTGTTTACATGCTGGCATATATATTCACACACACAATACATGTGGACATGCACACACACACACTCAGAACTGGAAGCAATAATTAATTTTCCTGCAAATGGAAATGTCTGTCTGATGTATGGGTAGGTAAAAGCAACAACTGAGAAACATTATTTGCTTGCTTGCTTGCTTCTATATATTTTTTTTCTGAGCTACATTCATGTTAAAAATGTGGGAATGCTAGATGAAGGAAAAGGTCCATTCAGCTCAGTATTCCATATCTGACATTGGCAGAAAACAGATTCTTGGGAAAGAGCTTATTCTGGAGTCATCTGATCAGGGCTGCTCCAAGTATCTCCCAGCAATAATTTCTGATAGACACAAACAACAGGTATTAAAGCCAGAATTTTTGAAACAAGATTTTGGTGTATTTCATGAGCTAAGGAAAAGGCAAATAATATTTCATCTTCTCCCACTACAGTATTACAGTTTTTTAGCTGCAGCCAAAAATGTTACCATTAGCAATAGTTTCTGAATATTTTATATTGCAAACTTACATAAGAGTAGTGAATCTGAAATATACGGACTGCAATAGCAAATTTTACCATTTTTTCTAGGAGTGAAATTAGTCTCCGTGTACTGCCAAGGCTAGAAAACACTGCTCTGAAATTCCATAGAAATATATCCTTTTGCTAAATCTAAGAAAGTAAATCCTACTCTACTAGAATCAAGCTAAATGAACTTTATTGATTTTGAGAGGATTAATCTATTTTGAGCATTGAAATATAGTTGGGAATTTTACTCTGTATTTTATGAGAAAATTTTTAGCAGAAAGTTAGCAAATATTCATGCTTATAAATATATCTCAAGGATGCATTTCTATTCAGAGAAGCCTCTTTGGTCTTGAATCAGCAGTGGTGGTAAAATTTTTACTTTTTTTTCAGAATTCATTATTAATTATAGGAATTTCAAATTGAAATCAATAATAAAGTGTCAGTGGGGCAACAGTAGAGTCGTGAAAATTTTGCTTTCTTGATTGTATGTGCAAGTTTGATGAACTTAAATTTTGCAATATATCAGTGTAAAAGAAAAGCATAATTTAAAATCCTGGAAAGTATAGATAATTGTAAAATCTGTAAAATGTGGGAAAATTATATTTATGGACTTTGTGGTAGGAACAGGTTTGAATGTTTTGCAGCACAATCACCTCTAACACTTCAGATATAGGAATTCATATTTTACACATAATTCAGCCTTATTTTTTCCTGGCAAAGGTTTTTCTTTATATATATATATAAATGCTTTTTTTGGATTGTCTGAATTCTAGCCTTTATAAAAAAACACCAAGAAGGAAAATGGCTTTGGCCATATGAGAGACCAATCTTGCCTGCCAAAAAATAGAAACATCTTCTGGTTGTACTCAGTCTTATACAACAGTTTTATGTTTTCATTTACAATGAATGGTGCTTAATGTGAGCCTAGAAATGGAATTTTAAGTGGATTGTTGTAGAGTTTGCTGATGATGTAGGCAGAATTACAGCTTGATTTCTTTTAAAACCTTTTTTCTTTTAATTTGAAGCTTGTGTTAGCGGGTAAGCATAGCATGGGATGTGAAAGATGGTTACTACTATGTGGTCTACTGCTGTATTAGACACCCATGATAGAAATCAAATGTCTTCTTGCCAAATTATATATTTCGATCTGTTTAATAAATAAAAATTATTTTCCTATTAATTTACCTTAAATTCAGTCCTAACTTTGCTTCAAAAATCAGTCAAAATAGGCATATTAAAAAGTGTTTATGCAGATGGACCCTGTAATATCAAAGTGAAACACATATTACTTACCATTACTTTAATCTGTTCTTAATGAATCAAAAAAAAAAAAGAAAAAAAAAGAAAAAAAAGAAAAAAACTGTCCTTAAATATTTAAATATTGAAATACAATTATTATTAGGAATGTAAGAACATGAAAAAGGTAAAATTAGGGACTATTTTTGTAAAAAAAGTCAACATTTAGAATGTCATGGTTGTTTCCTCAGGACTCCTATTAGATTCCTGATCTGGAATGATTTTGATAGGAATTTATTAGACAAGAAATCTTTCATCAGTTAATAATCAGGTTACAGTGATTGGAAGAACTTAGTTTAAGTTCTAGATTAAATGGATAAGATCTTACATGTCTCCTAATGGAAACAGTCTGATTATACATTACAGGTCAATCTGATTAAAACATACCAGTGAGTGAAGGGGATAAGGACAAATTTTTAAGAAGATATACTGTTTTCAAATTTTATATATGTAAATGCACTTTATTTATATCCATGTATGCTCATATTAAATGTGGAATAGCCAAGTTTGTGTAATCCCTAGGTTTTCATTCATTGCAAAGAAAGATGTTTTAGTTCAAATTACATTATATTTGCCCCAAGTTACACTGTAGGTTGTGAAGGAGGAAAATAAAAAAATTTTTTTTGTGTACTAATTCCTTTTGGCTACAAGCTGATTTGTTTGTTTGATTAGCTCTTTATAACCCCTTGTCTTGTACAGTACCATTTCTGGGCCTCATTATTCAGTGTCTTTGCTCAGATGTAAATTCACAAGGAAGAAAGATGGAACCTAATAAAGAAATTACAAATAGCACTACTTTTACATGTAAATACCTACTTCTTAAGAAACTTCTTAATCAGAATTTCTTATTCTGTATTTGCCACAATGTAAATGTGGCCAGTAAAACCAGGATATCTGCCGAAGTTTCATCTTAGCCTTGGAAACAATGTGAGCCATAATCTTTATCTTTAAAATGTATCATGTGCTATTCTTTGCCCTGAAATGTTCTTTCTGCTTCTATGCAGCTGTGTGCTTTAATACATCATACTGTTTGGTCATGTTGCACAAAGTATTTCCCTGTGCACAAGAAATTTTTCAGACTGTTCCATTCAAGCCTGTTTCATGTTCTTCAAATCCTTTAGCAGCTGTTGGTTCTATATCCAGTAAATACAAAAAAGTCTGTTACCTTTTTTTTTTTTTTGGCTGGGGGGTAGGGAAGATCAAAGTGACATAATCTTAATTAATTTCAAGTTTCTTTTGTGAACTCAGTTCTGTGAACTTCCCACTTGTCCTTAAAGTGAGTCAATAATCCACTGCAGCTCATCTGCGTTCAAAAACAGCAGCAGTTCTTGCCTCAGGGGCCCTTATGGACAGAGGCCCATGGGGTATTGGCTGCTGCTTCCCATTGTTGTTAAATGAGAAGCAGCTCACCAAGTATCTGCAATCACGTGGGGTAGTTTGGAACAGGTTTCATTTCAGTTTGAAACTTCACTTGATGGGATGCAAATATCAGATAAATTACAAAAACTTTTAAAAGTTGAAACAAGGTAGAGGGCAGAGATTTTCCTTTGAGGGAGAGAAAACAAGCTGCTGCTACTGCTGCTAAAGGAAACTGACTGTTCAAAAATAGTATTTTTGTTTGTTCTGTCTCATTTAGCTCTTTCATCAAATGCCTTTATGATATCAGACTGTGTTTGCATGCTTGCCATGCATGGAGTGTGACTGACTGCTATTACTCTGTTTTAGTAGCCTCACAGTGGTTTACCTTCTGTTCATCTCCTTTCATTCTCACTGCTTGGATTGTGCTACTTTATATCTTAGGCAGTCAAAAAGTCCTTTACCTGGATTGATTTAAAAGGGTAAATGTCTATTTCCCAGGGAGCTTTGCCTCACCCCACCCCTGAAGAGCACAAATAAGTGCTCAATGTGATATTTACAATTTTGTTGTCACTATGGTTACTTCAAGAGTTTTTTCACTTGACACTATAGGTGTTAAAGTAAGATAAAAAAAACCCAAAACAAAACACTTTCACCCCAGCTAGATTTATCCTCAGTTTTTGATCTTACAGAAGTATCAAAGTTATAGATCCCCGTCCATAATAGCTTGTTTCAGTGAAAGGTACTACTGTGTAAGAATTTTTGTAATATGAGCATAGCTTCCTCTAAGTAAATTGGTAATGGTAATTCCATTCAATCACCTTATTATTCTCTTTGCCAATAAAATATTATTCCCTGTTATGTTTTTAATATTTTTTCCAAGGCCATTTTTAAAGGTTTGGTTCAGGTGTCCAGTCCATACCCCCTTTTTTTTTTTTTTTTTAAATAACAGGATTTACTTTACTTCTGATGTAGCAATTTTTTACTATATTGCAACAAGAGAATATAGGGTGAAGGTATTGGAATGATGAGTTTTCTTCCACTGCTTTATAAGACTGCTCTACAGCTGAATGTATTTCAAGGCTAGGAAATTATACATTGCCTTGTAGTTCCCCTCTTATTGTATTTATGCCCCCTTGGATGACTTTAAGTCATTTTTCTCATGGCTTTATATTCTTACTTTTCAAAGTTTTCTCTCTTTGACATATATTAGGCAGGATATATAAAATTTCTGCCCTACTTTGGTTCCTTCCTCATAGGTCAGATTGTACAGCCTCTCAGTTTGGGTTTTTCTGAATTGTTCATATTTTGTAAATTTTGAGATGCCCACGGCTCAGCATTATGGGGCGAAGCCACAGCTTTGCCATTTAGGTAGGTCTAAATACATCTCTGGTCTATGATGGATGCACCTCTGTTTGCACCTCAAATCATATCAAAGTTATTATTTTTGTTTTTCTTCTTGCTGGCATAGTCTTTGAAATATAGCTGACTTCCTATTAACTGTTACCTCAAGACTTTTACAGTGCTTTTGCTTTTCGTGTATGTCTGTGCTCCAAAATAGCTTTTTCCTTACAGGTTTGAACTTTTCCTGGTGTACTCTTCCCTTTTTTTCTCCTTTTCGTTCCCCATTTTCCTCCTTTTTCTTTACCCCATCTAGCCTCTCCTGCTAGATAAGTCCCCAAAAGAAGAAAACCATCAGTTTTTCAGCATGGTAACAGCAGTTAGTGTGGAGCAGAGACAGACTGCAAGTTTTCAACCTAGCCTAGTCTAAAACACCTTGTTTGTTGCTATTTGTATGTAGTCTCCTAAGGCAAGAAAACACAAAAATATTGTATTAAGTTTTCCAGACCCATATCCATAAAACAAACCCCCCAAAGCTTTAGTACTTGCTGACAGACTTATGTGATGGTTGCTTTTCTCTGAGAGGCAGTGTAGTTCAGAATTTATCACCACATCTGTATGAGTACACTGAAGCACAAGAGGATCATGGTGTAGGGCTGGACTTCCAAAGAGTGCAACTAGCTGTATTTTAACCCTTGTCACCTGAGGACCCTCAGGTTGGCTCAATAAGCACTCACAAATGCCAGCATGAAGTTTGTCTCAGACAACCTTACAGAAGTGGTTGTAACTTCCTTGTGTGCAAAGTCTGGTGGGAAAGGAGAAGACGGGGAGCTTCCTTCTTTCACCACAAAGGCATTTCATCATATTTTTCTTTACTTTCATTCTCTCGATTTTTTGTTTCAGGAGCTGAATGCCAAAAAGCTACCAACTGAGGTGCCAATTTGTAGATTCATAAATCTAACTTTAAGTGTTGAAGTTATTTTTATATTAGGCAATCATATCCCAAAAAAGTTTACCTGTGTTTTCAAGCACATCCTGGGGATCAGCAGTAGAATTTGACACGAGAACAGGCTTACTGCTGCCTATTGTGACGGTTTGATGAATTCTTTGCCATTTCCTGCTCTTTATGTTCATGCTCAACAAGGATACATCTGTTCTTGCCCCTGTAATCTGTAGGAAGGTTTATGGCATTATATCAAATACTCTCTGGACACCCACTACAGCAGAGCCTCAACTTCCCTTTTATAGGATGTTCTCGTATATTAATTGAAAATAATCCTTGCTTTAATTGTGGTATTTTTATTATTTACATATTTCTTTCATTATAAGTTTTTCTATTTTATCAGACAAAGCCTAAAATTTGCAGGATACTCTTTGTCCTCTTTTATAACACACGCAGTCATAAGAGCAAGTTGCATAAATGGCATCTAGATTTTTACAGGTGATTTCATGTGTACGTATAAGTGTGTGCAGATCTATATAATGTATTTATTCATAAAACAAACATATCTTACAACTGTCAATAATGTGATTTAGTACCTGCATGCAGAAACATCAGAAGTAACTACAATGTGGTAACACTATAAATTATGGTATGCTCTTAATAGTCAAGTTTTACTTGATTAAAAAAAAAAAGCCAATTGCTAATTATTCAGTAAAATTATTGTCCAACTGACTTAATATTTTTTTCCATTTTTAGATAAATTCTGCTATTAACTGCATATGCTTCCATAATTTCTGTTTTCTTAAAATTTTATCATACATGGATAATTTTGATTACCTGTTTTCCACCTAGTACAGTATTTTTTTTCCCCCCTGTGCTGATAATCTTAATTGGCACTGTCAATTTTATGTCATTTCCTCTTTTTGTCTGCTCTGATTACATAGGTTTTATTTTGCTTCAGAAGTCTGAGCAATTCCTTTAGTAGCCACTGCAAGATCAAGTACAATAAGCAGATGGGCTGTGATATTTTCTGCTTTGAAACCTATGTTTAGGTTTTGATAGGGAAAAAAAATAAAATGCAGACTGGTCAAGATTGTCTCTCCAGATCATCTAATGTCAAGTTTTGACATTAACTTCTCCTTAAAAGATCAAAGAGATCAGTTTTCTTAATGGTCAAAGTTTCAGCCATCCCTGGCAGATAGCACAGGACTGGTAGGACATCTCCTGGATTATCACCAGCTTTTTGGTGGAAAGACTGATGATAGATGACAGGGATAGTCTTTTTATCTGAAAATTATCATAGGCAGCTTCATACAAGGATGATTGAAAACTTCATATGATTTTCAAGTGAATTTCATTATATTTATCCATGCCCGGAATTCTGGATCCAGTTCTGGGCTAGCAAGTACAAGAGAGAGTCCAATAAATGGTCGCAAAAATGATTTGAGGGCATCTCTCCTATAAATGAGGGCATCTCTCTCCTTAGCTGAGAGTGGTGGGATGGTTCATGCTGGAGATCTCGGGGAGATCTTACAAATGTTCACAAACAACTGAAGGGAGGGTGTAAAGAACATCCAGATCCAGACACTGTTCAGTGTCCAGGGATGGGAAGCAATGGGCACAAAGTAAAACACAGGGTCTTCTCTCTGAACACTGGGAAGCAGTTTTTAGCTGTGAGGGTGACTGAGCACTGGCAAAGGTTGCCCAGAAATATTGTAGTCCCTTTTTGGAAATATTCAAAAACAGTCTGAACATGTTCCTCATCAAGCTGGCCTAAATGGCCCTGCTTCAGCAGGGCAACTGGACCAGATGCTCTTCCAAAGGTCCCTTCCCACCTCAACCCATACTCCTGTGTTTATTTTTTGCCTTGTATAAAGACAGAGAGTCTGACAATAAATATGGTAAAATCACTTTGTCAAAATACGTATGCTTAAATAATAAATTTTAAATATACTTTAAAGTTTTGTAAATATTATGGAGTGTTAATCTGGGGTTCTAAATTAGGCATCTATTCTAAACCAGCTGCTTAGTCTCTCTCATCCAAGAAGAATGGAGAGAAATGAGGGTTGTCAGAGGATGAGTTAAATAAGTTTGTGTAGAATACATTGAATTCCTGGAAGTGTTTACCCTGGAAGTGATTGACCATACAGAAAGAGTAGAAGACAAACTTAATCAGAGATGAATGGAGTGGAACATACTTGGAAAAATTGTGATTCAAGTTCCTTTGCTTTGTTAGAATTTTTTTTCATTTAGTTAGCTTCTTGGCCTTTCAGAAATAGGAATACTCTCTTTGGAAAAAATCTGCCATCCATGGAATGTCATGCACTCCAATATCTCTTTCTGAATGTTCTTGATTTTCATTACAACAAACAACTCTATAAAATAACCTGTGTGTTGCTCATAGCTGAATTTCTCATTATTGAATGCAAGTGGTTTATCTATTCTATCTTCTATCTTCTCATGATAACCATTATATAATTTATATCACAGCCCATAAACAATTTTTTCATGGTCCTAGTAATATGTCACCTAATTTCCTATGTTGGAACTGACTGTGATTGAATCTTACCATCTGTAAGACTTCTTTTTGCCTTCTGTGGCTCTTTGAGGTAGTGCAGAAGTACATGGCATTTTGCCAGTGAGTCCTAGAGCAATAGTTTCAAAACTGTCACTGATCAGAGTGGGACAATGCAGAAGTGGTCATTATGAGGGTTGAATAGTGAAAAGAAGGGGTCAGTTCTCTATCTAGGCACCCCTAGGAGGAGTGGTGGTGTAACCAAGATTTTTATTGCACTTCTTGAGAGTACCCATCAGGTGTTTCATCTCTCTACCTTGTCCTCAGCAGGTCTCAGGACTGGCTAAACTGTAAGGTGTCACTGACTGTGCTCCCTTCACTGTCCTACTATTTACGTAGAAAATAATAATCCTTCCCAAAAGAAAAACAATCCTCTTTGGAGACGTTGGTATTTGCTGTTTATCATTTCAAACTACTAGTTTAATCTGTCATCATAGCAAATTTTTGGAATTAAAGTCCCAGATAGAGGTATTACTCAAATGATAACTGTCGGCGATCGAATCACGGACCCAGACCGGCAGGGGATCTGAATCGTTTATTCAAAGGAATGAGCTGGTTTTATACACTTTTCCAAGGCACAGTATTTCCTTGTATGGCGTGACCTATCCCATGTTGCCACATCAGCAGCACACTTTCTCAGTGACCTTCTATGGGGTGATCACTCGCTGTTCACCCATCCGTCAGCTCCCTGCAGAATCCTCTCCGCAGGGGCTCTGCCGTGTGACACCTCCTTCCCCCAGGGTCCGGTGGAGACAAGGCTCTGTGTGCTGCCATGTGCTCCTTTGTGCTGCCATGTGCTTCTGCAGGAAGGTTTTACAGCTCACAACCTAATTCTATCTTATAATTCCTCATAATAACATGTTGATGTCATTCAGCATCTCATTCTGACTGTAACTTAAGCTACCTTAACTTGGATTTTAATTCTTTATTCTTCCAGTAGCAATGTATTTTTCATGATAGACAACTGGTCCAAAATAGCCGGCTGACCTCTTTTCTGTCAATCCTAATATGTATTTACAGCATTCAGAGAATTATACCTGAGTAGGTAGTATCCAGTTTAAGACTGCAGTAGAAATAAAAAAATTGCCTTGAAGTAATTTGTTCTTGTGGATGTTCGCAGGCCAGGGCAATAATGATGTAAGTATATCATATGTTTGAAGAAAAAAACCACAAAAAATTTATAAATTCCATTTATAGTTCAATAGAACCACAATCTGGAAAAGAGAATGGAAATTATTACTCCGCAGCATTACAGCGGTGTTATAAGTTAGTAATTTTCCTATTTATTTAAGAAGACAGATGAGGGATTAAAAATATACACACTATGTGTACCTAAGTCTTATTTTTATTCCATCTTTTATTTCCAATTTATCAATCTTGTAAATTAGAAATGTTAGTATTTTTGAAATGATATAAGTTTCATACTGCAGAAGAAATTATTTTCTTACATTTCTTGGAGAAATACCAGGTAAACTTTATTTCTTCTGTAGGTGCTTGATAATTATCTTTCCTTGAAGCTCAAGACCACAAACTCTGCTTCAGAATGCAGGATGAATGCAAGAACTGCCTGATGAATTCAGGAAGCTGCTAGGGGTTGAAGAAAAACAGGAACAAAGAAGAATGGATAGCAAGAGAATTTGGAAAGCAAGAAAAAACCAGGAGAGATACTGGCCATGCATTCTGTCCCAATCAGGGTATTGATCTCCTCTGGCCATCTGCAGCTCCAAAATCTCAGCAGGCACCACTGATGACCCTACATCAGTGGCTGCCTCTCTTCAAGGATGAGCCTTGTCATATCAACTGCTTTATGGCTTTCCTGCAAAACTCTTTTGAGTTCTTTTCCAAATTATCTATCTGGCCCATGGCTGGGGGGATACATTAAATGATATTTTAAGGTGTTTTCCAACACACATCCGTCTATGGTTAGGGCTCTGTGAACTAGCCACTTTTCCACCAGCACTTTACTGGCATATCCTCAAGTGCGTGGAGTTTTCCAAAGCTCTGGCAACTGTGGTAACAAAACCTTCTCTCTCAGTCGCTATGCAACAGACATGAGGCAAAATACAGACAGATCAATAACGTTTCCTCTGGTTTTATTTTAAACTTTGGTTTCACAGTTCTCTCTCTTTCCAGATTAAATCTAGCATATTGGTAGCTAACATGAAAAATTTATTTTCTTCCTTTTGGTTTTTGGAAGGCTTTGTTTTCCTCTTCTCGGTTTTCTCCCTATTTATATTTATGATCTTAGTAAAGCTTTGTTTTGTTTAAGTCTTTTCTGCTGTCCACTCTATTTTGAGGAAATGAGAAATCATAGATATACCAAAAATATCTTACAAGCACAAGGAAACAGCGAGAAATTGCCACAGTATAATAGTGCGGTATGCCATGGTGTTGGATGAGCAATCAGAGACGGTTGCATTTGATTATGTAATTGCTTGAGCAAAGAAATCATCTCTCACATAACACAATTCATAAAACTGACCAGGCAAAATTATGCACTTTGCCAGAACTAGAAGTCCTCTAAGTAAATAAAATGGAAATGAGAAATCCTAGGTAAGTTAGCTACTTTGAGTGTCCAGAACAATCAATATTTTACAAAAGACATGACGTGCCACATCTGAAATCATATGTAGCATTGCTTAGTGATCTTGCATTCTTGGAAAGGACTCTGCAGCATTTGAATGCTCCTGTGCATAGATACTTAAAACAGTGAGAGGACTCAGATCCAACAGACCTTTGCTCTGATCAGCTAAACAGATTCTTAGTAAAAGGCTACCTGAGAAAGTTGGAAGTGATAAGAAGTCTTAACATCACACAACAATGTAGGGAAGTAAAGAGTGGATTTAGATAACCTGAGTTAGTTAAAAGATATCTCTTGATGGCTGTAGGAGTGGTAGGTGCACGTGAAGTGGTAACGAGCACACAGCAGTGCTGACACCTGCTTGGTCTGTAACCCCTACTAAAAATCATTTGTTATGTCTGTGTCTAGAAAACAGTACAAGTCAGAAAAGCCTTTTTTTTTTTTTCCAAAACAAAACAATATTTATTTACCCCAGTAAGAAAGTAATCAAATAGAAAAGTTAAAACAATTAGGTTTTTTAACCTCAGTCTTCCCTAAACCTTGTTTTTTTCGGGAAAATGGTGTTAAATTTGGCTCTTCTAAGCAAACTGAGTTATGGTCTGGAGGAGACAAAATTCTTTTCTTTAGTATCTGTTTGTCATGGATGGAATGACACAGTTCACTTGTAAGACAGAAGTAGCAATAAGTTTATGGATATAAAACAGCTATATAAAAATGTTTAATAGTTAGAGCGACAGTGCTTTAGCAACATTCAAGGACACAGACCAAAGCCTTTGCCACCATGTCTTTTGAAGAAGCTGGTTCCTCTCCTGTGGCAGTCAAGTGACAGGCAGCCCCTATAGACAGTGACACCCCTTGTGTTGTCACAACCCCAGGCTGCCCTTCCTCTATCCCCTCACTCTGAAAAATACCTGGCACTTCTGTGAGCTTGGCGATTCCCAAACAAAGCAATCCACTGTTCTTCTCTGGGCATGGGGTATTTTGCTGGTCGGTATGTTATTGGTAACCACAATTTAATCATGCTACAGGACTTCTTGATTTAACTCCAGAAAGTCAAATGAAAGAATAGCCAGCAGGTAATATGAACATTAATTAAAAAACTAATATAACTTACTCTCATTCTCCATATCAACAATATAATTTAAAAACATCATAAATGACTATACACCCCCTGAGCATAGCAAGAGATCACGCATGGTTCTCTCATTTATTCCCCTGATCAGGAATGAGAGCCATATGGCAATAATTTATTATAATATTATTACTACTACCACTCTTATTATTTATTTAAAAGTCTTGAGGGGGAAATGCATTTTATTTTGAAATTATTAAACTTCACTATTATAATGAGATGTGAAGAAACCAAGCTTGTGGATGTTTTTATGCCTTTGGTTTGTTGGTTTGTTGTTTTCTCCCCGCTGTTTCCATTCTTTGGGACTGGCATTATAAATTATTCTTGAGAAAAAAAAAAGAGTAACAGAGAAAGCAATAGCCTACAGGTGCTTGGGACCAAGATATCTTGGTCTTTGATGATGAAGCCCTAGTCCTCGTCTATAATCTATTTATATAGAGGGATGATATTGTCCAGAAAACCAAGATCACTTTCCCTTATGTTTCCCTCTTCTATAATTTATGTGAAATTTTCCTTTGAAAAGTCTTCTGGTTTTGGGACTTTTTTTTTCTTGGGTTTTGACATTTATTTTTTATTTTAATAGGAATCTCAGCCTTATTTACTAGTTCAATTCACCCTTCAAGTCATAGTTGTTTGGTTTGGGGTTGGATTTGGATTTGTTTTGTTGTTTGTTTTTCATTTTGTGGGGGGGTTTGTTTTGGTTTGTTCGTTTGTTTTTTTCTGGCCAATTCAGGACCCAACAAAGCTATCTTTGATATCCAAGGCTGTTATTGATGGAAGATTTTTCTCACTTATTATTGATCTGATAAACCCATGGATGTGAATAAATATAAAAGCCATTGGAGTTTAAAAAAAAGAGATGTTTTTTGGTAGATATGCTCTGTCACTTTGTGTGCATATACTTTTGTTCAATTTCAGTGATGTCATTGAGTTTTAACTAGGTTTTACATTAAATCTGCTTTTCCTCTAAGAACTGCCAGATTGTTAGCAACAACAACCGTTGCTGAAGTTAGATGCTGTCTAAAAATACCTAAAATTTAACCTCCTGTTGTTTCATTATCTTTCTTTTACTCATTTACCTATACAGTCATTACCATACGTAGCTAAGAAAGAGAGCCAAATCGTTGCCAAACTTCTGACTTTTGAGCACCTTCCTGCAGGACTAATATTTAACCCCTAACTAGCATTATTACACATTTACAGCTGAACTGGATATGGTTGAGTATTTTTCAGTTTAAAACCTCTAATTGGTCGGATTTATTTAATTTTCTTCCTGTCTTTTACATTTCCTCATTCACATTAGTTAGAAATTATGTTGAGTATAAAGACAGAGATAAAGGGTCTGTAAAGCTTTTTATTAACAGTATTTGTGTGAATCCCTTCCATGGGGTGCTCTGAAAATGTAGCCAATGAAGCCGGTCAATTTTATTTTAAATATCCCCACTGTTGAATTCAATGTCCATTTACTATAGATAATGTTCTCTCCAATGGAGATGAAGATAAGAATGCTAATGTTTATTCATAAGGCCAATAAATTTTTTCAAAGCACACATCTGCTATAGGCTGAAATGGCTATGAATGAGATGAATTGTGACTTTGTTTAGATATCCAGTGATACTTATTTGGGAAAATAGGTACAAGCTTTTCACTGTTTTAGTCATTCCTTTGGTCTTTGATGAAGTTTATGATATAGAAGGTGAAATACAAAACAAATGAAACCATACATGGGTGATTTTTATAATAATGTATGCTCAGAGAAGAAATAAAATAAAAATGTCCATTAAACATTTTGATATTTTCATTTAATTTTTACTTAGGCCATGTTTCAAAGCTTATGCAAATTTCTCTGCACAATGCACCAAATAAAGTAAGGAATTTAGGCTTGATATTAACTCTCCCAGAAGGATGAGTACTTTAATACCCTTAAATACCATTTGATATAATTTAATACTTTTGTGACACTTTAAAATAGTTCTATTTTACTCAAAATTGGTTGCAAATTGAATTTGGACTTACATCTTTTGACGGGTGTTCCATGGTGTTTGAGCAGTACTAGACTCTTTATGCCTCTACATGTTGGCAGTGGCACTAATTGACAACGTGGTTACCAACATGCTTAGCACAAAGACAAAGCAAAAAATTACTTTGCAATTGTTTTAACTGATAACTCCTTAAAAAGTCCATGCACAGCAGAGATTTGTAGCTTCTTGGTGATCCTCCCCCATATGGGGGACAAACATACTTGGTACAATCCAGGAACACAAGATCTTGGTTATCAAATCAAGCATGACTGTAGTCCTATAAAAAACATGATTCAATTTTTCTCACCAACAATAATGCTTACAAAGCATACAGGAAAATACCCAAGTGTGTGATACCTGTATGCACTCTTTGCGTTTTGCTCTTAGTTTGCAACTAAACAGAAAGCAGATAAAACACTTTTATGAAGGATTTATATAAATAAACATATTTGCTCTCATAATTCTGAGTAATATTTGCTTCTGTGACAATAAATGGTTATTTCTGTCTCCCTCCTTATATAATTATTTTCATGTGTTTAAAATCATCTGTTATGATGCAGATTGAAAATTCACGACAGATTAACAGCATCAAGCTTTTTGAAGAAAAAACCCTCATCTTACAATAAAAGGATTAATTTCAAGATGTGCTCCTTCTTAATTTTAGTTAATAAGGACTAATGGCATCTCCCAAAAAAGGATGTATTCTGTCAATGTGCTTTTGGAAATATTTATTGTATTTCTTCAGGACTACAGAAACAGTGCTCAGTCACAAAGATTTCCCCAGTCACAATAAGGTTTAGGGCAAGGACAGGATTCTTATGAACACACAAGCAGAAACAAGGATAAACCTATGCCTTATTCTGTATTATCCTTCTGTATTATCTTTCCTAGCTGATCCTTTTACCAGTTGCTACAGTTGCTTTTTCCAGGAAAGAATATCTTTATCTGTACTTGATCACAGACCCTTTTTTTTTTGCAGGAACCACAGATATTATGAAGAAGATGGTATGAATAAGAAGACTAGGGAAAAAGAAAAAGAAAAGACAGCCATTTATAGCTCAGACTTTAAGCTGAAACCAAGCAAAATAAGATTTTTTTAATCCTTCCTGGATCTGCTACAGTATTCCTATATGTTGTCGAAAAAAACTGTCATAATGCCTATGCACAAAAAGGCCAATTTAGTCTGTCATTCCCTAAGTTCTAAATGTTTGATTTCTCAACCTTAATGTTCTTTTAATGTCTTTTGTATGCAGTATACGTATATACTGTTACCATTTATTATTAAAAATTGATAAAGTACTAGCTTTTTATGATATGCATGCTTAACTATGAATCCCTAATGTTCCTGATATAATTTTTAAATGGAATTCTGCATTCAATAGTGTCATCCTTAAATCACCTAATATAAACAAGAGTCCTCCCTTTTTTAACAATTGTAAGTGTGGGTCATTAGGCTCTAAAATATGTCTGACTATAATTGCAGGATTTTTGTCCTCGGGAGCCATAATCCTGACTGAATACTTCATGTCTCGTATCAGTTGCAGCTTTTTGGCCTGACAGAGTTGTGACTGCCTTGGTGCAAGAAGTAGTCACCTAGCTTGCTGTTCATTGCAGGAACAGACCTGTTACTGAGTTAACACCTATGCACTGCCCTTGTGAAAGGAGATTTTAATTTTCCATTAATACAATCCGCAAGGTGCAGATGGTACCAAATAAAACATAATGAATTAGACTGATACCTTGATACTTGCAGGGTTAAAATATGGACAGACAAGCAATGAATAAGAATGAACACAACATAAGATTTTATGTGCTGTTTGAGGAGTATAAAATCTCCAGAGGTGATCTGTTGCAAAGCCATATGTTGTTTTCTCACTTAAGGCTTGTGAAAGTTTAAAAGATTAATAAGATTACTAATATTAAAGTCTAAGCCCAGAAATCTCCCATGAATCTTAAGAGAAAGAAATGATAGACAAATGTGGGGAAAATATAAGCTGGGCGCTGGAGGGGGGGCAGGGGAAGGAAACATCAGGCTTTGTGCTAGCTTTAAAAAGAATTTCATTATTTGCCAATAGAGTTGACTCTTATCCGCACTAGATTTTTCAACTTTATATGCTTCTATAACTCCAAAATAGGTCTTACTGAGGCTACTAAATAGTGAAATGAGTTTTAAAAAAAGAAGCTGTTTTTTTTTTCCTTTTCTGTAATATTTGAAACCGTTAAAGGCACCATGAAGAATTTTGACAATAAGCAAATACTTTTAGGATGAACCAGTAGCTCAGTTAAACACTTTTTGTCATTGAGACCTGTATCATAGAACTAGGCTGTATGTTAATATTCCTTACATGAATAAACCTGATTGGTTTAGAAGCACATTTTAGCAAAATCTGTAAAACAAGTACATTTATCTCCCTTAAAAAGGGTGTAAAACCCCTGAATAAATCGATATGTCAACACAAATACACCTATAAGTACTCTTGCATTCAGTACTACAATGCTGAGATTTTCAAGGATTAAAATAATTATTGTGGAGATTATAGTATTTCACTTCCAGAGAAACTGAGGTACCAGGCTGCTTTTTCCCTGTTAAGATTTTTTTGTTTTGTTTTTCAGTGAAGGAATCTGGCTTTTTGGCCATTTCCCCAGACTAGCACAGCAGCAGGTTGCCTCTGTTTCTGTCATATGAGAAAGCTAGAGATGGGCTGGTTTGTCCTCCTTGGACATCACTTTAAGAGTAAAAATCTTAGTCCTCCTTTGCTTTGTGACAATCTGATTGCTTTTTCCTACCTTCCTAATTTTTTATATGATTAACAAGAATCATGGTGAGGTTTTTTGTCTTTTAATCAACCCCAAAAGCTGTTGTATACACAGAGTCTAAAACTATTTGATTTGCAATGCCAGTTCCCCTTCCAAAACAGTCTGAGAATTAGCCTCAATGCTTCAATGTTATATCTCTCCATGTCTGCAATATATTCTCTTCCCCAGCAAGGCTCGTGCTAGGAAACTGTTTAATCCAGTGGTAGGAGGAAAGATTTTGTATTGTCAATAATTGTATACTAAGTATATATACACACTACATATAGTATACTATTATTAGTGATAACTGAGATAATGATATCATTCTAGGTAAGCAACCAAAAAATATTTTAATAGGAAAACCTGATAGGAATGTCCCCAGTTCTGAAGTCTGTTCCACATAGGCAGGCTACTGTGCAAACAAGGTGGACTTTCACAGTGTCCTTCCCAAAGGAGGAGAATGTCACTTGCACGGAACAAAAGTACAGGGCTGGAGACAAAGACTGTGTTCTTTGTGGCAGCCATGGCCTCCACAGTGAAACTTCAAATGCATCTCAGCAGAACAAGTATCTTGCCTAAAATGTCAGCCCCTTTATATAAACTCTTCTATCCCTGTAAATAGATACATTTGTTAAAATATAATTTATACGTATAACTTATGAATTTTTGGGGCTATCTTATTTATATAGACAAATTGATCTCTGCTGGCTTCTGAATTTTTACTAGTTAAGCTTTATCAAGTCTCTGACTGTGAAAGAGCTTCTAGAATAAAGATTCAAGCTTTCCTCTATCATGGTGTCCCACAGTCGTAGGGAGGAGAAGAGAGATCCAGCAGGCAGGAATTGTGCAGCAAGATTGATTTATTTAATTATTTTACAAACTCTTTTATAGACTTTTTTCTTCATAGTCTAATTGGTCAAAGGATCAGCCACCCCTTGGGGTGATTGCCTAAAATCCTAAACATCCATTGTCAAAATATTTTTCTACTGTACCATAAACAAAGCTCTGCAAGGTCACAGGTGTTTGTAGTTTATAGAACTCTGCTAATATCTTCTGTGAGAGAGAAAAGTATGTCATGGGACTGGAAAGAAGCAAGAAAAATTCTTGCTAGCAGCAATATTTGTATCCACATTCCTGTTTCAGTCATTATCTTTCAATTAATACATTAGATTATAGATATGCAATATGTAGAGTAAAAACTAATTTCTTAGAAACAAATCAAACAGGAGAAGAGCTGAAGAAAATGGATTACATATTTGGTGAGATTTCATCAGGAAAATAAGTTCAAGCAGTTTTAATCAACATCACATGAGCGACAGTCCTTTTTTTACTTTTGCATATATTGTACTTTTATTTTTGTAGGGATAGAAAGTGTGTACATATGTGTAGGAGGATTTACATAAATATTTTCACTTAAATCAATATGAAAATTTAGTTTTCGTCAGGATAACAAAAAAAATTCCTGTTTCCACACAATTTAGATTTCAGTGACTATTTTTATAAAGTCATCATAAATAAATAAAATTTGTTTAGATATCTGAATAGTCTATCTGACAAATCTACTTTATCATTTTTAGCAGAAAGTCTTTGAAAAATTAATGTTGTGTATTCAAAATACAGTATTTATACAAAAAAGAGTATTAAACCCTACAGAATATCTTCTCAGCTGCTCTATATTACTGTTTTGTTAATAGGATTGGATTCCTGACACTTAAATCTGTATTTTTATTTGGTAATCTATAATTTTTTTTTTCCTTGATAATTCTCATTAAATAAGCAGTGTAGAACTAAATATTAAAAGCATTGCATTATTGATTGCATTCAGTGTTGCTGATGCTAAATTCATGGAGGAAAGCAGCTGGCATATTGAAAGGTAGAGTTTTCATCCCTCAAGGAACTTGAGAATTTCGTTGACAGAAAACTTCATGGATATTAGTAAGGAGAAGTGCAAAGTGGAAACAAGCAGCCTCCACATGGGCTGGGAGGCTTCCCTGCTGAAGAGCCCTGAGTGTCGTGGTGGATTACAAGATTGAATCACTGGAGGTCTTCTCTGCGAGACAAAAACATGATTAAATCAATCCATTTTTGGTGATACTGCTTTGATCTAGAGCTTGTATTAAATAAACTTCAGAAGTCCTATGATCATTAAGATTTTATGGGGCAGAAGAAAGGGGGTAGAAGTAGTGTCTAGTTTAAACATCATAAGGTGATGTTCTCTTAGTAGTGGACAGCTGAGTAGTTTACCATTTATCCTGAACACAAGGGACAGTTTGAATGTCTGCTAGAGTGCAATATTAGGAAACCTGGGCAATTTCCATTAGTTATTTTAAATGTGTTCAAGTCCCATAAAATTCTGAAATTACTTTAATTATCATGGTAGTAACATATTCTTAAAAAACCACATTACCTATGACACTGTTGAGCAGATGCAAGTTAATAAAATACTTTGATAAATCCCTTTTCACACTATTTGCATTTCTGGAGTTTATTAGCCTGTAATAAAAATCTAAGAAATAAAATTTCCCAACTTGGCTACAAAGGCCATATATGCTTCAACAGTTTCTCAGTTAAGAACTTTCATAGCATCTGTGATTTATGCAACAGGAAAAAGAACTAAAAGTCAGATGCTTAAATGACATGGTTGTGTTTTTTTAACACCTAATACATTCATTTCACATTTTAGTAACATGTTAAATACAGTGCTGTAGGTACAAAAATGCTGTTAGTGAGGATCTTCTTGTTATTTTTCTAAGTCCGTGAGAGACTTTTCTCTCTCACAGAAGAGGTAGCAGGGAATGTAAACAACCAAGCCACCTGCAACCTTGGAAAGTCTTGTTTATGGTATAGTAGAAAAATATTTTGACAATGGATGTTTTAGGATTTTGGCCAATCACCCCCAAGGGGTGGCTGGTCCTTTGTCCAATTAGACTATGAAGAAAAAAGTCTATAAAGAGTTTGTAAAATAATTGAATAAATCAATCTTGCTGCACAATTCCTGCCTGCTGGATCTTCTCCTCCTCCTCCTCCCTATAGCTGCGGGACACGGTGATATACCGTAGGAACCAGGCCTGCAGTAATATGGTGCTGCAGTCCAAAAATTGTCCAGCGAACAGTACTTTGTGTTATACCAGTTTATTCTGGGATATTAAAGATTCTAATTCAAATTCATAGACTCATTGAATCATTTAGGTTGGGAAAAACCCTGTAAGATCTTTGAGACCAACATCCTAAACCATGTCCTTAAGAGTCACAACTCATCTTTTAAATACATCCAGGGATGGTGACTCCACCATTTATCTGGGCATCCTGTTCCAAAGCTTAACAACCCTTCCTGTGAAAAAATCTTTCCTCATATCCAATCTAAACAACCCCAGATTCCTCAGTTGCTCCATAAGACTTGTGCTCCAAACCTTTCACCAGATTTGTTGCCTTTTCCTGGATATGCTCCAGCACCTCAATGTCGTTGTTGTAGTGTGGGGCCCAAAACTTAACACAGGATTTGACCTCCCATCTGGAACCACAGTCTTATGTGTGTCTAAGAGTGTAATAGGTCACTGACCGTCTCCCTTTCAATTATCAGGACTTCATTCTGCCTCCTATCCCTGTCTTCCAGATCCTGTTTTCCTCATTCAAAGGTGCATGTTAAAAACACCTGTATAGCTGTCTCATTGTTTGCTTGGTTTTTAAAAGTGCTGCAAAGCTGAGAAAGAGATAATAAAAAGTGCAATAAACTGAATTTTAAATTTCCATCTGTTTTGTGGCAAGGTGAACTAATTTTAGGCTATTATCTTTCAATCATTATATCTTTCAATTAGATCACAAATACACCAGCAGTGTTGAAATGTCTTTTGGGATATTAACTTTATACAGTATATGAACATTACTGCTAATTCTGTCTTAATACCAAGTCACTAAAAATATATGGCTTCTGACATCGTGTGTGCATCTAACTGTTCTGTTCTAAAAAAGATTCAAAAATTGCCTTCATAAAGGGATTTACTGAGCGGTCAAATCCAAAGAACGTTGCTGGGATTTATATTTGTGGCAGATTTAAATTAATATTTTACTTAGTGCTTTCTTTCTTGGAGATGTATCTTTTATTCTGCCTTTTCAAATAACTGAAATAATGTAGGGACCTTGTCTTCATAAATGCAGCCCATTAGAAATTTTTCTTTACTGTAAAAAGTGTCCTATCTGCTACAAATAAGTCAAATAGGACTGAGGTTTTACAAAGGAATATTTCTTTTTTCAGCTTTTGAATGGAACTGTTACTGCTACCAATTGTTACTGTTACTGTTACAGCTCCTTTTTGTTAACAGCAAAGACTCAGACGGGTGTCTACAGTGGTTCAGCCCCAGACAGAAACTACATATCATGCAGCCAATTTGTCCCCAATTATCTTCCCTTCTCCCCACCCTACGGTCAGGAAGAGAATTGGAAAGAAAAGGTAAACCTTGGAGCTTGAGAGAAGAATGGGTTAAATAGTTGAAACAAATGAAAGTATACTACTCCTGATGCTAATACTGCTGCTACTACTACTTATGGTTATGGTTATGTTTATGGTAATGAAAAGGAGAGGAGAGAGGAATAAGACCCAAGAGATTCAGCTGGTGCCCAGTAGAATTGTTCTCACTACCTGCTGACCAATGTCCAGCCCATTCCCAAACAGCGATCAGCCCCTTCCAGCCAAGTCCCCCAGTTTATATAAAAAGCATGGTGCTCTGTGGTGTGGAATATCCCTCTGGCCAGTTGGGGTCAGCTGCCCTCATGATGCTTCCCCACAACTTCTTGTGCATCTGCTCACTGGCAGAACATGGGACACTGAAAAGTCCTTGAAGTAAGCACTGCTTAACAACTAAAATAACAGTGTGTTACCAACATTACTCTCATATTAAATCCAAAATATAGCACTGTACCATTTACTTGGGAAAATTAACTATATCCCAGCCAAAACCAGGACAGCCTCTCATGATGTCAAGTTGTCCAACACTGAAAAGGCTCTTTCCAGTGTTGCAGAACTAATGGAGAATATAAAGAGAATTTTTTCTTAAGCAATCTTACTTACAAGTCTAAATTCTGGATTAAATTGATTAGCCCATGCTGTTATTGAAAATTTTATTCCTAGAGGTGTTCAGCAATCTCCTTTAATGATCTTTTTTTGACTATAAACTGACATTTTGGATCTAACCTGGCTTCTTAGGTATAATTATTATATTATATATTATATATGCATATAATTATATGTATATAATATAATTATTATATATTATATATTATATATGTCTTAAACATATCACAGATGCACTTGAAAAGAAATGTATTCTGGTAACACAAACACTGTCATGTGAAAACATTTTTGCCTGAACATTGTCATGGAGTCATTTCTCAGCCATGAGACTGTAATTACAATGTTACAAAGCTATGCATACTTAGCAGCAGATGTTAACATTTTCATAATTGACATCCTGTTATTCAGGTGAAAGACCTATAGAAAAAAACCCTTTTTTTTCCTAGTACCTACTCTGGTGGATATTCAAGGGCTGTTAGACTGTTGCTTCTAACTTGGGGAATGATCTCTAACCATAAAAAGCAGTTAACTGGGAATTGTGACTAAAGGTCTAAGTCCAATTTACACATTGGATAGCACTAGAGCAGCTCCAAACAAAGGCCAGAATGTGAGACATCATGACTGAAAATGTGAAACTCAGTGTTTAGCTGTCCTGTATATCATATAGTCATATTTGTCTCTGAAGCTGTGTCTAATCCTAAATGTTATTCAAACGGCCAATGCCTAGATTCCTATCCTTTTCCATTAAAGAAATTATTTTCCTGACTGGTCATTGGACATTGCATATGTGTAACATTTCTCTCTTTTCTCTGATCCACACAATTCTACAGCAGTTTTTTTAATGGAAAGATGCTAAGGCAAGAGAAACATGACTGAGCCAGATGGATTCTGGCCATCTCTCTTTGCTGGCTGCTATACAAGTCTTATTTGCAGCTGTACTTTCTCCTGATGCCTTGTCCTTGAATGCTGGTGGTTGGAGGTAGCCAACAGGAGACTTGAATCACTTCATCTTCCGTTTTTCCTAGTGAGAGATTGAACTAGGTAGTTCACAGGACCTTCAGAAGTAGGCTGGCATGAAGAGAAGTTTGTGGTACTTTTTCTTCCTTCTGGCTTCTTCCTTTCAAACTGAGAGTCTTTCCAGGGAATTATTTAAACTGACACAAATTTATTTTTTTAAAGGGAATAAAAATACTTCTGCTTATATATCTGCCCCATGTTGCTCTTTTCTTCAAGACATTTGCTTTTGGCCACTTTCAGAGATGATGTACTGGGATAAATGGACCTCTAGTCTGACCCACAGCAGTTTTTCTACTGTTCTTAGTGAAATACCAGCAGCAGAGTCATCTTTTAAAAATAGTAAAAAAAAAAAAAAACCCAGAAAGAAGAGAGACTTCATTTTAGACAAGTTTTACTGTTACTGCACAGACACAACAAAACATTGTGTAAACTTCCTGGGTAGACGGTTTACTTTAGATTTTTTTGGGGGGAAAATGGTGTGAATTTAGGTGCTTGACAGAGGTTCTCACTAAGTTTTGGCTTGCTCTGAATAACAATCTTCCAATTTTTGTGCAGTCTTAGGTTATGCAGTATACCTTGTAATTGATTTGAAATACAAAATTTGCTACATTGTAAGTTTCTAGGTACTCTCAGAGGGCTGTATACATGATCTTTTCCATAATCCAAGTGATTAAAAATTAGTAATGTCCATATAATTAACAAAAATTAAATTAAGATTTAGCAAAAAGCGCACAAATAATCAGTAAATTGTTTATCATTGTGAATGATGTGTTCCTTCATTAGAATTATTAGACTATGATCTCTTGACATTTATTTTAGGATAGTGTCTTCCTATTCATTTAATACTTACTTAAAAAAGAAGCACCAACTTGAACAGTGTTTTATCTTTCTGGATGTACAGTAAAACTAAGTACAAAGTTGATTTTCCCTGTTTCATACAGTTCCATTTCTAGTCTTTATGCGTCTAAAAATATCTTGCTAAAAACAACCTCAAAAAGCAAGTTAGATGAACATTTTGTAGGGCTTCCTATTGAGCTTTTTTAGCCAGTGTTTGTTAACAAGAGGTGTATATGCTTAACTGTGATATGGCTCCCATGGCAGGAGCATCCTGCTCTTTTAGAGAATTAATGTAAGTAAGGAAAATCAGTTTCTGTTTCAATGTTTACTATTTTAATACAGTGAAAGTACTTAGCTCTCATTTTAGGTGTAGGAATTTATATAATGGCTGAACATTAAAAAAAAAAAGTTTTAGGAATGCTGCAAATGTAACTAATGGATATTCATTATTCACAGTGCACTTATTCAGTAAAGGAATTCTGTACAAGCTGAGATCCTAATGAACTTAATAAACTATCCTGATATGGTAGTTGATCCTCTGAGCTACTTCGAGAGGCAGTGGAAACATTATTACTATATACTTCCTATTTCATATAGTAAAGAATTAATGCACAGAGTCCTGACAGAAAGTCACAGAGCATATTTAACAGAGAACGCTGCTTAGGTGCTGGGTCTTGTCTTGTTGGATTTCTTACAGTTTAAGCTGATCTACCAAGACAAGTGGGAAAACCCCATAAAAACGAGAAAGTTTACAAATTGAAACAAATTTATTTTCCCTTCAGTATTTTTCCAAGAAAAATGAAGAGCAACAAAACTGGTGAAAAGGCTTAGAGGAACATCCTATGAGGAGTCACTAACAGCTTTAGGTTTCTCTACTTTGGAGAAAAGGAGGCTCAGGGGTGACCTCATCAATCTTCACAGATTCACTCTTCTCCTCCTTGTCTGTTGACAAGACACATGGAAATGAGTCAAAGCTGTGCCAAGGAACGTTCAGGCTTTACATGAGGAAGAATTTCTTTATTAAGAGACTGGCGAAGTGCTGGAACAGGCTTCCTAGAGAGGTGGTCAATGTCCCAAGCCTGTCAGTGTTTAAAAGGCATTTGGACAGTGACCTCAAGAAAACGCTTTAACTCTTGGTCAGCTCTGAAGTGGTCAGGCAGTTGAAACAGATATTTGTTGCTGGTGCCTAGCACTGAACTATTCTCTTTAATCTCTTCTCTCATCTTCTGAATCGAACATTACAATTTGAATGCAGCTTTTGCATAAATGTGTTTTTCTTTGATAGCAAGAATTTCCCTAACTCTAATATTATTTTTGCCTAAAATTTTATCTCATAAATGAACTAAGAACATTTTTCCCCTACATAGTCTATTAAAAAAAATAATTCTGTAAGCAAAATAATTTCTTATCTGTTGTGATGATCCAGAATTTTTTGTTATAATTTGATTCAATATTAGAGTTATCCATTCTCCCAAACAGTGATTTACATGTGTATAGATACATATATATACAATATATGTCTGTGTTTAAGAAGAATTTCAAAGAACTAAGTCAGCTAGGGACTCAAAATGATTTTTTTTCCAAAGCGTTGTGTTTGAGTTTCTTTAAATCTTGAACTGGCTTTAAGGCTTAAAGTTCCTAAGATTTTAGTACACTTCTGTTGTTGAAAAGAACATTCCATATGGCACTTTTTACAAAGAGGGTGATACATTATAATTTGATTTTATTTGTGACTTGGTTCTTTACCCTTTCTTTAGGAATGTCCTTGGAAGAGTCTTAATGCTGGAAATCAGTAGGAATATTGGTCATCCTAAAATTACAAGTCAAGATGATGTAACCTGTTCCATGGACCAGGTTGGGAAGCCTACAGGTTTGATTTAAATATTCAGGTAAAATATTTACACATAAAACAAGAGCATATTCTGGGTTTGTCAAAGCACATCTGTATTATTTGATCAGCATATATTCAGATCCCTTTTACTGGATTCAGTATGCAGCACAAGCTCCTGTTTTGGTGACAGAGAGGCTTAAACAAAAGCAGTCTTTGTGTACTTTCACATTTCATTGATGGTGCCATTTCTGGTCATTTCTAAATGATCAAACCAGGTGGGACTCACAGGTGTACAACTGCCTGGTTTGTGATTAATTTGAATCCTTTCTTCAGTCTCAGTTACTCCATAGTTTTAGTAACATGGATTTGGTAAATCCACTGAACTGATGATAGTTTTATTCAAAGTAGACCTCTGGTGCCATTCATCTAAAGGTACAAACAAAGACACCACCAAGATCAGAGCAAGAATGCCATAACTAATATAAGAATCAATAAGACGTAGCTGAAATTCAGCAGTTATGGGAAATGATCGAGATGGTATAGGATTTTTCCCATTCTTTCCCTTCACAGTAGAATGCACAGAGTTTGTGATCCATTATGGAATCATATAACTGTCCAACTTCTTAGGACAGTTTATCATTTCAAACAAAAAAAAAATTGTTTATTCTCTTCATGTACTTCACTGATGTGCAAACAGTTGAGGTTATGTCTAATTCTTTGGAAACATGCAAAAGTAAGCTTTTGTAATTGCTGAATGAACTAAGTATTATATCAAAAACTTTCTGTGTTTCCCAAAAATATATGTTAGGATATAAGCAACATCTAGTTTTGATTTGTCAAGAATATTTTTCTGATAGTTGTTCTACTTAATGTATCTCTGGCCCTTTTTGTTATAAATAATTGTAAGAAAACACTATTTAGTTTATTCCACTGACTCTCAACCCTCATTCAGATGGCACTTCAAGGACATTAAAGTCAAAAAGTGGAAGATATTCTTCCAGCTGTGGCATCTGAAAAAGCCAGAGGCAAGTTTCTGCATAAACTCACCAGGCAGTGATGCTGACAAGTCCAGAGATGCCTTTGAATCTACCACATAGTTTTACTCCTGACTGGCTTTTCTTCATTCTATTATTTTATCCTTTTTTTTTTATTTATTCTTATTTTACTTTTGAAAAATTTCACCCTCTTCTTCCTTTTAGGAATAGATTCCGTGGTGTTTTTCCTGACTTACGGAGAGAATATTTTTATGCTCACATCTTGCCTGCATAAAGCCTTTCTTACTTTTTCCAAGCTATAGTTTGATGTGTGCTCCTCTGCCATCCTAGCAGTCTTTGAGAATCATGAGTAGTTGTCAAAGAGTTATTTTTTTGTAAAACTACTAAAGTCTCATCAAAAAATAAAAACAAATAGGGACAAAAAATTAGCATAAATCAGTGTCCATTAAAAAAAAGAACGCAGAGAATATTTTGCACTAATTTCCCTTCAATTTGTATGTATTTAATTACAGATATAGGTATGAAGATAATATACTCATGTACCAAAAATATTTCATTCATCTTTGCCACTCATAAGCCATTAACATATCAGTCTGATTGCTCGTGTCCTTTACAGTGTACCTAGTCAAAGTGTGACTCCTGATGTATGCTTCACTGCTTGACTGTAAACAAATTAATCAAGTATGTTTCTGTTATCCTTTTAAGACATTCCCTCTCCACAGAAATGAAATGAAAACACGCAAGAATGAGGTGCTTTGTAATTAACAACCATACCTTTGTTTGCTTTCAATATCTTATTCATCTCAAACACAAAAATACTTATACAATATTTAACAGGTTTTGAATTAGTTGACTTTGAGAGGTGAGGAGACCTTGCCAAATACTCCAACAATTCTTACCCAATGCAAGTATTGCATGACCTTCAGCATCATGTTATTTAAAAAAAAACCCCATAAGATAAAGACATCTGGAATTATCTTTAAAAGCTGTCAATTAAGGCTAAGTAATCTATATGTTTAATAGCTTTAAAAGCAAAGTAATTTAGAAAAGTCTTTATTACTGAGATTGTGGAAGATTTATTGTACATGTTAATTTATCTGTTCCTTTTGATAGTGCTCTCATTATTTTTTTTCAAAGAACAGAAAAGGTAAAATACTTTTTCATTGAAGACAGTGTCAAAACCCACATACTTCTAATTATTTAGGATTTCATCGGAGTTTTCTTTTTTTCCCTTTTTCTGAAATTACTTAACATCTATAAAAAATATGTGCGTTGCTATTCACTATTTAGCCTCCTAAACATTCTCAGTCGGTGTGCTTGTCATGTTTATAATACCAGTGATAAATAAAAATATAATTCATATTAAAAACCACCTTTTTTTTATTATTTTAATGCCTCTGCTAATTCGTACCTTTGCATCCTTCTTATTTTGCTCATACTTGCATACAAATTACACACAAAGTTCAAATGCCATTGTAGTGTGAACACATGCATATTTTGCAATATATAATTATTCACTGCATAAAACATTGATTACATGAAAATATTAGATAAGGAATTTTGCTCTATTTATTCATGAGGCAGAACACAATCTTCCAAAACTGAGTGCCAAGATAAATGTTTTCTTAAAAAGCTCAAAACCCGAAGCAAAACCGAAAACTTCTTAAATTAGACTTTTAAAATATTTTAAACTTAATAAATTACCAGGAAAAGAAAGAAAGTCTCATGAAATACCTACAGCACCCAGCTTTATTAATGAATTAATTTATTAATTTATTTAATTATTTATTTGCTTGTTAACAGATGTTTCTGGCCAGTCATCAAACATTCTTTTTATCAAAGCGAACAATTATAAGGCACATATCACGGGATATAATATAGGATTCTCTATGTCTTTTCTCTGTCTATATCTACTTTAAAAAGTTAGGCGGACAGTCCTTTCATAGCTTTTGTTTTCCAGAATTCTTAGTTCAGCCCTGACAGGCTCCAGGCTGTCCTCCATGCTTCACGTATATGTGAACTTTTGGCTTTGAAATGTCATTTTTCATACGAACCTCTTGTGGTGATGACCCAAATCTGAGAGTGGTGGCCGATACACCAGAGGGTTGTGTGCTGTCCAGAGGGGCCTCAACAGGCTGGAGAAAAGGAGTGACAGGAACCCCGTGCAGCTCAACAAGGGGAAGCGCTAAGTTGTGCACATGGTGAGGAAGAGCCCCAAGCACCAGTAAATGCTGGGGCCACTCAGCTGGAAAGCAGTAAGAAAAGGACCTGGGGGTCCTGGTGGACACCAAGCTGAACATGAGCCAGAAATGAGTCCTTGTGTCAAAGAACTGTAATAGTATCCTGAGCTGCACTAAGAGGAGCATTGTCAGCAAGCTGTGGGAGATTATTCTTACTCTCTACTCAGTACTGGTGAGGCCACACCTGGCATTCTCTGTCCAGTTCTGGGCTCCTCAGTAAAAGAGATACATGGATATACAATACAGAATTCAACAAAATATCACAAAGAAGGGACTTCAGAAACTCTCTTGTAAGGAAGGACTGAGAGGCCTGGGACTGTTTAGGTGAGGGAAGAGAGAGCACTCAGTATATGGATATCTGAAAGGAGAGTGTAAAGAAGACAGAACCAAACTGTTTTCAGTAGTGCCCAGTGACAGGAATAGAGACAATGGACAACACATGGAAACGGAGGATGTCCAATGGAACATCAAGAAACGCATTTTTACTGTGGGGGCTTCAGAGTCCTCCACCTTGGAGGTACTCAAAAGCTAGATGTGGTCTTGAGCAAGTGGCTCTAGGTGACCTTGCTTGAGCACGGGGGTTGGTTTTGACTCAAGACAGCTTGTTTATTACTGTGCGTTTTATTTGGTTTTGGTTTTTTTCCTATTCTAATCTACTCTAACCTCTGTATGCCATAGTGACCTCAAATTTACATTTTCAGGCAGGCCAATAAATGACTGTTCCAAAACACACACATGAATAACCCTATGTTGTGGTGAGCTCAGCACTTCCCTCTGTATCCACTTTGCATGTCCATGCTTAGAAAAATCTTCCAAGTAGCTTTATGAAGCCCCAAATTTGCTTCAAAAAATTATTTATCTTTTGCTTACTCCTTAGCAATGTTTCAAGTAAAACTTTTCTTGTAGCTATTAGCAAGTTTTCATTGTTGTATCTGTAGCGGCTTTGGTTTGTAACCGGGTGGAAATACCAATTTAGTGTAGTGGTTTGGTCCAAAATACTCATTACTGTTTACCTTCTGTGAGATAAGAATTAGGAGAAATGCAAAGCAGGCACCAAACTCGAAAGAATACAAAGAAGTTTATTAACAGACCTAAAAGAGGGAAAAAAATCATACCACACCTTCAGAACACTTCTCCTCTCCCCACCTTTCTCCCTTCTCCCACTGACAATGTAAAAAGACAACCCTAGAGATGTTCAGTCTGTTTACCACTTCCATAATAACCTTGTTCAGTCCATTTAGGAAGAGGAGTCTCTCTTGCTCATGCTATGAAAACATTATCGCAACGAGACAGCCGCCCAGGTTGGTTCTCTGCTCGCATGTGAGTCCCTTCCCACGACTTGCAGCTTTTCCCACAACTGCTTTCGAGGGTCCACTCTTGAATTACCAGGTTAAAATTTTAAAGTTGAGCCATTCAGAAACAAAAGTTCTCTTCACCCATCTCTGGGAGCATTTCATCTCTAAGAACAGAGACCCTCCTCCTTCCCTGGGAGCAAAGGGTCTTCCTCATCTTCATCGTTAGGACTATCTCTGGGAGCATCTTTAGGAACTGAGGTTTTCTCCTTTTCCATTTGGAGCAAAAGTCCTCATCACTTCCATCTCTCCCTATTCGAATTTCTCATGAAATTACAGCTGCATCAGCATCTGCCTATCTCAGCGCAGGTGCTTTTGCTCTCAAGTATAAGTTGAACACTCCACCCCCCATGCCTTCATGAAATTACAACAGGTACTCTGATATATCATAGCTTTACAACAGAATTTCAACTTTAAGCATCTCCTCTTTCTCTTCCCTCACGTTTTCAGCTCTTCACAGCACTAAAAGGGTTACTCTCACCCAGGCCTTGCAGCTGGAATTTTGCTTATCACTATTGGTCACATGATCCTTTGCCGGACTGCAGGGCAGCTTCAGCTGAATCTTGGCCGCACTGGAGAGGGGGAGCCGCCTGTCTGC